>NC_058159.1:2088350-2693990 GCF_020080835.1 Cotesia glomerata | reverse complement strand
TTTATATTTATAAAAATGTGGAACGCTTCACGTAATAATTACCGTAACTCCTATTCTTTCCTGCTTCACAGCATTATTTATATTTGTACCACATTTTTACAAATATAAATATAAATAATGCGGTGAAGCGGGAAAGAATAGGAGTTACGGTAATTATTACGTGAAGCGTTCCACATTCACGTAACAGGATATTGGTAGGAAAGGATTGAGAAAGGAATGTGGAGAAGATCATCTTAATGTGAGTTTATAGAATATGCGAGAAAAAATTATTAGATAGCTCGGACTGGGATTCGAACCCAGAACCTTCCGAAGACATGTCGGCTACTCTACCATTTGAGCTATCCGGTCTATACTAAATTTCCTTTCGCTTATTCTATATACATTAAGTCACACCGTCCATCTTACGGCAAGCATTTTTTTACAAATATAAATAATGCTGTGATGCGGGAAAGAATAAACACATACATAGTATGAATGTATGTATGTGTGCGCGCGCGCGTGCGCGCGCGCGCGTGTGTGTGTGTGTGTAAACTTCTTATAACTTTTGAACGGCTTGACCGATCGGATCGAAATAGGTGGCGATCCAAAGAGTATCATTGCCATTAAATTTCGTGAAAATTTAAAACAATTCGGTTCGCTGAATTTTGAGAAATCTTAAAAATAAAATTTTCAAAAAATCGTTTTTTTGGAATAACTTCTAAACAATTGCACCGATCAATTCCAAAAACTATTCCGCTTTTAAGTTTGGAAAACCACGTCGATTGCCACCAGTCCCGTCAAAATCGGTTGATTCGTTCGAGAGTTATCGAAAACGAAAAATTTCAAAAAAAATGTTGTTTTGGAATTACTTCGAAATTCCTCGTTCGATCCATTTAAACTTAAAAATTTGTTATGAGGTTTCAAAAACTGCGTCGAATGCCACCAACCTCGTAAAAATCGGTTCGTTCATTCAAAAGTTATTGTGGTTTGAAAATTAAAAAAATAGTGTTTTATCAAACTTCTATCAGACTTTTGAGCTCGAAGGATAAGTTTAATATTTCCTTTGCTGCCGAGGATATAGTTAAATTTCACTTTTATTTTTCGTTTAACTAGCCAGAGATATCAGACTATTTTTATTTCTTCGAGAAACAGGATCAATCGGTAGGTCCATCGGCGATCGTTTTGGATGCCGGTTTTCTTGTTTCTTTTCTATTCCTCCCCTTTATCCTAAACTCTTATATGCTGTTTTGATTCTAACTGTTATAGGAAAGACGTATATCACCGACGAGTTCACCCTATTTTGCTGGAAGCTGTAACGTATAACGTATATATATGAGTCCAGAGCATAAAAATTTAGGGTGACTGGACACTACGATGGACATGGAATTTATTACTGACTTCCGATACACTGCTGTAATTATTTAAATACCTAGAATATTTATAATTTATAATTTATTTCATTGAAGAAAGAATTTATTTATAAAAAAAATTTTTTAGGTGAAAAATATTCGCGGGCTGTGACTCTGAATCGGATGTTAAATTATGCGTGAAATGTCACAGCGTGGATAGAATATTTATAGATTAAATTGTTATAATTTATGAGGGAGCGAATGGGGAAATATATTTTATTTTTTTCCGATGTTTAGAAGGAACAAGAAAGAAGAAATAATAAAGTAGAGGGTTGTGCATGTCAATCTTAATAAAATGAGTATGGACGGATGCGTAATGTTTTTATGGTGGACGATGGATTCTAAAGAGGAAATAGGAAATAAAAGTAGGTGCAAGGTGTATCTTTTGTGTAGTGGTTTAGTATTCGTCCGGCAAAACCAATCTCCATAACGTGAACGTGCAAGACACCCCATATGTTTCGATTGAGTTCCGTCAATCCTCAATCCGCTGATCGCTTCACCATCGTGTTAAGACGTGTCACGGTTCTTTATTGTCTTACAGGCCTGAGAAGTTACAGGCCGTATCAGCCATATATGAACAATCTGGTCGTATTTGATTGTGTCCGATACATGACACAAAAAAATTAGGATAGTTATTATTTTTTTGGTTCTATATGTGTTATCTATAAGAAAAATTTTGTGTCTAGGACAGTCACATGATAAAATCGGTTTTTTCAATGAAATTTAGTGTCTCTGCAAAAGTTTTAATTTGAATTTAAGCCTTTTCAAGGTTTCATATGATATATATCATTCTCACCAATAGTCAATTTATTATGATAAGTATTTAGGCTGCATTCGAAAATTCTCTATCTCTAGATACATAAATAAGAAATGACCTTGTGTCTTCTGAACTATTGACATTTTTAAAGACATAAGCTCATCCCGATGTTACACTCATCGAGACCTTTCATTTGAATACCCACATCAATTTTTCATATATTTTATATATTTATATATTTCACAAATACTACATATATATAAAATATATAAAAAATGCCATGTGGGTACTCAAATGATATGTCTCGATGAGTGTAACATCGGGATGAGCTTCTATCTTTAAAAACGTCAATAATTAAGAAATGACATTGTATTTTGTCAACTAATGATATTTTTAAAGATATAAGCTCATCCCGATGTTACCCTCATCGAGACCTTTCATTTGAGTACCCACATCAATTTTTCATATATTTATTTATATTATATATATGTATATATGAAAAATATATCAAAATGCGTTGGGGAATTAAGTGAAAGCTCTTGGTGGCTGTAAGATACACGGAGAAAAATTAATTATACTACCTACTATACAAAAATGGTAACTCCTACTATCTAAAATGGTAATAAAATTAATTAGTAACAAAATAATAGGTGGTATCATTGACGACTGTAATAGTTACTATTAATAATGGTAACGATTACTATCGAAAATAATAATACGTGTAATTATTATAAATTATAACTGTTACAATCGAAGATGGTAACTGTAACCATCTCAGATTGTAAAAATTCTGAAAGAAAAAATAATATAAGTTTACTTAATGAAATTCTTTATTTACATCCATATTTTAGCTAATGTACATTTTTTTCTTTGAAATATTAAAATATTTTAAATTCTCTTCAAAATTTTTTTTTGAAAATTTGATTTTTTTGAAGATTTCAAATTTTTTTTTTTGAAATTTTAATTTTTTTTTCAATTTGAATTTTATTGAAAATTTTGATTTTTTTGGAAATTTCTAATTTTTTTTGAAAAATTTGGCATTGAAACTTGTTTTAGAGAAATAAAAATTTAAATATAAATTCAATCCGAATTTAATCCCGATTTTTTATGCACTACACTGCACTACAGCTGCTTTTAGTTTATTTAGAAATGCATCCACGGTAACGCAGATTCTTAATTTTTTTAATATTTTGTACTAGCTTAGATAGTAGTTATTATTATTACTGATAGTAACTGCAACCATCAGGTTATATTAGGAATTACGATTTTGATAATCGTAGTAACTAATTAAAATAATAATAGTTATTATTACTGATTACCATCATAATAGTAGTAGTTACCATCAAGATGGTAAATACTACAATTCAGATGGTTTGCTTAATTATTTAAATAATATTTACTACTATTGAATTCAGTTAATAGATTTTAACATAACTAGATAATAAACTCTACTATAAAATTTTCTCCGTGTAGGGATGAGTTTATATCTTTAAAAGCGTCAAAATTTAAGAAAGTATAGTGCAATTTAACAAAAGTCGTTATTTAATAAAGCAAAATTTTATTTTTTCATAGTTCACAAGTCACGGCAGTTACATAGTGATCTATGTAGATTTAGTAGATTTAATCAGCACTAATAAAAAATTAACTTAACTCAAGAGAAAAAAATTTTCAACCAATAAAATTATTTCCTTGGTTCAAATAAATTAGACTTGATTTAAGAATTTTTCTGCTTAATTGAAAATAATTCTTTTAAAATGATATTCTTAGAAATTTTTTTTTTTAATTACGTTTATTTTTTTATCAGTGAAGTAAAATTGATTAAAAAAATTTTAATGTCTTTAATTAAGGAAAATAATCATTGGGACAAGTAAAATTTACTCAAACCAAGAAAAATTTATTAGTTCAAAAAAATTTGTTGCTTAATTTAAGACAATTAAATTATTAAAGTATTTTATTAAATGCATATATTATCATGATCACATATTTGACATTTGAACTATTTATTTCAGCGAAAAAACTCCACCTAATTGAATTAAACAAAAAATATAAATAATTACTGATCATACATAGTTTGTCTAATTTTCATACGATCAAATATGATTGAGTTTGATTCATTTCTGATCAATAAGTAACAAGTAAGCTTTTACTAAAAAAAAAACTTGGGTTTTTTCGTATATTGTCATATATAATCATGCGTCACATATGACGATATATGTGATTACTCAAAACGAAAAAATTCAATCAAAAAATATGAGATAAAAAATATAAAGGGGTCTAAAAAATGAAATGATGAGATTTAAGCAATAAAATAATTTAAGACACTGCGGATTGATGGGGTCAGAGATTTAACCAACTAAGTAAAGGAACTAGGGGTATTTTAAAATCCATGTAGACTCAATGTGCCGCGAAATGTGGCAAAGACTCTCGAGAGTTGCGATCAGACGATCTAACCCCTCACTTCTGAGTCAATCGTCTCTTACCACCGACAAATACATATCTATAGTAAGATCCGGGTGCCTGAAGTCTAGAACCTGTTTCGACCCCTATGATACACAGGGCATATTCCCGCTATGATATAATACAAATCCCCGGAAAAAACCTCTTTATATTATATCTATAACTTTACTTTTTTCCCACTTGCCAAAGCGTGCGGTGTAAAAAATATTAAGAGAAAAAAGAAGGAGTTGGTGGATACTTTTAAACAATTCGCTACGTTCCGAGCCAGAGCCCCCTCGCCGAGGTTCCTCGCCGCTGCTTCTTGAGTCTATCAACGGATATATATGAGGGGTGAACAAATTGCCACGAGGGATATACAATATACGTCACATACTTACGATAAGTAAGATCTTTTTGCCTTTTATGCCTATCAATCTTCCTAATCATCCCTCAAATATGTCTCCTATTTTTATTTATTTATTTATCTTCTTTGTTTTTACATTTTTTTAAAGATTTATTATTCAATCGCTTTGTTATCGCTTGGAAAATTTAATTTCGACTTTTTTTTCTGTACTTTGTCACACAGAAGAAAAAGTTCACTTGAGCCAAGAAAATATTTTTCTTCCTAATTATTTTCTTAAGAAAAAAAAATTCTTTTTTGATAAAAAATTTCACTTATTCCAACAAAATTAATTCTCTTGCTGTAAGAAATACGTATCTTGATCCAAGAAAATTTATTTAAGTCAAGAAAATCTTGTTATTTTGAGAAAATTCAGCCTCTTGCTTCAAAAAATTTAGTTCTTGATAGAAGTTAATTTTCTTGTCTTGAGAAAATTTTTCTTTTGCTCCAAAAAATTAAATATAAAGATAAAAGTAAATTTTTATTAATATTTTTATTGATTAACATGTCAAATGGGAAGATCAAATAATATTTCATCATTTATTTTTCATTCAATATGTATAATTGCACGCTAAAATAATATAAAATGGGTATTAAATACTCAAGAGAAAAATTTTCTCAAGGTGAGAAAATTTTTTTCTCAGCTGAAGTAGGCGGCGCTGCTTCCCTAAAGTATCTAAAAATCTTGAACAAATATAAAAATTTATTATATCAAGTATTTATAATAATTTGAATTAAGAAAAAGTTACTTCCGCCAAGAATAGAATTTCTCGAAAAATTTTTACTTCGGCCAACACAACTTCGGCCTTCCTTCAGGCACCCGAAAATTTTCTTAAGCCAACACAAATAAATTTTTTACTTCAATTAATACGATCAATATTTAAATTTATTATTATTTTTTATCTTTAAGCTTTATTTTTATTCAAAAAAAATTTCAATTATATAATAATCTTTTTTTTCTTTATTAATATTTTTAAAAGGTTAAAAAAAAATTGTTTTTATGTTTTATTATCAATCAAAAAATTTAATAAGAAAAATTTTATTATTATTTTTCATCTTCAAGCTTTATTTCTATTCAAAAAAAATTTCAATTATGCAAAAATCTTTTTTTTGTTCATTAATATTGTTAAAAAGCTAAAAAAAAAATTTTTTAATATTTTATTATTAAAAAATTTAACAAGAAAAAATTTCTCTTTTTTTTTTTAAAAAAAATCAATTAAGAGTTTTTTGATCATTTTTGTCATGTCCATTTTCCCCGACATATATAGTAACATAAATACATATATAGAGAAATGATAAAAGCATGAAGTAATACCAGTAGAAGTGAATTTGATATAGTAGTTAACAAATTGTTGGGGATGAATAGGAAAGGGGTTTGCGGTTTTACAGTAGGGGTTGTCAGGTTGTGCGGGATGGCATATAATACATTGTTACACCCTCACTCTCTACTGGTTCATCACTAACCACTTGCACACCCCACGGCAGTCCCGCAAATCGGCATACTCTGAACTAACCCATAATTAAAATTACCTTAATACTAAGTTGTTCCTATTGAATAGGAAGGGGAAGTTAAATAAATTTAATCCGTCCATCCATGTACGCACTACGCATTTCAATTTGACTTTTCCTGTGCAGTCAAAGCAATTCATTTAATTTTACACGGAAAAAAAATTATTTATTTATTTTTGTACCCTTTTTGTGGTGAAGAAAAGAGAATTTAGTAAAAGTATAAGGCGGATAGGGGTAGGTGGCTACCGAGTACCAAGTATGATATAATATACTTGAGTCGGGTGAACTGAGTGACGCGGTTGTTCGGATATTAAACTTTGAAGATGCCGCACTACGCCGTTACTGAGTCAGCAAGTGTCATTGATAACCTTCAACGAGATAGATAAAATGTTAAACACAAGTGAACTGTGTCCTCGAATACGCATCATTACCCTCTTGAGCAATTTAAACTTTTATTAAATTTTCGCCTATGCTCAATTTTTTGTTTATTAATTTTTTATCTTAGCCATATTTTTTTGGGTTTTATTAATTGCATGTTTGATTTTTAATAATAATGATAATAATATAATATTAACTAGCAACCTTGCAGTCACTATGTGATTACCGTGACTTGTGAACTATAAATAAATAGAATTTTGCTTTATTAAATAATGAATTTTGTTAAATTGCACTGTACTTTCTTAAATATTGAGGTTTTTAGAGATATAAGCTCATCTCGATGCTACACTCATCAAGAGCTTTCATTTGAGTACCCACATGCATTTTCATATATTTTTCATATATACATATATATAATATATATTTTAAACATATAAGCTCATCCCGATGTTACAGTTATCAAGAGCTTTCATTTGAGTACCCACATGCATTTTCATATATTTTTCATATATACATATATATAAATATATGAAAAATTGATGTGGATACTCAACTGAAAGGTCTTGAAGAGTGTAACATTGGTATGGGCTTATATCTTTAAAAATGTAAATAGTTCACGAGATACAATGTAATTTACTAATTATTGACATTTTTGAAGATATAAGCTTATTCCGATGTTACATTAATCAAGAGCTTTCATTTGAGTACCCACATGCATTTTCATATATTTTTCATATATACATATATATAATATATATTTTAAAGATATAAGCTCATCCCGATGTTACAGTCATCAAGAGCTTTCATTTGAGCACCCACATGCATTTTCATATATTTTTCATATATACATATATACATATATATAAATATATGAAAAATTAATGTGGATACTCAACTGAAAGGTCTTGAAGAGTGTAACATCGGTATGAGCTTATATCTTTAAAAATGTAAATAGTTCACGAGATACAATCTAATTTACTAATTATTGACATTTTTAAAGATATAAGCTCATTCCGATGTTACATTAATCAAGAGCTTTCATTTGAGTACCCACATGCATTTTCATATATTTTTCATATATACATATATACATATATATAAATATATGAAAAATTGATGTGGGTACTCAAACGAAAGGTCTTGATGAGTGTAACATCGGGATGAGCTTATATCTTTGAAAATATTATTAGCTGACAAGATACAATGTCATTTCTTAATTATTGATCATTTTAAAAGATATAAGCTCATCCCGATGTTACACTCATCGAGACCTTTCATTTGAGTACCCACATGGAATTTTTTATATATTTTATATACATGGTATTTGTGAAATATATAAATATATGAAATATATGAAAAATTGATGCGGGTACTCAAATGAAAGGTCTTGATGAGTGTAACATCGGGATTAGCTTATATCTTTAAAAATGTCAGTATTTCACAAGATACAAAGTCATTTCTTAATTATGTATCTAGAGATAGAGCATTTTCGTATGCAGCTTAAATAATCATCATAAATTTAGCTGTCACTTCCAAGTTGTTTAATTTTCTCTAACAAACAAATTTTTTTCAAAAAATTATTTTAAAAAAATTCCATTTTTTTATTTTTAAAATTTGTACGTGTTAATTTTTTTTTTTTTCATAATTTAATGTTAAAAGAATTCTTTAAAAAATTAAATATCTGTTAAATTAATTTTAATAAAAAATTAAACTCACAGTTTTCGAAGTCGTCTTCATGTAAAATTTTTCTTTTATTTCTTTGTAATAACTTTTCCAATAAGAAAAATCCTATTTATTCTCAGCTGTCTTCTAATTTATATTTATATAAAAAACGATAAATAAGATTATTTAATTTTTGTCTTTGACAAGTTGAAATTCTTTATGACTTACAAATGAAAAGAAAATGCGCACTCATTGCACTCGTACCTCTTGACTGTGCTTCCGCCATTTTCTGCCTTCGATAACCTAGAAATCTTCTGTGTATATATATATATACAATATGTCGTCATGTCATAATAAAGTATGACTAAACCGTTAAATATTATAGATAAAGAGTAAGTAAAAATATCACGGTAAAATAGCTTCTGTAATCCACATAATTAATTTTAATTACGTGAATGTTGTATAGTGTCGAGTGACAAATCTCCATTAAATAGCCAAAAAGTGCCATTGTTAATTCCAGTTGACAGATTTTGTTACAAATAATTAATAACTTGTTTATATAAACAGCGAGTAAAATGTTCTCGAGTGGTCCTAACTACACGAAGCTGAAAACCCACTTGCGGTTGGCGATAAACAGGTTAAAGCTGCTGGAGAAGAAGAAAACCGAGCTGACTCAGAAAGCCAGGAAAGAAATCGCTGATTACATAGCTGGTGGCAAGGTCGAGAGAGCCAAGATCAGAGTCGAGCATATTATCCGCGAGGACTACATGGTCGAGGCCATGGAACTCCTGGAGATGTACTGCGACTTGCTGCTAGCTAGATTTGGACTTATTCAGCAAATGAAGTAAGTAATTATTATTTAAGCCAATTAATAACTTAATGACATTAAAATTAGTAGTCACTAAATAATTTTTTAATTTTTTTTCAACAAACAATTTTGTTCCAAGAAATTATTTTTAAAAAATTGCACTTTTTATTTTTTTTAATTTCTACATATCAATTTTTATTGCTATAATTTATTTCTTAAAAAAAAATATAAAAATGATTAAATATCTTCTAAATTTATTTTCATCAAAATTAACAGTCTTGACCATTTTTTAATTTTTTTTTTAACAAACAATTTTGTTCCAAAAAATTATTTTTAAAAAATTGCAATTTTTATTTTTTTTAATTTCTATGTCAATTTTTTTTTCCATAATTTATTTATTAAAAAAAATTATAAAAATGATTAAATACCTTCTAAATTTATTTTCATTAAAATTAACAGTCGACCATTTTTTAATTTTTTTTTTAACAAACAATTTTGTTCCAAAAAATTATTTTTAAAAAATTGCACTTTTTATTTTTTTTAATTTCTACATATCAATTTTTATTGCTATAATTTATTTGATAAAAAAAAATATAAAAATGATCAAATATCTTCTAAATTTATTTTAAATAAAACTAACAATCTTAACCATTTTTCAATTTTTTTTAGAAACAAATTTGTTTTGAAAAATAATTTTTAAAAAATTGCAATTTTTATTTTTTTTAATTTCTGTCAATTTTTTTTTTCCATAATTTATTTGTTAAAAAAAATTATAAAAATGATTAAATACCTTCTAAATTTATTTTCATTAAAATTAACAGTCGACCATTTTTTAATTTTTTTTTTAACAAACAATTTTGTTCCAAAAAATTATTTTTAAAAAATTGCATTTTTTATTTTTTTAAATTTCTATGTCAATTTTTTTTGCCATAATTTATTTGTTAAGAAAAATTCTTAAAATTATTGAGTATCTGCTAAATTAATTTTCAAATTAAATTATGACAAAAACTTAATAAAAATTTGCACTTGTAATTTTTTTAAATTTCTATCTGAAATTTTTTTATAATAATTTATTTGTTATAAGAATACAAAAAATTGACAAATTTTTTAATTGCACTATAATAATAATAATTAATTAATTAATAATATTGATAATCAGAAACCTAGATGACGGCTTAGCAGAAGCGATATCAACAATCCTCTGGGCAGCACCACGGATGCAGACAGACGTCCAAGAAATGAAAGTAATTGCAGACATATTGACCTCCAAGTATGGACGACAGTACATGGAAGCATGCAGAGACGAACAGGTCTCTTCTATTTCCGAGAAACTTAAACACAAGATGAGCATCCAGTCGCCATCAAAGCTGCTGGTGGAGAAATATTTGATCGAAATCGCCAAGAATTACAACATCGAGTATGAGCCAGATCCCCAGGTGATGGCTGAGGGACAGGATGCTGTGCTCATAGACGTCAATGCTGATGGATCTAACAATCTAGACGTAGCCGGTGGAGGACCTCAGCCTGTGGGTTTCATTGGATTCCCACAGGCTCCATTGCTACCTGGTGTTCCTTCCAATATCAACGCTTTTGTAATTATTATTTATTATTTTAATGTTCTATCGTATTTTTATAGTAATTTTTATGAATTTTTTTATGTTAGGGCTCTGGAGAGAAAAATACCGTACCAGCGATGGGTTTTGTATCTCCTGGAGCTCCGTTGATGCCAGAAAAGGATCAAAATGTTCCGTTCAATCCTTCAGCGTTGTCTTATAATATTCCGTTGGATAATGCTAATAGCAATAAACCAGTAAGTTATTTTCTATTGTTTATTTATTTGACTGATTTTAAACTTGAAATTAATCAGGCTGTAATTTTTTTTTATTAATATATAATAGCAACCTTGCAGTCACTATGTGACTGCCGTGACTTGTGAACTATAAATGAATATAACTTTGCTTTATTAAATAATGAATTTTGTTAAATTGTACTGTACTTTTTTAACTATTGACATATTCTAAGATATAAGCTCATCTCGATGTTACACTTATCAAGAGCTTTCATTTGAGTACCCACATGCATTTTTATATATTTTTCATATATACATATATATAATATATACATATATATATATATGAAAAATTGATGTGGATACTCAAATGAAAGGTCTCGAAGAGTGTAACATCGAGGTGAGCTTATATCTTTAAAAATGTAAATAGTTCACGAGATACAAGGCGATTTCTTTATTATTTACATTTTTAAAGGTATAAGCTCATCATAATGTTACACTCATCAAGAGCTTTCATTTGAGTACCCACATGCATTTTTATATATTTTTCATATTTACATTTATATAATATATATAAATATATGAAAAATTGATGTAGGTACTCAAATGAAAGGTCTCGAAGAGTGTAACATCGAGGTGAGCTTATATCTTTAAAAATGTAAATAGTTCACGAGATACAAGGTCATTTCTTAATTATTGACATTTTTAAAGATATAAGCTCATCCTGATGTTACAGTCATCGAGACCTTTCATTTGAGTACCCACATGAAATTTTTTTATATATTTTATATATATCGTATTTATGAAATATATAAATATATATAAAAATTTATGTGGGTACTTAAGTGAAAGGTCTTGAAGAGTGTAACATCGGTATGAGCTTATATCTTTAAAAATGTAAATAGTTCACGAGATACAAAGTCATTTCTTAATTATTGACATTTTTAAAGATATAAGCTCATCCTGATGTTACAGTCATCGAGACCTTTCATTTGAGTACCCACATGAAATTTTTTTATATATTTTATATATATCGTATTTGTGAAATATATATAATATATATAAAAATTTATGTGGGTACTTAAATGAAAGGTCTTGATGAGTGTAATGTCAGGGTGAGCTTGTATCTTTAAAAATGTCAATAGTTCACGAAATACAAGGTTATTTTTCAATTATTAACATTTTTAGGAAGATGATTTACCACCTCCATACTGTTCATTTCCACCAGATTTGAACAAACAATCAGACAACACCCCAAAGCCTCAACCGCGATCAAAAATGCCCAACGATTTCCAGATGCCTGAACTTCCGACAGTTCCCACTGACAACACATCACCAGACGGAGCTGGTGGGAACAATGATGACATCGATTTCGACGATCTGATGAAGCGCTTCGAGGATTTGAAAAAGCGAAAGTAATTTCACCGGAAAAAAAAACAGAAAAAATCAAACTCACCATAAAATATTTTTTATTGAATATTAACTTTAAATTACATACGTATCCAAGTATTGTAACACTTATTTTTTTTTTTTTTTTTGCTTTTATGTTAGTGCCTTTTTATCAATAATATTTTTTAAAATTATAAACACACGGGCTAATTATCTGCTATTAAACAAAAATGTATATAGGAAGTGTACAGACATAATTATAAGCAAAGCTATTAATTATCTTTACTACTTTTTATTAAATATATATATATCTATATATTTAGCTTCCATTACATAATTTTGTTATACTTTAAATAGTTGTAGTCAAATTAAAAATTACTATCAATTAAAGTTCATTATTTTAATTACTTTTTAAGTAGATGAAGAAATATTTTTTCTTTTGTGAATTGTCAAGAAAATTTTATTCAATCGTCCCAATCCTCGCATCGCTAAAAGAAAATTAATTAATTAATTATTTTTTTTTTTTCAATCATACTGAAAGTGAGGTGAAAGTTAAATTAGCCGACATTTAAAAATTTTTATTATTTATTTTATTAAAAAATAATTTTTAGAAAATTAAAATAAAAATATTCACATGCAGAAAATTTTAAAAATTATACGTGCAATTAAAAAAAATTTATTTTTAGTTCTATTTTAATTAATTAAAAAAAAATCAAAAATTGTTGAGTGTCGACTAATTTAAATATTATAAAGTGAGGGACATCTGATAATTTTTAGAATTTTTTAACAAATAAGTTATAGTAAGAAAAATTTATTTGAAAAAATTCCATATTTAGAAGCTCTAAAAAATTATAAATGCAATTTTTTTAAAATAATTTTCTAGACTTGGTTTATTATTAATAAAAAAGGTAAAAATTTTCCATGCCTACTAATTTAATTAAATGTCATTTTTTTCAGGTAAATTAATATAAAAATAAAAACTACCTCTCGGGCTTTATCAGCAAAACAAGACAACAAATTTTTTGAAAATGTGCATTTATCCAAATGCAAGCCATAGACAAAATGAAAACACTCGATAATAGACTGCTCGATAAAATCTCGTACCATGGGGTCATGAATTCCCTGGAGCATCATATTTATCACCGAAGTACGGTCTGGAAATCCTTGTCTGTTGGTTAACTTTAGTTCATCGAAGAAGCATTGAGTCACACACTAAAAAAAAAAAATAATATTGATAATTAATGAAAATTAAGTTAGCCGACATTTAAAAATTTTTAGTAAGTACTTTTTTTTATTGAAAAAATTATTACAAAAAAATTTTTAAAAAATGTCACTTGTAAAAAACTTGAAAAACTGTAAGTGATATTTTTTAAAAATATTTTTTTGTTTTAATTTAATTATTAAAAAAAAAAATCAAATAATTAAAAGCGTCGGCTAACTTTAGTATCATTGATAATTATTATAACACTAAAGTTAGCAGACGTCTAAAAATTTTTGATTTTTTTTATTAATTAAATTACAACTAAAAAAATATTTCTAAAAAATTACACTTATAGTTTTTCATTTGAAAAAATTTTTTTTAATTGTTTAATTGAAATTTTTTCACTAAAAAATTTCTAAAAATTTTGAAATGTCGGCTAACTTCATTTTCATTAATTATCAATTATAATTGTTACTTATCAATTATCGATTACAATTAATAATTGTAATTGTTAATCAATTTAGTTACGAAATAGTTATTTATAGATAGGTAAAAACTAAATTAGTTACGGATTGTTCATCTTGATTTTTGTTTCTATCAGAGAAACCGTCTCTTGAATCTTTATCTCTGTTTTTATTGTGATTGTTATTATTATTGTTATTATTATTGCTGCTGTAATAATTGTCATCAGACATCCTGTCTTGTTTGTGGGTATGATTTTTCATGTAATAAGGCCTGACTTCTTCTTGCTTGTACTCTTGGTGTCTGGACCTAATCATCCGAGTCTTCGAGTTGCTGTCATCTCTTCTGGAGTTAAAAAAATCTTCGTCGAAGATATCGCTGTCGGATGAAGAATCTCCGTCAGAATTTTCACTGCTCGAATCGTTAGAGTCATCGGATTTATTGGAATTTGATCGCCGCTTGCATTTTTGCATCACTTTTCGGATATCGTCGCTCAGTTTTTGGTTTCCTGACCGGCATCTTAGGGCCTTGAAAATATTTTATTACAAAATTATTAATTAGTTAATTAATTAAGTATTGATAAATTAATTTAAATAAATTTACTTACTTGAGTTTGATATAAAGTTAAGAATAACATTAAAATAATCAAACAGGTTGTCTTCATTTTGCACAAATAATTTTTTTATTCATTGTGAGTTTATTTATAAGCAGTAGTATGGAGGAAATAATTATTATTGTCTGTCACTGTCAAAATTAGGATCATTTTGACTGACAGTTTTTATTAGTGAATTGTATTTGATGTAATAAAAAAAACCGGATGAACTTTATTTTATATTTTACATAATTAAAATTTTTTTTTATTTTATTTTTAATTTTTAATTTTTAATTTGGGTCATTAAAAAATAATATATTTTATATTTTACATAATTAAAATCTTCATTTATTTTTTTTAATTTTATTTTTTCATTTTTTATTTTTTATTTTTAATTTTGGTCATTAAAAAATAATATATTTTATATTTTACATAATTAAATTTTTATTTATTTTTATTATTTATTATTTATTTTTATTTTTATTATTTATTATTTATTTTTATTTTTATTTTTTATTTTTAATTTTGGTCATTAAAAAATAGTATATTTTATATTTTACATAATTAAAATTTTTATTTATTTTTATTATTTATTATTTAATTTTTTTTATTTTTAATTTTAGTAATATAAATTATGAAGATAAAAATAAAATAAAAATTTTTCAATACAATAAATTTAATTGAAAGACTTAAAAAAGAAAATACATAAATTTTTTAAGTGAGTTCAGTGAACCGGAAAATGTAGACCAAACACGTTCGTGAGACAAAAAATCTCAATAGCCTAATAATTTAATTATTTATGTATATATTTATAAAATCAAGGAACAAGCGGGATTTATAGAAAGTTTATTTACTGGACCGGAACTTTAGATCAATTGTCTATTTATTTGTTATCATCTTGAGGTAGCGACATGTTTGTCAAGCCTACAGTAAGTATTTTACCCTTTTTCTATTTTATTATTATTATTAATAATGAAAATTTAAAAAAATTTTTTTGAATTTCAAAAATTCTTACAAAATAATTTTAACTTGTAAAAAAATTGAAAAACTATAAGTGCAATTTTAAAAAATATTTTTTAGTTTCAATTTAATAAATTAAAAGTATTAATTTTTTTTCTATGTCTGTAAAGTGGATAATAAGTGCAATAATTGTTCTGGAGGTTCAAGCGAGCTGGAAAGCACAAGTTCAAAGTCACAAACCGACGACTCGAGTGAAAAACTATCAAAAATTTCCTCTGTTCATAAACGAAGACCGCAAAAATAATATCGAGCATCGTTCGTATCCGTACGCGGTTCCTTATTCTTCGCGCCCTCGCTACCGATTGGCTGGGAAACCTTACGGATTTTTGAGGAAGCGCAGACCGGGAATCCCCGCGGTTTTTCTCAGGCCGCCGCAAATAAAGAAACATCGGAATAGAGGTTTCAAGTCTAACAAACAGAAAGTACCTCAAAAACCCAGAGATTCTTCTAAGGAGAATTCCAATGAAGATAACTCAAGAGAAGAAGAATATATCAGAGATCATGATCCAGCTCAGGAGACAATTGAAGAGGTTAAAGATGATACTGCTGAGTATGATGATAGTGATGATTATATAGAAGAAAAGTTGAAAGGGTCTGATGAAGATAGAGTTGATTTTCATGTTCATGGACATCAGGGACCGGATTCTTATATCTTTGGTTTTGATACAGGAAAAGGGTAAAATTATTTTTTTATTTTAATCATATTTTTTTGTTAATTAATTAGCAAAAATATTTTAAACTTGGAAAAAAATTTTATCAAAAGCCAGAAGATGATAGTGAAATTTTTAGACAAAATAATTCGCCATTTGCCGTGACTTGTGAACTATAAATAAATAAAATTTTACTTTATCGAATAATGATTTTTGTTAAATTGCACTGTATTTTTTTAACTATTAACGTTTTTAAAGTTACAAGCTCATCCTGATGTTACACTCGTCAAGAGCTTTCATTTGAGTACCCACATGCATTTTTATATATTTTTCATATATACATATAAAGAAATATATATAAATATATAAAAAAATTGATGTGGGTACTCAAATGAAAGGTCTCGATAAGTGTAATGTCGGAATGAGCTTATATCTTTAAAAATGTCAATAGTTGACAAGATACAAGGTCATTTCTTAATCATTCATATTTTTAAAGATATAAGCTCATCCCGATGTTACACTCATCGAGACCTTTCATTTGAGTACCCACATGGTATTTTTTATATATGCATATATATTTATAAATATATAAAATATATGAAAAATTGATGTGGGTACTCAAATGAAAGGTCTCGATAAGTGTAATGTCGGGGTGAACTTATTCTTTAAAAATGTCAATAGTTGACAAGATACAAGGTCATTTCTTAATCATTCATATTTTTAAAGATATAAGCTCATCCCGATGTTACACTCATCGAGACCTTTTATTTGAGTACCCACATCAATTTTTCATATATTTATATATATTATATATTTCACAAATACCATATATATAAAATATATAGAAAATGCCATGTGGGTACTCAAATGAAAGGTCTCGATGAGTGTAACATCGGAATGAGCTTATATCTTTAAAAATGTCAATAGTTCACAAGATACAAGGTCATTTCTTAATTATTGACATTTTTAAAGATATAAGCTCATCCCTATGTTACACTCATCGAGACCTTTCATTTGAGTACCCACATGGTATTTTTTATATATGCATATATATTTATAAATATGTAAAATATATGAAAAATTGATGTGGGTACTCAAATGAAAGGTCTTGATGAGTGTAACATCGGGATGAGCTTATATCTTTAAAAATGCCAATAATTCACAAGATGCAAGGTCTTTTCTTAATTATGTATCTAGAGATAGAGAATTTTCGAATGTAGCCTACATACTTATAATAAATTGACTATCGGTGAGAATGATATGAAATTATAATTTTTTTATCATCTCTTCTTGCTTTATTATATTTATTAATATTTTAGAAAATGATTAATGTCTAATTTTTTAAACAGAAAAAGTCGACAATTTCGACTGGAAGAAAAACATGGAAACGGTACAGTTACTGGCTACTATGGTTATTACGATCCTATGGGTAAACTCCGTAAAATTCATTACAATTCAGATGCATCAACAGGTTACCAACAACAATTAATACACAATAAAAACAACGATACTGTTGATTAATTTCAAAAACTCGATAGTTATTTATTTTAAAAAACAAATATTTATCACAACTCACAACTCACAAATTTTATTAACTTATAATTTAAAGAATATTGTAAACATGTGCTATATTACCGTTAAGTGATTTGTAAATTGTTTTATTTAAACGAATAACAAAAAAAAAGTAGTAATTACAAAAAAAAGGTGAGATGGTGATGCGCTTAATTTTTATACAAATATTTATAATATCAAATATGCGTATACATGATTGCGATGAAAAAAAAATTAAAAATTAATATTTTTACATTTGTGACATTTAATTATATAGCTATATTTTTATTTAACTAATTTTTCTTTATCTAAAATTCATTTACTTTAGTATATATTCTATACAGAAATATATTTGAGATTATTTATAGTTAACTCAGTTAATTAGCTTTGTTATTAATTCTCTCTTTAAATTCTTTAGTTCATTTATAATTAGTTTTGTGTGTGTTTGTTAATACTTAGGTATTTTTTTTAATTATTATAATTGGCTTCAATTTGTTTTCTTAGACGTCGCGGCTCCGTAAGATGAACTTTTGCTTATTTCAGACATTCCAATTGTTTTGTACATTAGTAAGAAAACTGTAAAATTCAATTATTATTATATTTTATTGAGTAATTAATTTTTTATAGCTTATTACTAGGGTAAAAGACCCCATTAGTGGCGGGGACCCCTTTGCTGACACTGTCTTTGATTTTGGTACTTATTCAATCAATGAAATTATTAATTTCAATAATGAATATATTATTTCTAATTTTTAAGACTTTTAGATCAAAAAAATTTTTAATTTTTATATTTCAAGTAGAACATTTTTTCATTGAAAGAAAAAGTGCCACTAATGGGGTCTTTTACCTTATTTAGTGATAAAATTTTTTTTTTCAATTTTTGAGACATACTTATTATATTTTTTAGTTAATTAATTTTAAAAAATACGATAATTATTTACAAGTAAGGTCAACTCCATTTTAGGCCATAATTAGATGAAAAATTAACATTTTCAAATTTTTTTTTATTCTGCTTGTTTTTACGGCGCATTTATGATAAAAAATGTCGTGAAAGGAAAAAATAAAGATTTCGATAGCTTTTTTACCTTCAAAAGTTGGAAAAAATTTTGGCTCTCATGTTTTTTGACAAAATTTCTATTTTATCTTTTTTTGATATTTTTTTTTTTTTTTAAGTATATAAAAAACGAACAAAAAAAAATATCACAATTTTCCAAGAAATTTATAAATTTTTTTGAGAATTTTTTAAAATTGTGATAATTAAATTATTTTTTTTTTTTTAATTTAAAATTAAGGTCGCTTTAACTTCTAGGTTTTTAGCGACCGCAATACTTTACATTAATTTTTACTTATTAAAGAGTATTTATTATTGTAAGCCAACTTTTCCAATCTAGTTTGATAGTAGACAATGTAAATTTTTATTTATTAATTATTGCACCACAATATTGTCGGTATGAGCTCTCATACCGTAACCAAAAGCTCCAGGTTCGAATCCTGGTCTGAGAGTTCCGAATTATTTTTTCGGTTGCCGAAAAAGAGTCTCTGAGTAAGAAAATAACATCTTAATATAATTCTAATGAAAATTGTCTTAAAAAATCCAATAAATTTTTAATTATTATATATTCACTCGACGATGGTATGAGTGCTCATACCGACAATATTGTGGTGTAATCATTAATAGATAAAAATTTACATAGTCTACCATCAAACTGGATCGGGAAAGTTGGCTTACAATAATAAATGCTCTTTAATAAGTAAAATTACCGATCTTAGGAATAATGTTTAACATTTTATTTATTTAATAGTCAGTTAAATGGAATTAAATAGTTTTGTTGTCTTTAGGAATTCTGTTTTTAGATATTTGATCGGATTTATTTAGACTTTCATGGAGTGTGTCTGGGAAGTTGAAGGTTTTTTTTTAAACGTTCATTTTTTTATAGATTTAAAAAAAAAAAAATATCAATAAAATCAAATAGAAATATCGTTAAAAAAAATGAAAATTATAATGGTTGACCTCACTTGTAAATATTTACCAAAAATACTTACATAAAACAATAATTCCAACGCCAAATGTAAAAGCAATTGTTGACCCAGAGATAAATAATTTAACAAGATAATAAAGCATTGGTACTAATACAATAATTGCCCAAAAAATAGTATTTATTAATGAATAATATCGTCTCTCTAATTTGAATTTATCAGTTTTAGGTACGCCACTTGTTGCGAAGAAATCACCAGTCTCAATAAAACTTTCAGCTAATCGGTCCTTAAACAAAAAATATATTAAATATAGCTTAAGAAGGGTTTACATTTTTTCTCTCTCTCGCCCTCTATTGGACAAACGAAAGTATCTCTGTCATACTTGTACAACAAATGGAATCTTAAAACGCATTTTATGCATAAATAAATGAAAATTTTCCAAAAAAGCGCTTCGCTCTTCGATAGATAATTTAATTATCTATCGAAGAGCGAAGCATTTTTTTTCAAAATTTTATCACATACATGAGAAAAACACGTTTGAAAATCAACTATAAACCGCTCTTAAAAAAAAAAAAATAGTAATAAAAAAATACTTTTTCTTCATATTTCTTGTGCAGCCATGCAGCAGCGGCCTGTTCATCATCAGAAATATCTTTGATAGGTATTCTCTTGATGTACATGTGCGCTTCAACCTTTTCGCCGCGCAGTAAATTAGTCATAGTAGGTTTAATAGCGGCTTTCGGGTTGAATGCTAATTGAATGTCGTAGAGGGCATCAACCTTGCCTCTCAAATGAGGAATACTTGCGGTGAAGCCTTTTGTGCGTGGCGTTAAATGGTGCTTTAAAATCGGCAGGCCTTTTTCTTTAGCGAACTTCTGGCTGAGCTCTAGCTTCTCAGCGGTGAACCGGGTACCTTCTGCATACAGCAATAACTGTAATGATAAAAATACCAGTCATTATTCAGTTCGTTAAGCATCTAAGGTCAACGTCTTTCTTGTGGAGGCCAAGAATTTTCAAACCGTTCTATTGGATTGAATTGGATCAGATTTGGTTTAACAACCACCACTTACCCACATTGTATCAGGGTAATCACCCAGCTCACTAATTTGCTGGCCAATTGTTTCTTTATCTTTATCCCAACTTCGTTCTAAAAATACACTTTCTGCAAATTTCCATGCCCAGCCTAGTGTTGGGATGTATTGGATTGATTTTTTAGCGTATGCTTTGCAATTCTGTTTAATTAGAAATTTTATTATATTAATTTTTATATTGTTATGTAATATTTATTTAATTTAGATCTTGTTATTTATACAAGTGCTACTATACATAAAATAAACAAAATAATAATAATAATAGACATTTTTTTTTATTTTTTATCTAAATCTAAATTATTTTATCTAAAAGATCAAAGATAAAAAAAAATTAGTTAGAAACTTTTTTATAGAGAATTTAATTTTCTATAAAAAAACGTATCTTATCTAAAAATTCTAAAAAAAAAATAATAATAATAATCTGGATTATCAAAATAAGAAAAATTGATAAAATCGGTTTTTTTTAATGAAATTTAGTAATGATTAAGAAATGACTTTGCATGTTGTAAACTATCAACATTTATAAAGATATAAGCTCATCTTGATGTTATACTCATCGAGACCTTTCATTTGAGTACCCACATCAATTTTTCATATATTTTATATATTTATATATTTCACAAATACCAGATATATAAAATATATGAAAAATTACATGTGGGTACTTAAATGAAAGGTCTCGATAACTGTAACATCAGGATGAGCTTATATCTTTAAAATTATCAATAATTAAGAAATGACATTGTATCTTGTCAGCTAATAATATTTTTAAAGATATAAGCTCATCCTGATGTTACACTCATCGAGACCTTTCATTTGAGTACCTACATCAATTTTTTATATATTTTATATATTTATATATATTATATATATGTATATATGAAAAATATATCAAAAATGCATGTGGGTACTCGAATGAAAGGTCTCGACGAGTGTAACATCAGGATGAGCTTATATCTTTAAAAATGTCAATAATTAAGAAATGAAATTGTGTTTTGTCAACTATTGACATTTTTAAAGATATAAGCTCACTTCGATGTTACACTCTTCAAGACCTTTCATTTGAGTACCCACATCAATTTTTCATATATTTTATATATCTATATATTTTACAAATACCATATATATATATAAAATATATAAAAAATTCCATGTGGGTACTCAAATGAAAGGTCTTGATGAGTGTAATATTAGGATGAGCTTATATCTTTAAAAATGTCAATAATTGAGAAATGAAATTGTATTTTGTCAACTATTGACATTTTTAAAGATATAAGCTCACTCTGATGTTACACTCAACGAGACCTTTCATTTGAGTACCTACATCAATTTTTCATATATTTATATATATTATATATATGTATATATGAAAAATATATGAAAATGCATGTGGGTACTCAAATGAAAGCTCTTGATGAATGTAACATCGACATGGGCTTATATCTTTAAAAACGTCAATATTTAAGAAAGTACAGTGCAATTTAACAAAAATCATTATTTAATAAAGCAAAATTTTACTTATTTATAGTTCACAAGTCACATAGTGACTGCAAGGTTGCTAGTTATTATTATTTATTTAATTTAGATTTCGCTATCTATACACGTGCAACTACTCAAAATATTCAATATTAAAAATTATTATTGATAATAAAAAAAGAAACAATTGATTATTAAAATTCATCTTACCCCCAACATTTTTATTCTATCACAGAACATCCATCCAATCAGCCAATCAATTTCATAACTATGGTTCATCAATAAATAACCATGCTCTTTGCCATAATATTTATCAAAATCATTTTTGTCAATGTAAATAGTTAATTCCGTACCTGACCACCATTCAGCCATAAAAACTAATTCTGTAAAAAAAAAAAAATTATATAAGTAAAAATGTTTCCTATAAATTGATCACTGATAAATTCAAATAAAAAATAACTTATATAATTAATGATAAATATCTAACTAATTACTATATCATAAATAATTAATAATTCTTATCAAAAACAAATTTAAGATGATAAAAAAAACCTATTATTTTATTTAAATAAACAAACCCAACAGCCAAGGGGCCATTAACAGGGTTAATAATACAACAGTTAGTATATAAAAAAACAATTTTTGATTTATAACAAGATGACTTACAGCTAGCATAGTGATTTCATATTTAATAGAATATTAATATTAATATTAATTATAAATATTAATATTAATTATAAATTTAATAGATAGATTGCTAAATGAGTAGACCATTGATGTGTTAGCAATTGCAAACAAAAACAAAAAATAATAGTAATTGATAAAATAAAAAGAAAAAATAATAATATTAATAATAATTATTATTATTATAAAAATTGTAGCAATTGCACATAATTAACACCATTAAGTTGATAATTTACCAAGTGATGCTGTTATACAGCCACTAAGTTAGTTTGACAGCACCAGGTCTAAATAATTATTTCATAGTTAGTAACAAGATTGTTTTGTTCAAATTAAAGCAAAATTATAATTATAATTATAATAAAGAAAAATAAAATTATAAAAGTCATTTAAGAGCGCAAATCTTGCATCATGTAATATACGAGCCTGGTGCCTGATAAACATACATATAAGTATTGAAATCACTATTAAGATACTTACGACAATAAAACGAATAACAAAGATAGTAATTTATTTTTCGATAATAATACTTTGAGAATGGCTTCAATCCGAGGTACAAAATACTTTGGAGTATATTAATAATTATACCAGAGGTAAAAAATGTTATTGCAAATAGCAAGTGTACAAACGAAGACTTCTTCAACGATTCCAGCACTCCCATTTTTTAATTATATTTTCTATCAACACTTTTAATTAATCTTCACTCCAAAATAAAATTCACTTTGTGCTTTATCATAAAAATATTTATATTATATATATAAATTATAAAACAAATATATATATTTTTGTGCACCTGAAACAAAATGAAAAATTTTAATGACACTTTCAGCAAATCATCGTCTATTTAAACGTAATTACTGCGAGTAAATACACTGAATATTAATGTGTGATGCAACCAATTAACCTTTGGATTTTATTGATGAAATTTTATTTTCCAATCGCAGATTTTATAACAGCTGATAATATCATTATAAATTAAATATTTATCTTAACTGAGATTATTATTTTTTTTTTTTTTTTTTTTTTTATTGACAGATTATTTTTCTGCAACATTTTCAAGTAAACAATAACAGTAATTAGTTGCAAAAAATTGATAATAAAAATATAAATAATTATTTTTGTGCCGAGAAAATTCCAAAAAATTTTATTATAATTTTTTCTTAATAAATAAATTATAGAAAAAAAAATTAACTTGTAAAAATTAAAAAAAATTAAAATTGCAATTGTTTTATAAATAATTTTTAAAAATAAATTTGTTAAATAAAATTAAAAAATTTTTGACTGCAAATTTTAATATAAATTTAAAAAAAAATAATAAAGTTTTGTTAAAGATAAAATAATAATAATAAAGTAGGTCAATAGTTAATAAAATAATTAACAATAATAAATAATGAACATACCTATTAGTCGATTGTGTTGTGCAAGGTAATGAAATTTTTTAAATCATTTTTAAATAAAATTAATCAGGTAACTTATTTGTTTATTTTTTTTTTTTTGATAAACAATTTGTCGTGAATTTTAAATATAAATATTGACGTTTTAAGTACTTGGCTTATTTCCCAGAAATATTTAATGTACTATTTTATTTAACGTGTAATTTAAAAATTATGGTTAGGTCTAGGTCTACCTACGGGGCTCAGGAGGTGGAGATGGCAATAAATAATAATAATAATAATAGTATATTGTGGTATTTGTGAGAAATAGTTAAGAATTAGTTTTGTCTACGCACAACTTCACAGTTAAGTTGGTTTAGGCGATCTGACAGTCCTCGTTTCAATGGTAGTTTTTTTAAGACACTAAAAAATAGTGAGAAGGGGATTCTATTGTCATCGTGGACATTTTATTTGTGAGCATTGTTGATTACTCTGATGATAAAATAGAGTGATTATTTTTTAGACAAAATTTATTTTGTTTTTATTATTTTTGATAATATTATTAATGACTTAATGACATTTTTTTAAGAAACTCAAGTCAGCTGACAGCATGACATTAAAGTTAGCAGTCGCGTGACAATTTTTTAATTTTCTTTAATAAATAAATTTGCTCCGAAAAATCATTTCTAAAAAATTGGATTTTTTATTTTTCTAATTTTCTAAATGTCAATTTTTTTTTCTCATTTTCTTTCACATAATTTATTTGTTAAAAAAATTCATCAAAATAAATTTAGCAGATATTAAATAATTTTTAGAATTTTTTTTAACAAATAAATTATGGCAAAAAAAATAAGAAAAAAAATTGCCATGTAGAAATTTGAAAAAATAAAAAATGATTTTTTGGAACTAATTTATTTGTTAAAAAAAATTAAAGAATTCTCTAATGACTGCTAGCTTTAATGTCAAAAAATTCTTAAAATTACAAAATATCTGCTAAATTAATTTTCATGCTGACAGCTGTCAATTTTTTTGAATTTTTATACTGAAGTTAGCCGTCAGCTGTTAATTTTTAAAATTTTTTTAACAAATTAATTACTATTAAAAAATCCTTCTAAATTTTTTTTCACAATATTTTAATTGTTATAAAATTATAAAAAAATTTCTAATGTCAACTTGTGTCACGATTTTTTATGTCCTTAAAATTAGATGACATTTTGACAGATAAATTAATTATAGAGAATTATTATGAAATTAAAGTTAAGAAGCTGTCACTTGACTGTTTTTTTTATTTTATTTAACAAAAAATTTATGAACATTAAGTTAGCCGACATCTAAAAATTTTTAGAATTTTTTTTTATTAAAAAAACTATTACAAAATAATTTAAAAAAATTTTCAGTTGTAAAAAACTCGAAAAACTGAAAGTACAATTTTTAAAAAATATTTTTTAATTCTAATTTAATAATTAAAAAAAAAAATAAAAACGTCGGCTGACTTTATTATTATAAAAAATTTTTGTTCTAAAAAACTATTTTTTAAAAATGAAATTATTAATTTTTTTAATTTCTAAATATCAATTTTTTTCTTATTTTTTTAAGAAAATTAATTTAGCATATATTCAATAATTTTATAACAAATAAATTATCTTTTTTATTTTTAAATATTCTATTGTTATAGATGTTACTGAAGTTACAGACATTAGAAATTTTTTTAGAATTTTATAGCAATTAAATTATTATTAAAAAAAATTCCACTTATGAAAATTAATAAAAATTATAAGTGAAAATTTTTAGAAGCATTTTTTTATTATAATTCAAGATTATTTTTATTGTAACTTAAGAAAAAGTTATAATTATTTATTAAATTTAGGGTCAGTTTTTCAATCCAGGATAAATTTTTATCTAATGATAAAATATATCTATTTATTTCATATATATATATAAATACACTGGCAATAATAATTTTATCATGGATAAAATTTTATCTTGGATTGAAAAACTGGCCCTTAATGTAAATTTTAACTAATGAAAATGAGTAAGCTTTTTTGTTTTTAGAATACAAATTGAATATTTCCATAAAGAAGATGTGTAGAAGAATTAAAGATAATTTATAAAAGTACTACAATTACTGTCAATCCATCTACAACCTGTCAAATAAATATTTAATTAAAAAAAATAATTTGGTGACACTACTTAAATACCTCCAAAAAAGCACCTTAAAAAGAAACTCACGTATGATAAAAAAAAAAAATATTCGACAATAAATGAATAAAAAACTTGGAAGGAAAAATGAAAAAACAGGTAAATTAAATATTTTTTTTTTATTAACACATTTTTTCATTTTGTTGATAGGTCTACGGTAATTAATCGATAACAAGAAAAAAAAACGTTCTTCATCCATGTTTTTTCTACATCAGTAATTATTAAAAGGTACAATTAGCAAATTACTATATCGTGTATTCGCTTTTGCATAGTAATAATAATAATGATAATAATAATAAGAATAATAATAATTATTAATTAATATAATAAAGTTATTTATTTATTTATTTGTAAACTTTATTATTAAATCATCAGCGTTAATTATTCACGTGGTTGATTTTTTTTCATTTTTAATTTTTCTACAAATATAATATCAATATCTAATTTGTTAACTATATTCTCATTACACCGTATATTTTTCCACACATTGTCCTCACTATGCACTTTCATCTCACTTATTTTATTTAAAATACTAAAAATACAAATTATTTTATTTTATTTTATTTTTTGCACAAAGGTTTCAAAATATTACTAAAGTTATTTTGAAACTTATCCCATTTTTACATCTTATTTTTTTAGCCTACATAATTAAGGGGCTCTTACACATTTTTATATTTTTAATTTATACTTTATTTAATTATTTAATAATTATAATTAATTACGCATTTTGTTACATTCAAACGTATTTAGATGTAAGACACTTGAAATTTTTTTTTTAATGTTAATTTATTAAATAAATTAAACTCAATTTTAAATCAAGTATTCGAATTAAATTTATATACAATTTCGAATGAAAAAAAAAAATCAACAGAAAAAAATTATTGTACAAAAAAAAAAATTTTATACAGCCCCTTGATAATGTGTGACTGTTCTTAAAATTACTTACAAAGAAAATGATATATTTACAAATTAAGCATTTATATCTCTAATTTTTTTTTTATACAATTACTCATAATTAATTAATTAATAATTAATAATAATAGTAATTGATAACATATATAAACATCAAACTACCCTAGTGTCAAAAAAAATATTTTACATAAAAAAATTACAATGCAATGAATAATTATAAAAAATTGCAACTACATTAATTAATTAATTAATTATACACAATAAAAATAGAAAAAAAAAAAACAAAACAAAAATTAAATTTAACAGTTACAATTATATACATTATTATGAAGAATTAAACTGATTAATGAATGAATTAAAAAATATGCATGCTTTATATACAGTATAATTAAAAAACAAGCAACATTTTTAAGTATTAAATAACTTAAACAATTATTAATTAAAAAAAAATAATTCTATTCATTAATTGCAGTTTTTTTTTTAATTCCTCCATCGCCTGATATTATTATTATTACTGCAATATAATTTTTTTTTTTATTATTATTATAATTATATATATTTTACTACAAATAAAAAAAATTTATAAATAAGTAAATAATATTTAAAACAATTATTATTATAATTAGATCGATGGTTAAAAAAAGCGGTTATTGTTATTATTTTTTAAACATTTAAATTCTTAACTGTATAATTTACATATTTATACAATAGAAAACTAGATTCTCTGACCGCGAGTGAAACAATAAACCATCGACACAATTTTTACTGATGTATAAATATACATAAGTATTTTTAATAATTATTCATTCTTTATATTTATTATTATTATTCATTATTATTATTTATTTTTTAATATCTTAATTTCTAGTTCTATTTTTAACTATCATTATTATTATTACTATTATTTTTAATTATCTTTTTGATGTGTGCTAAAAAGGAAGATGTGTGCTAGAGGAATTTTTTTTTTTATTGTAATTTTATGAAAATTTAAGAGTGAAAAATACTTAGCTAGTTAATAAAGTTGCACATTATTTTTTTAATAACTAAATTAATAGTAATAATATATATAGATATATTTATATTTTTCATATTTATATTTGTATTTATAATAGATAGAAATTTAAACATTTTTCATTTATGTTGCTTTGTATTTACAGTGTCAAGTGCTTGTGTTATTATTTATTATTATTATCATTAATATTGGTTTTTTTTTTTTTTTTTTTTTTTTTACAAGAAATTATTTACAAAATATAGTTATCCATATATTAGCTATCAAATTAACATTGTATCAATTGTTTTGTATTACTTCTTTTTTATACTTAATAATTAAATTTTTTTAATTATTATATTTATGCAAGTTACTCCAACGTTATTTGTTTTTTATAAATAAAATAAATCATTTATTTGTCATATTTAATCCTAAATTTTTTTTCTTATTATCTTCTGACATTTTTATTACTGAAAGGTTGTGTTTAATTATTGATTTTAAATTAGCAAATATTTTTTTGAGACAAAAAAAAATTAAAAATTTTTTAGTCAAATATGAGAAAAAAAAAACAAAATCTTTCAGTAAAAAATGTGATGTAATTTTTTTTTTTTTATTTTAATTATCAGTATAAATTTTCCTATTTTTAATAAATTTTTTTTGGATTTTGCAATAAAATCGCTTCGTCAAGAGCGCATAATAATTTGGTATTTGATATTAACAACGGCAGTACGGTCAGATTATGGCGCGTACACTGAGAAAAAAAAATTTTTGTTTAGAAAAAAATTTCTTGACTCAAAAATCGTTAAAAATAAATTTTGGCTTTTTGACAAAAGAATATCATGATAATAAAATGTTGGGATTAATTTTGATAAGGTAACAGACCCAGTTATTGACACTGGCCTAGTTGTTAGACACTTTCAATTTTATTTTAATTAAAAAAATTAAATGTTCTCAAAAAATCAATTTTTTTTAAATTTATAATTCAAAAATTATATTTATTAATTTATTACACGGAGAAAACAAGATGACACTGGATATCATCCCAGATTATACTCAGTGATATGTGTGGTGAAAAAAATTTCAGATAGTAGCTAGTATAATCTAGATTATACTGAGTGATATCTGGATTATATTCATTGTAATCTGGATTATACGAGCTACTATCTGAAATTTTTTTTCACTCAGTATAATCTGGGATTATATCCAGTGTTATCTTGTTCTTTCCGTGTAGAGTTGATTTGTTTTTTTTTTTAATTAAAATAAATTTGCAAGTGTCAATAACTAGGCGAGTGTCAATAATTGGGTCTTCTACCTTAGATTAACAAACGAATAGGTTAACTTGAATTAAACAAAAAATACTTCGATTAATTTTTGAGACAAGAAAATTTTCTCAAGAGTAGTAATTTTTTTTTTCTCAGTGTAATTTATTAAATTAATTAAAAAATTTTTTCCGTAGCTCTTTGACCCAGTCTACATGTCGTTTTTTTAATTATTAATAATAATTATTTTTTTTTGTACAAAAAATAATCCACGAATAATTACGGACATACGATTATAGTGAAATATAAATATTATTATTTAAATTGCGAAATATTTATCAAACTTTCATGATGATTATCTATTATATATTGTTATTGTTATTATTATTATTATTTATTATTATTATTATTTATTATTATCAATAATTATCTCTGAACACGACCACAGATCGCAACTATTTTAATTGTAATAAGAATATAACAGGGATTTGTAATTATTTATTAATATTAATAAATATATTTCAACAACTCGGCAGTTTAAAACTGTTACGTTAGGTCTTAAAGTAAAGAGCACATTCGTTAAGCGACAGTATAGTAAAACGAAAGCGGAGCTCAAAGCTCACGGAAGCATTAAATGCTTATGCAAATTTTAAATTAATAATTAATAACACATAACACATTGAGATCAAGTGTCATAACACGTCCGTGCGCTTTACTCCGGACATGAATTTAATTATTTATTTATTTATTTTTATCTATTTGAGACTGATTTTGGATCATGAAATAGTTTATGGTAATATGCAATTCAATATAATTATTAATTTAATGCTATTTAATTTAATTTAATAATAATAATAATAAGTTGTGCGCAATTTGACACGTACATGGGATTATTCACCAGGTGGGGTCCAGCCACACGGCGATATCAAATAACCGTTGGCACTAGACAAATAACCAGACAATAAATGCCTTGACGAGCGACGATAGCTAATCACTGTCAAGGTCGCTTCCCGAAGGTCATTTGTTTTCTCGGGATATTCGTCTCCGTTTCGCCTGTTCTGCTGTCTCAGCTGTCACTAAAATAACGTTCCCACTGTACCATTTTATCCATTTTAATAACAAATTAACATTAATAATTATAAATAATGATAATAATAATAATAATAGAAATATATTATTAAGATCGGTGATTTTACTTATTAAAGAGGATTTATTAATTTATTTTTAAGCCATCTTACCTGATTCACTTGGAGAGTAATCAATTTTTTTTTATTTATTAATTATTTCACCACAATATTTTCGGTATGAGTATATTATATAATAATTAAAATTTTTTTATTTTAAAACAATTTTAATTAATAATACTAAAGTTAGCCGACGTTTTTAATTTCTTGTTTTTTTTTTTTTTCAATGATTTAATTAGAACAGAAGAATATTTTTTTTTTATTCTTTTGTAATAATTTTTTCAATAAAAAAAAATTCTAAAAATTTTTAAATGTCGGCTAACTTAATTTTCATTTTTAATTAAGAGTATATAAAGATGTCCAAAAAAAATTTTTAGTTTGTAGAAAAATTTATTTTTGCATTTCTGCATGTTTCATTTAAAAATACGTCGGTTCCCCAAAAAAGATTTTTTTTATACGCCCTTATGGGTCCCGGGAGCCATAAGGGCGTATAAAAAATTTTTTTTTCGGTAATCAATTTATTTTTTAATGAAACGTGTAAAAATGCAAAAAAAAATTTTTTTTCCATACTAAAAATTTTTTTGGAATTGAAAAAAAAAATAACATTTTTATGGTCCCTGGGTGCCATTTTTATTTAATTAAAATTGTCTTAAAATAAAAAAGTTTTAATTATTATTATATATTCACCAGAAAAAATAATTAATAAATAAAAAAATTGATTAGTCTCCAAGTAGATCAGATAAGATGGCTTAAAAATAATAAAAATCCTCATTAATAAAAATAAAAAAAAATAATAATAATAATGATAATAATAATAACATTGAAAAAATAATAAACAAAATTAGATAACAAAATAATCTACGATTATTTTTTCAAACAAAATATAAATACTTTGCTCTTTAATTAATTAATTGAATTAATTACTTAACAATAATTTTTCTTAAAAAATCAAAATTTTTTACAGTATGACAATATTACATAAATAACATAACAAAAAAAAAAATAAAAGTTATTATTACGTATGAAGCTTACCAGCACCACTCCGCGTTTTTCTTCTGTTAACGTCTTCCACTATGGTCCTAGTCGCGCCTCTAGTGTTGCTGGCCGGGGTTGCTAGAGGTGAAACCGCGCTTTGTCTTACAGACCTGCGGGTCGGAACCTCACCAACGGATTCATTGCTGGACACAGATGTACCACGCAGCCGTTCTTTCCCCACTGACAGTGAATTAACATTGCCCGGTTGCTTTGTCGTTAATAGTCTACTCTCCCTTTGAACACGTGTTGCATTAAAATTCGATACGTTACTTGAGTTTAATTGACCTCCCACTGGAGTACTCAGTGTTGATCTAGAAATTTTAACAATCAATAATTATTATTATTATCATCTGCATCATCATTCTTGATCTTATATTAATAATTAATTTTAATAATTAACAAAAAAAAAAAAAAAAGTTAAACTATTGACCTACAAAGTACTGTCGAATAAAAAATAAATTAAATTTACTTTTGTTCTTTGAGCTTTGACGACGCAGTTTCATCAGTCAGCCGCATTCTCGCTTTTGCCGCCATGTCTATAAGAGGTTCATCATCTGACGATTCCACGTCGACTAAAATTGGACCTGATATAATAATAAACAATAAATCATAATTAGTTTTTTTTTCCTTAAATAAAAAAAAAAAAAAAAAACGGTAAATATTTACAAGTAATAAATTTTTTTTTAATAAAATTTAAACAAAATTTTTATTCATTTTTTCATTAATTAAATTAGAACTAAAAAAAATTTTTTTTTAAATGCATTTATAGTTTTTCAAATTTTCTACTTGTCAAATTTTTGTTTTTCTTTTTTTTTTTTTTTTGATAAGAAAAATTCTGAAATTAATTTTTATTTTGTTAGAATTAGAATATTTGAATTATTATGATTCTAAAATTGAGAGAAATTAGATAATTTTTTAGAATTTTGTGAGATAAATTTTAGCAATAAAAAAAATTATTAAAAAAATTGGTAAATATTTACAAGTGGGGTCCAGAATTTTAATATTAATTTTTTTTAACGGAATTTTTATTTCATTTTATTGATACATTTTTTTGGAAAAATAAATGAAAAAAATGAACAATTAAAAAAAAATTGATTTTCACAAGTTTACAAATTTTCAAAAAAATTTATAAATTTTTTAAAAAATTGATATTCAACTTTTTTTTAATTGTTAATTTTTTTATGTAATTTTTAAAAAAAATATATCAAAAATATAAAATAGAAATTTTATCCAAAAACATGAGAGCCAAAATCTTACCAACTTTTGAAGTCAAAAAAGCCAATGAAAATTAATGTAGCACAAATTTAATAATTTAAAAAATTTTATTACAAATAAATTATGTCAAAAAAAAAATTGACATCTAGAAATTAAAAAAAATAAAAAATGCAATTATCCAAAAATAATTTTTTGGAACAAATCTTTTTGTTAAATAAAATTAAAAAATTATGAAATGACAGCCAACTTGAATGTCACAAAAAGCCATCGAAATCTTTATTTTTTTTCACGACATTTATCATAAATTCGCCGTAAAAACAAGCAGAATAAAAAAGAATTCGAAAATGTTTTTTAACAAATTCTCACAAAAATGTATAAATTTTTTAGAAAATTATATTCAACTTTTTTTTTTGTTCGTTTTTTTTTTATGTACTTTTCAAAAAAAAAATATCAAAAATATAAAATAGAAATTTTATCCAAAAACATGAGCCAAAATTTTTTCCAACTTTTGAAGGCAAAAAAGCTATCGAGATCTTTATTTTTTTTTCACGACATTTATCATAAACTCGCCGTAAAAACAAGCAAAAAAAATTTTGAAAATGTTAATTTTTTCCTAGTTATGGCCCAAAATAAATTAACCCTACTTAAAAATAATTACCAAAAAAAAAATAACTTGATGGACAGTAATAAGCAACAATGTTTCAAATTTAAGTCTTGCCATAAATCCAGTTTAAAAATCCGACTTTCTTTCCCTTAATTATTGCTTATTACTCTCCACCTATATTAAAACCACGAATTACCTTTCTTAGCCTTGGTAAGTATGCTGTAACCCTTCTTCGAATGTTCATCTTTATGGAGTTGTTTTTTAATATTCCCAGTTTCCTCAACACCCATATAAACTTTGATCAACTCCGCAGCATTTTCCGAAGATTTTCTCTTACCAAGTTTCTGAGGCGGTTCATCAGCACTGGACGCAACCGAACTTTCGCTCTCCAGCCTCCGTCGTTTATTTTTATTAACAGTTCCAGTTACAGCAGGCGTGCTGGGATTAGCAGAGTTGGGTGACAATTTAGGAACCCCCAATTTCGGACTAGCTTTCGCGTAGGGCGAAATACTGCGTCGCTCTTCGGCCCTTCCAGCCGTGCCGATTCCATGCGGACTACTTTTAGGTGTCTTGGCGATATCCGGACTGTTGAGCTTCTGCGACCGCGTCCTCAGAGACCGTTTTTCATTACTGTCATTGGGTATCTCAATCAACAATTGTTCCAGCAGCGACTTTGGCGGCGGTCGCTTCACAAAATCCTCAGTGTTTATCGTCGGATTATTAAGCCTATCAACAAAATGTGTCTCCTCATTATCCTCAATGCAAATAACATCCTGCCGACCTTCCAACTCCTGTTTTCTCCTCCTCTTTCTCTTCATATTTTCAACCTCACTCGAACTATCATCCACCTGAGCAGCCGGACTCGGAGTGTCATCCCTCAGCACAACCGGATTAGAATAAGTATAAAGCGGCGGTGTAATTCTTATCGGCTGCGGATCATCTCCAAGCGGCGAGGGCAAACTTTCTTCCACTTTTTTACTCCCCTCTTCAATTTTAACCAGCTCTTTTTTAACTTGCTGCGTAGAACCTTGAACCACATCCTGAGCCAGCTCACTCTTAACCTCACCAACATTTTCCTGCCTAGTGTCATGCTCTTCAGTCTTAACTTTCCCCTCTAAATGCTCATCTTTATCAAAATCACCAAGCTTATCCGGACTACCTGGCTTTGGAATAATTTCATCCTCAACTTCTGGAATATTATTTTGATGTATCTCTTTCTCAACTTTAATATCCTTGACCTCCTCAAGCTTGTCCACACTCTTACTCATCTCTTCTGGCTTATCAACCTCTTCTTTAATTTTTTCTACTTCAGCAAGACAAGTGGTGTCCTCGCTCCTGGTACCAGTTTCTTCAGTCATACTCACAGTACTAGTTGAACCAGAGACTGTCTTAACACACTGCAATAATCGGTCATCACAATTATCGCTGTAAGCTACAGTAGTAGCAGCAGTTATCAATGGACTTACATTTTTTTTATCGTCATTACCGGTATCATTTTTATTATTATCACTTGCATTTAATTTATCATTATTAGTTTCAGTATCATCACTTTTACTACCACCACTACTATTATCATTATTTTTATCATTATCATTATTACTATTACTAGTGTTATTATTATCATTATCATTATTATTATTATTATTATTACCATTATCATTATTATTATTAGAATTATCATTATTGTTATTATTATTATTATTACCACTACTACTACTATCACTAGTATTATTATTATTATTATTACTACTACTACTTCCATTATCATTATCATTATTATTATTATTGTTATTGTTATTATTATTATTATTGTTGTTGTTATTATTATTGTTGTTGTTATTATTATTGTTGTTATTATTATTATTATTGTTGTTGCTGTTGTTACTATTTAAATTAGTTCGTGATGTTAAAGATTGTTCACAAGATTTTTGTGACTCAGAAGAATCAGCACTAGTTAATTGAGTGTCAAGATAATTATCAACCGACACAGGACTCAATGTCTTAGGATCATTGGACTTTAAAAGTTCCGTATTTGAACACATATCACTGCTAGTCGAGGAAGGCACGTTGTTAGATTTATTACTGGATATTGAAGATTGATCACCGGTTATTGCTGTAATAGGTAAACTTTTTTGAGCAACTCCAACTGCGCTGGAGCTCTGAGCAACCGATGACTCGGTGACTGGTCGATGAAGAGGAGATTCACCCTGATTAGGTGATTTTTCAGAAAGCGCGTCCATTGACTCGATGCCCGAATCTTCACCAGCATTGGCATTCCCACCGCCATTGCCAACGCGCTCTGCGGTGGACTCAATTAATCCAATGGGCACTACTACCGTGTCCGGTAGCTTTGGTTTAGCTTTTTCACGGTCGGCTGCCGCCTCTGGAAGACTAGGACTCTGCTGTGGTTGAGGTTTGTTGGTTGTGGGTGGTGAATCCACGCTCGAGGGCCTGGATACTTCGACTTGGGAGCTTTTTAGTAAGCTCTTCTGGTCTAATTTAGCCGCAACAGTCCGATCAGTAAACTTTATTACGTGATTCTGGGTTACTTTTTTGTGACTCGGATGCTCGAGTTTATGTTTGCTTAATGTTACTTCACTGCTCTTTAGTAGCGAATGGTTTTTATTTACCTTCTGTAACACGCTTTGGGATTTAACAATTGCGTTTGATTTAATATCCACTAGCTCGGTTTTACTTTTACTGGGAATTATTTTATTTACTATTAAATTTGTCTTTGTTGGGTCGAGCTGGACAGAAGGCGAAGAAGGCGTACCAGAGGAAGATGCTGGAGTTGTTTTTACAACTTCATGTTTCCTCAGTGATTGACTTTGAGCTGTACTTTGGCTCGGCAAACTCGTACTCTTTACAGTTAAACTGTCATTGTCCAATGACGATGAATTTGACGGGTGTGAAGAGTCTGACTTGTGTGTCGTCTCTGTATTTTGAGATTCTGTAATAAAAAATATTTTTTTTTCTTTATTAAATAAGTTTATTTATCTATATTATTAAGAGAATAAGAAAAATTTTGTGGCCAGTTTATTTATATGATAAAATGGGTTCTTATGGTTAAATTTGGTATCATTAGAAAGGTCATCATAATTAAGAAATGACCTTTTATCTTATGAAATATTGACATTTTTAAAGATATAAGCTCATCCCGATGTTACACTCATCAAGACCTTTCATTTGAGTACCCACATCAATTTTTCATATATTATATATATGTATATATGAAAAATATATCAAAATGCCATGTGGGTACTCAAATGAAAGCTCTCGATTAATGTAACATCGGGATGAGCTTATATCTTTAAAGAGGTCAATAGTTAAAAAAGTACAGTGCAATTTAACAAAATTCATTATTTAATAAAGCAAAATTTTATTTATTTACAGTTCACGAGTCCCGGCAGTCACATAGTGCTAGTTATATTTAATTTTAATTTATCATTTTATTTTTGTAATAAATGCAATAAAATAATTTACCTGTTGAATGAAAGTCTTTTTCTTCAATTAAACTCAATCTTCGTCTCTTTTCCTGATTAATAAGATCCTTCCTGACACCATTGACCTCACCAACACGCGACGTAACGCCACTCAGAGCGTTCCCTTTGTCCGCGGTCTTCGTAGTTACATCACCGTCACTCGTACGTCTCACTTCTCCGACTCTTTTAATTGTTCCCGTATCATTAGGATGCATTTCAGGGTTTGCAGCAGCCGCTTTTTTATTAACGGGCTGACCAGCATCGCCTTTGTAACCAAGTTTCCTCCATTTAGTTTGATTGTCCAGTATTCTACCGCCAGATAGTAAATTTTGTTCACGATGCGGACCTTCACCGGATTCACTTTTCTTTTTCGAGTCTCTTCTCTTTGTTTTACCTGCCACAAAAAAAAAAGAAAAAAAAAAAAAATTGAATAAATACAAAACTTTGTCAGAAATTTATATTATGTTTTTAAGGAGAACAAAATTCTTGGCTCAAGAAAATTTTCGAGTGCTTGAAAGAAGACCGAAGTTGTATTGGCCGAAATAAAAATTTTTCTTAAAATTCTATTCTTGGTAGAAGTCATTTTTTCTTAATTCAAATTATCATAAATACTTGATATAATAAATTTTTATATTTGATCAAGATTTTTAGATACTTTAGGGAAGCAGCGCATCCTATTTCAGCTGAGAATAAAATTTTCTCTTGAATATTGAATACCCATTTTATATTATTTTAGCGTGCAATTATACATATTGAATGAAAAAAAATGATGAAATATTATTAGATTTTCTCATTTGACATGTTAATCAATAAAAATATCAATGAAAACTTCTATCTTTATATTTAATTTTTTGGAGCAAGAGAGAAATTTTCTCAAGATAAGAAAATTAACTTCTATCAAGAAATAAATTTTCTTGGATCAAGATACGTATTTCTTAAAGCAAGAGAATTAATTTTCGAATGTGAAATTTCTTGTGTCAAAAAAAATTTTTTTTTTTCGCTCAAGAAAATAATTAGAAAGAAAAATATTTTCTTGGCTCAAGTGAACCTTTTTTTCCGTGTAAATAATTTTGAAGTTCATTTTCTTGATTTAAGTAAAAAATTTCTTAAACTAAGAAATTTTTTTTAATTCAAATAAATTTTACTTGATTAAATAATTTTTCGTCTTGATTTAATTAAACTTTCTAAAATTATTTTCTTGGTACAAGAATTTTTCTCTTGATTCAATTTAATTTTTTTTATGTATAAAAATGTCCAGCCTTTAAAAAAATTTTATTTTATATAGTTCTATAATATAAATTTTAATAAAAAAAAAACCTCAATTTTCAGTAAATAAATCCCTTAATTTAATAAAATAAAAAAATCTCACCTCCACCAATTTTATGTTCATTAGTATGATTCTGAACATCATCCCCCTGACTCTTATTCAAACCCTGCGTATTAGCCTGCGTAATAATAGTCTTATGTTTCAAAGGCGAGGGTATCCTACTATTAAGTGGAATATCATCAACATCACTGCTCTTACTCGAGCTGGGCTTGCTACTCGCCCCCGAAACTTGAAGCCTCACCGAGGGATCCTGGGTAGTATCCTTCAAGGCATTGGGTTTAGCCAGTCCGACCTGCAGGGAATTATTAACCTTCGCACTGGCCGTATTAACCACCACGGAGTTGCTCAAGGGCAATTTACTCCCGGAAGTCGCACCGCCAGCAATAATCATATTCAATGATTTTTTCTGCAACAGTTTAGTCCCATCCGTGGTCTCCTTCATCTTCTTTAACTTCCCGCGCCTCTTAACATTAGCAGAATCATCATCTTCACGCAGTGATTTCTTCTCTTTCTTCCTAATTTGCACCACAGAAGCATTTCGCCCCCTTAAAGAAATATGTAGCGGGGGTACTCGAGGTTCATCACCTCCACTGTTCCCACTGTTACCACCGGAGCCAGCACTAGCTCCACCAGCAGCTCCCGCTCCAGCGGAATTCGCCGCAGAATTAGTAAAAATTTTACTGACCGACTTGTCAGCTTTTCTCATAGGCGGCGTGTTAACAAACGACACATCAACCTTGTACGCAGGAGTAACCGGCTCAGACTTTTCCAGCTTCAACCTTAATTTTATTTTTTCCCCCGGCATCGGACTGTCTCTCGCCGACTTTAATCTTCCGTGTTTAAGACTTCCTTCACTGCCCGTAGACTTGCCGGTGTTTTCCGAATCCGACTGGTCAGTGTTCGTCGTAGTGTCATTTCTCCGTGAAATATTGCTATCAGCGTCATCGTCCGAGAATATTGAATTAGAGCGGTCATTTGATGGTGATGGAAACGAAAAAAAATCATCCTGATTGTCAACAGCGCTCTCAGGCTCGGAATCGGAACTTTCACTGGGCATTGGCTCCAAATGCCCAGTAAGCGGATTAATTAAAAACTGACGGATTTTACCAGACGAAGTATACTCCGGTTCAGGATCTTCCTTTACTTCTTCAATACTTTCACAAGTATTAACCACCGAAGTATTATTATCACCCGCACTGACTTTATTCGTATCAGTAATAGGTAACTCTTGCGGAATATTTAAATTAGTATTTGAACTTATCGGATTATTAGCTGTCGCGTGATTAACGCGTGTAATATTTTGTTGTGTAAAGGCACCTGGAGCTGTAATTGTCTGGCTTGTAACTGCTGCTAGACGTTGTTGATTAGTATTAGTATTATTATTAGTATTTATATTTGTATTTATTACACTACTATTACTACCAATAGTATTTGTATTTATTTGCGGTAAAGAAGTTGCAGTCGGCTGATTCCAAGAAGTGGTCCCATTTGCGCCTGGTGAATTATTACCAGCATAATTTCTACTAAGGATATTTTGACTTTGACCATAACGAAAATCATTCGTCGCACTGGTATTTATATTAACATTTTTAAGCTGATTGTGATGTAACTGCTGTTGGACATTTAAATTTTGGACTTGCTGCGGCTGAGGCTGCTGAGTCGCGGTAGAAGTAACAGTCGCGGGAGCTTGTCTAGGATACGGCGGAGGAGTAGGCTGTCTTGGACTGTTACTCAAGTAGCCTAGTCTCTGCTGAGCGACATTCAACCCAACTGTCTGAGGCTGCGAAATAAACTGGGCGTTCGTTGGGACGGATTGCAAGGGTACAGATTGCTGTTGAACTGGCTGCTGCTGTTGCTGTTGTTGTTGTTGTTGTTGTTGTTGTTGTTGTTGTTGTTGATGTTGTTGTTGTTGTTGCAACACCGGATTATTGGTTACATTTTGCGACTGAGCTGCTAGTAACTGCTGCTGTTGAAGAAGCAGTTGTCGCTGCTGTAAGGGCGTTCTAATCTGCTGACCGTTAACCGGATGTCTTACAGTAATTTGATTATGCATAACCTGGTTTTGCCGATAAGCCAGTTCTTGTCTCACAGGAAATTTTTGTTGAATTTGTACTTGTGTATGCAACGTCGATACATTTACCGGTTGCTGTTGTTGGGGTAATGTCATAGGTTGATTAACATTTACAGTAGCGAAAGCCGAAGGCCCGGTGGAAGCTAAATTACCAATAGCTCCCGCAGTACCCCCAATTAAATCTTCCGGTCTTAGAGAGTCTAAATTAGGAGGCGATTCACTGGCCATTGGCATGTCTTTCCTTCGACCTGTTGGCTTTTTAGTCGGCTTCATGCGACTCATACCAGCAGCGTCGACTAAAGCCGGGGGCTGCATTTTTTGGGATATTGTTATATTATTAGGATGCGAGCCTCCGTCATTTTGTAGTAAATTAACAAGCAAAGGACTGGAGAGCGCAACTTGGTTGCCGTTTGACGTGTTACTAGACGTCGAGGGTAAGTTTGTCTTGAATTGTCCGACGACTTGATTGGGAGGAACAGTTTGAGGAATAGCTGGAGACTGAGTAGTAGTTTGTCCGGTGGTGATTGGGAGCACGTGGGAGGTTGCCAGGACATCTGTGGCTGGATAAGGCGGAGGTGGTTGAGTGTGATGTGGTTTAAATTGTTGAGTAGCTTTAATTGTACCAGCTTGTTGTTGTTGTTGTTGTTGTTGTTGTTGTTGTTGCTGTTGCTGTTGTTGTTGTTGTTGTTGTTGTTGTTGTTGTTGTTGTTGTTGTTGTTGTTGTTGTTGTTGTTGTTGTTGTTGTTGCTGTTGCGACTCTCGATTATGGATCGCTTGGGCAGCATGTGTCATGCTGGCAAACGGGAATGGTCCATTGTAATTATTTCGCGGTGAGGCATTTGAATTAGCCGCTAACGATTGATTGCTGGTGATATTAGTACTGATGACGTTAGAAGATGATTGAACGGTTTTTGCGAGAAATGTTGGGATTGGATCACAGTCTGTCGGCGCAACAACGTTCGGCGAGCGAAATTGTGGTGGTTTTTCAGCAGTACCTTCAGCTCCTATCAACTGAGCCACGTCTCGGATCATTGTGGAGATGTTACACGCACTACTGGGACCCGGTAGTGACATCAAGGCATCACTGCTGTCGCTTGAGGATGATGCACCGTTGCTTGTATCACTTCGTGATTTACTTGTGTCTTGTGGGCCACCAGAGTGTAACACGATTTCTTGAGTTTCTTCCCCGAAACGACTCGCTATTCGCAAGGATATCACTTGGTCGCCTTCCACTTGCACTGATAATATTCCCAGTTGGGTTAGTGTCGCTGAGCCCTCGCTCGCTAGCTCTCGCAGTCGCAACGCTGCCTCGCGCGGTATTGAAAATGTTACTCGGACTGAATTCCATGGTTCTACTTTGTTTACTCTTAAATCTTCGCCTTTTTCTGGAAAAATATTAAAATTTATTATTTATTTTTTAGGGCTTTGATAAAAATAAAAAAAAATACTAAATGTCCTTAAGGGGAATGAGGATAGCCACTGTGAAATTTCAAAAAAAAATTTTTTTTTTTTTAATCAAAATTTATACATTCAAAAATATGTAAGGTGAAAGACCCAGTTACTAACACTTGCAATTTTATTTTAATTAAAAAAAAAAAAAAAAATTGGTTTTTTGAGAAGATTTAATTTTTTTAATTAGAATAAAATTGCAAGTGTCAAACAACTAGGCCAATGTCAATAATTGGGTCTTTTACCTTATCTAGAGTTTTATATAAAAATTCTGAATATTTTTCGAGTTATAGTAATTTTTGTGACAGCATGTCAAATGAACATTGCACGCGCGGCGCACTGATAGAAGGATTTGTTTATAGTTAAAAATATTTGTTAATATTTAACAAATAATTTATTAGAGACTATTTTTTAGTCCTTAATAAATATTTCTTAATATTTGAAAAGATTTATTAATATTTAATAAATTAATATTAGATTTATCAAATACAAATAAATCATTTTAAATACTAAGAAATATTTGTTTAATACTAAAAAGTGGTCTCTAATAAATGATTTGTTAACTATTAACAAACATTTTGTGGTACAGATAAATTCTTCTATCAGTGCGCTCTGACGAAAATGCGTTTATCTCGAAACTACTTTTTTTTTTGAACTAGTGGGATCTGTAATTTTCATAAATATGAACCGATTCACAATTTTATTTTTTTCCATATTCGTTTATTCAGTAGCTTTAGTTGCACGTAGGGGATTTTGAAAATTTTGATATTTAAGATTTTTTAGGGCTGTTAGAATTTAAAAAAATGAGAAAAAAAAAACGAAAAAATTTTTAATGTCGCCATTTTTTTTTTTAAATACAAATTTTAAAAATCCCCTACGTGGAACGATCACATGCATGCAGATTACAACGCAGTTTGGTTTTTTTGTTTTAAATAATCCGTTTTTGAGATCCCACCGTGGTAGGGGAAATTTTTTTGGTGCTCCACAAAAATCCTTATAACTTTGTGATAAAATGATATTTTTTAATAAAAATTTAGAAGAATCATCTTTAATGTATACTTTATAAATAAAAAAAAAACCGACCCCGAAATTCCTTTATTATCCCAGTGAAAAAAATTCCCGAAAATCAGCTATTTTTTCAATGCTCACACTGAAAAAAAAATTTTTTTTGTCCAGAATAAAATTTCTTGGCTCAGGAATCGTTTAAAATGAATTTTGGTTTATTGAAAAAAGAATATCAATATCTATCATGATAATAAAATGTTGGGATTAATTTTGATAGATTAACAAACTAATAGGTTCACTGGAATTAATCAAAAAATAGTTCGATTAATTCGATCAATTTTTGAGACAAGAAAATATATTCTTGAAAATTATCAAGAATATATAATACTCAAGTTAGCCGACGTTTTTAAATTAAATTTTTTTTTTTTTAATAACATAATTAGAACAAAAAAACATTTTTTAAAAATTGCACTTACAGTTTTTAAAGTTTTTTACACGTGAATTTTTTTTTTTATTTTTTTGTAATGATTTTTTCAATAAAAAAAGATTCTAAAAACTTTTAAATTTCGGCTAACTTAATTTTCATCAAAAATATATATTCTTATGACGAGAAAATTTTCTCAATAGTGCTTTTTTTTCTCAGTGCACAGTCGCTATCTCTCTTAAAAAAATACTAAATTAATTAATTAATTAAAATAAACATACCCTTTGATAACAGGTACTTCAAACGATCAACAATTATTTTAAATTTATTTGGAAATTCAGGATCTCCTAAGTCACCTTCACAGGTTACCACTGTCTCAATCAGATCACCATCACTATCAGCCGCCATGACTGTAATTATAAATTAAATTTAAATAATTTCAATAAATAAACAATTTTAATAAATAAAATTAATAAAAAATTACCAATCATTAATCACATAACTACCCAAGAAGCCTGGATAGGTCTGGGTATTTTTTTTTATTTGCCTGGCTTTCACAAGCTGACTTAAAATCCACGCCAGGCTTGGTTGTTTAATTTATAAACCTAAAATCAAACAATCACTATTAATCACTTATTAATTAACCACTTTATTAAATAATAAATAAAAATAAAAATAAAATAAACACTGAATTTAAACAATCGATCTTTAGAATAAAAATTGTCACGCCCTCAACAATAACAAAAATAAAAAATGAATTAAAAAATCGTTTGGGTACTTTATAATGAGTTAATAGAGTAATAACAATTAATTATCAATTACCGATGTGTATAAAGGCATAATATAAACAATAAATAAAGCAAAAATAAGAAATGTTTTTTGGAGGCTAAATAAATTGTATCTCCGTTGGAAAATAAAAATATTAAATAAAAAAAAAAAAAAATTTATAACAAAATTAAAAAGGCGGCTTTATAATTATCATTACAAATAAAATAGGTTATACAATAAATATGATTAAGAAATAATAAATAAAAAAAAAAATTGGAGTAATGATATATACTTTGATAATAATATATAGTATTATTGATAGGTAATTATTTGGTTAATAAAGGTAAATAACAAATAAATAATTATAAAAAAGGCGTCAAAAAAGCATTGGTAATATATAATAATCGGGGGGGCCACCATTTTGTCCGTCGGGGGAGGCGAACGTGAAGTGGGCTCAAGCATGCTCACGATAGCCCCGTCAACCGCACGATTTAATTTGATGTACTTTATTTTTTCATCGACAATCCCACCGAAATATTGTTTTTTTACCCACCAGAGTTATCAGACATTTGTTATTTAACATAAACTGTAGGGCATTATTGTGTATATAATTATTTAGAATAAATAATAATAATAAATCCAGGGTGATTTGTACCGTATGAATGAAAAAGATAATGTTGAACAACGTTACCCCATTTCTCCTGAAAACTAGCCAATTCTTAAGCACACTTCTGCTTCTGGAGTAACGAATATTACTGCTCAGAGTTGTTCCTGATAATTACAATAACAACTAGCTCTCCACTTATTATTACAATAGTATTGTATTTAAATAACACTGTACAATAATAAATTCATCCACTGGACACAGTGTGTCGTGTTAATCACTTAAAAACTCGTCATAATCGGCAGATATAAAGGGACAAGTCATAAAACGCCATGAACAATAACAAGGAGCCGCCATTTGCAATGCAGCCAACTGACATGCGCAAATCAATCGCGCGAAGCACTATGGGATATCAACATTACTGACATCTACCATTTTGGTATCCACCAACTCCACCAGCAACTTAACCTTTCTTTATATTTTTTACTTATCTTACATTTATTTATTTATTTACTTCTTTTAATGTTTATTCATCCATTATAATAATCATTATTTGCATCATTACATCTTTATAGTGGTTTTTACATCACATACTAATTTATTATAGTTTTTTATTCAGTTAATTTACATGATACCTAACAATTTTATATGAATTTTTTATTTGGAGATTTCTACTGAGGACATGACTGAAGAAGACCATTTTCCTCCATTATTCTCTCGTGGATTTCAGCATCGTAGTATCTGAAAATAATTTACAATAATTAGTTCATTTGTTACTTATTATTACTTCTTTTTTACTATCCAAGAAATATCATATTAAAAATAATAAATTCCCGTAAATTTTATGGATCTTATCAACAAATTACATGTTAAATAAACATCCTCTAGGTACATACAATTTATTTTATTAATACTATATGATTAATGTACTCTAATTTTTTAGTAATATCATTTAATTTATTTTTTAACCATATTACTGTGTTAATAAAATAATAAAAAAAGTTACAATTGAAATTGAATTTATAAGCCGTTATTTTAAATAATTAAAATTGTGCGTGATAATTTTTAAATTAGAAAAGTATGTATTAAAAAAATTATCAATAAAAATAATGTTAAAATTAGCTGACGTTCATTTTTTTCATCAATTAAATTACAAGTGAAAACTTTTCAAATTTTCTACATGTGAAATTTTTTATTTTAATTTTTTCAATAAAAAAAAATTAACAAAATTTTGAGATGGCTAATTTAATTTTCAATTATAATTGAGTTAGCCGACATTTTTGCTTAATTTATTAAATTAGAACCAAAAAATATTTTAAAAAAATTGCACTTACTTACAATTGAAAAATTTTTTTATTTTTTTGTAATAATTTTTTTAATAAAAAAAATTATAAAAATTTTTAGATGTCGGCTAACTTTATTTTCATTAATTTTCATCAAAAAAATTGAAAAAAAAATAAAATTTATCAAAAAAGAGTCTAAAAATAGCCTTAATTATTAAAAAAATATCTATATTTAGTCCAGAAAATTAAAAAAGAAAGTAATTACTTCCAGTACGCGTCGTATTCGCGTTTACGTCTGTCCATGTAAAAGGTCTTCCACAAGAGTCCAGCAGTAATACTCGTAAGGGTAGCTCCTAGCAAATGGATTTTTATTTTCTTAGCATACAATCCACGCATTACAGGCTTGGCGATTGACATCTGAAAAAATCACATAATTAGTAAATTGAAAAGGCTGTTACGTAACAATTGACACAAAAATTTGATGATGTGGATTCTCTGATGTAAGTTTTTGGTTCTCAAGCTTACCTTGATGCTTTTTGTTATTACTTATTGGCGAATGGCGATTGTAATAAACCTCTTGGAATATTACGAGAGTTTTACGTGATGTGACGAGTCGTGGTACAAAGTGTAGAGTGTAGAATATTATTTTATCCGGAAGAAAAGTATAGAGTTGACAATATAAATTCCTAGATTACCAGCTAAAAAGATAATACTGAAGTTAGCCGTCAGCTGTCAATTTTAAAAATTTTATAACAAATAAATTGCAATAAAAAAATGCTTCTAAAAATTTTCAATTGTAATTTTTATTAATTTTAACTTGTGAAATTTTTTTTATAATATTTTATGAGTAAAAAATTTATGATATTAAAGTTAGCTGTCACTTGATCATTTTTTAATTTTATTTAACAAAAAAATTTGTTCCGAAAAATTATTTTTTAAAAATTGCATTATTAATTTAGTAAATTTTCTAAATGTCAATTTTTTTCTGATTTTCTTTTATGCAGTAATTTATTTATTAAAAAAATTCTTAAAATTTTTAAATATCTGCTAAATTAATGAAAATTAATATTTTTAAAAATTTTATAGCAAATAAATTATAGCAAAAAAAGTAACATGTAGAAATTTTAAAAACTAAAAAATGCAATTTTTTTAAATCATTTTTTGGAACAAATTTTTTTGATAGATAAAATTAAAAAATTGTTAAATGCTAACTTTAATGTCATGCTAAATTAATTTTTATAAAAAATTTATGAAACTGAAATTAACAGACACTTGACAATTTTTTGATCCTTTAAAAATAAACTAGACATAGAAAATTATTTATAATAATCTCATTTATAATTTTTCAGAGCTTTTAAAGATGAAGTTTTTAAATAAAAGTTTCTTGTTATAATTTGTTAGTTAAAAAAATTCCAAAAATTATCATGAAAATTAATTTAGCAAATATTTAATAATTTTTAGAACTTTTGTTAACAAATAAATTATGGCAAAAAAAATAAGAAAAAAAAATTGACATGTAGAAATTTAAAAAAATTAAAAATGCAATTTTTTAAAAATAATTTAATTGTTAAATAAAATTAAAAGTTTGTCAAGTGACAGCTAACTTTAATTTCGTAAAATTACCAGATATCTTTCAATTTCAGTCCCATAATAAAATTGAGATGAAATGTATGTGAAACCAATTTATTCGTGATGTGATTGGTTGAAAATATTTATTCTCATTCTGATTGGTTGAAAGTGAATCCGAACAAAAACAGTTTCACTGTAAAAAAAGTCGCACCAAGTCCACGTTCATAAGACTATTAGGAAAAAAAAAATTTTTTTTTTCTTTACAAAAACATACAAAATAAAAAAATTAAAAAATTCAAGTAACCGATATGATTGTTTATGATTTTCGGAAATTAAAAAAAATTTTATTGTAAATTTAAAAATTAAAAAAAAAATTTTAGAACGTATTTAGTGTGCGTGGTTGCAAAATATTTTACTTTTGATGAAATTCGTAAAATCTATTTACTAGGACTTTAAAAATTGAAATACACAATGACGCACAACCAAGTACGTTCTAAAATTTTTTTTATTTTTAAATTTACAATAAAATTTTTTAATTTCCGAAAATCATAAACAATCATATCGGTTACTTGAATTTTTAATTTTTTATTTTGTATTTTGTAAAGAAAAAAATTTTTTTTTTCCTAATAGTCTTATGAGCGTGACTTGGTGCGACTTTTTACAGTGAAACTGTTTTTGTTCGGATTTTAGTATTTTTGTAATTATAATGAAAATTTACAATTGATAACAACTTAAATCTCGTGTTGACTGCATTTTTTACTGCAAACTATCCCCTTGAAGCTACAGTTTATGTAGATGTAATTCCAGTGCACCCTGGCGGCTGTAAATGTAAGCTGTGAATTACTTTTTTTAACTGTAGTTGCTTATCTATAGGAGGATTACTACACATTTTTATTTTATATAGTCTGTGGCGCTGACCTTTCTCCATCAAAAAAAAGTCAGGATCGAAATTTGTGAGCGAGCTATAGTATGTGCTGATAAAATTTAATAATTTCAAGTAAATAAATTGTTATAAGTAAATATAATTAATTAATACGGTGAAATAAATTATGAATTACTGTTATGATAAACAAATTGGGTAAAAAAAAGTACCGTAGAATTAAATAAAATTTCGCAGCCTCAAAAAACCGTTCTGCTTACAGTAAACATAGTCGGTAGTCTGGCGCTCCGTTTACAACGGATTTGAACGGAACTTGGCGCCAGATTCTACCGAATCTGTGAATATAATATACATAAACTACACATAAATATATTATGACCATAAATATGAGGCGCGCGCTTGCGCGCGCTAATTTGAATTCTAGTATCACTAGAATTTAAATTTGCGCGCGCAAGCGCGCGCCTGACTATAGAGTTTGCATATATTTTCATGCTTATGATATATTCGACCAATCACGTTACGAATAGTTTGCTTACATGATATATTTTCATATTTTTCATCTAAATTATAAAAGTGGATAAAAATTTACGTGATGTGACGAGCCGTGTACCCTGATAGCCACGCTTTGATTAAAAGTAGTTGCATTTCAGCAGTTACAGTTAACTTGACATCAAGTTTGCCGTAAATTTTTATAGTACAATAGTTGTAAACAAATTGAATACAATCTACAGCCCCAATTTGAATACAAATTAACACCGAACTTTTAGTTAAATTGTACTACAATTTTACTACAACTTGAATAAAATACTTGTACTGCAAGTCTTGACGTCAAATTGCACTGTAACTTGTAGACAACTTAAGTAAAAACGTTTGGTTTGCAACTTTTTTCATCAAGTTGGCTACAAATTTCGGCAGTAGATTGAATAAAAGTTTAAGTTAAGATGGCTATCAGGGTACGTGGTACAAAATGTAGAATATATATTCCGAACAAAAGTATAGAGTTGACAATATAAATTCCTAGAATACCAGCTAAAAAGATAACACTGAAGTTAGCTGTGAGCTGTCAATTTTAAAATATTTTTAACAAATCAATTACAATAAAAAAATGCTTCTAAAAATTTTCACTTGTAATTTTTATTAATTTTCACTTGTGCAAATTTTTTAATTGAAAAAAACTTCTAAAAAAATTTATAATGTCTGTTAATTTTAGTGTCGACTAAAAAGACAGCGACAGTTTCGCCTCTAGAGCTCACTCTACTCAGTGCACAGAAAGATCACAAATATACCCGACACACATTCAGTTATTCAGTGTTCAGTGATTGGCCGTTCGCAACCCAGTGATTGGTCGCGATGAAAATTATCAAAGTTATAAAGGTACAACTAATTACTTTTTTTTAATTGTAACTAACAAAACACTCATTGATTGTCTATTGCGCCCAAGTACTGTTAAAAATTAGTGTCCGTTAATCATTGCAGAGTATCAATCATCGTCATAATGTTTGTTGTGCTATAATGATTATTGTTATTAATTATTGAAGCGTCATGTTGACCAGTTCGTCCGATTGCCAGAGTACATATTGAGTGCAGGTGTACTGACGCTCGGTATTTATTTGTGACAAGTGTAGTTTCTTTAGCTTGAGTCTGAGTGCTGGTGACCTTATCATTGTCATCATCATCATCATCATCGTAATCTTCATAACGTCGCTAAATATATATGTATAAATAATATACATACGTGTAAATTATTACAAGTATATATTTATATTCTTGTACTAGAATTGGGACTTTCATTCAACTTAATTGTGCAACAACGTCAAAACGGTACGTCATCATCATCATCATCATCTAAATAATTCAACTAATTAATTATGAAAATTAAGTTAGCCGACATCTAAAAACTTTCAGAATTTTTTTTATTGAAAAATTATCACAAAAAGAAGAAAATAAAAAATTTCACTTGTAAAAAACTTGAAAAACTATCAGTGCAATTTTTTAAAAATATTTTTTAGTTTTTATTTAATAAATAAAAAATAATTAAAAAATTGAAGATTTCGGCTAACTTTAGTATTATAATTAATTCTATGATATTTAAGTATGTATGTTTGATACAATATAATCTAGTTTAAAATTTTTTTTACAATTATTTACTAGACTACAACGCATGCGAGCGCATTTTATGTGTTCAGTCACGCTTCTTTGTTCTTGAGACCTAAGTACATAGTTATTATCGTAATCACTATCGCTGTCATTATCATTAAGAAATTTTAGTCTAAATTTTAATTATCTAAATTTCTATAATTTTTTATTTTTATCTTTGTTACTTGTTATTATAATAAGTTGTCAATTATTTTTAAAATTTAATAATTTTAATTTTATAATTTTTTTAACAAATAAATTATGTCAAAGAAAATGAGGAAAAAAATTGACATTTAGAAAATTAAAAATCCTATTTTTTAGAAATAATTTTTCGGAGCAAGTTTATTTATTAAAAAAAATTAAAAAATTGTCAAGCGACTGCTAACTTTAATATCATATGAAAATTAATGATAATACTAAAGTTAATCAACGTTTTTAATTTTTTAGTTTTTTTTAAATAGTTCAATTAGAACAAAAAAATATTTTTTTAAAATTGCACTCACAGTTTTTCAATTTTTTATAAATTAAGTTTTTCTTTTAGTTTTTTTCAATAAAAAAAAAAATTCTAAAAATTTTTATGAAAATTAATTTAACAGATATTTTACAATTTTAAGAATTTTTTTTAACAAATAAATTATTTCAAAGAAAATGAGAAAAAAAATTGACATTTAGAAAATTAGAAAAATAAAAAATCCAATTTTTTTAGAAGTGATTTTCCGGAGCAAATTTATTTATTAAAAAATTGTCAAGCGACTGCTAACTTTAATGTCATAAATTTTTAAATGTCAGCTAACTTAATTTTTATAAATTAATGTAGCATATATTTAATAAATTTTCAAAATTTTATAATAAATAAATTATGGTAAAAAAAATTAAAAAAAACAAATTGACATCTAGAAATTAATCAAAATAAAAAATGCAATTTTTTAAAAATAATTTTTTTCGAACAAATCTTTTTGTTAAATAAAATTAAAAAATTGTCAAGTGATTGCTAACTGTCACGAGTAGAGTAAATTGTGAATGAAAATTAATTTAGCAGATATTTTTTTGACAAATAAAAAATTATAGAAAAAAAAATTGACGAAGAAATTTTATAAAATTAATTTAGCATATATTTGATAATTTTTGGAATTTTTTCAATCAATAAATCATGGCAAAAAAAATTAAAAAAGAAATTGACATCTAGAAATTTTTAAAAATTAAAAATGCAATTTTTTAAAAATAATTTTTTGGAACACATGTGTTTGTTAAAGAAAATTAAAAAATTTTGAGGTGACAGCTAAATTTAAATTCATAGAAATTTAAAAAAATTGAAAATGCAATTTTTTTTCAATAAATTGTTTGAAAATAATTTTTAAAATGTTAAAGTTGTAACAAAAATCCCGCTCTAACTGACAGTGGAGTGATCAGTGGACACGTAATTTTGTCCAGGTTTATATTTTAGTCGCCCAATATTTTATAAAAAAAAAAAAAAACTAAATAAACAAAAAAATGACTTGGGAGGTAACCCTTCGCCTCCCAAGCAACCCGCAGCTTTTCCTCAGGCTGGGTTAGTGCACGATTTGGACGCCAGTTGTTCTTTTACCTACACTGATAGAAGGATTTATTTGTATTAAAAAAATATTTGTTAATAGTTAACAAATCATTTATTAGAGACCATTTTTTAGTATCAAACAAATATTTCTTAGTATTTAAAATGATTTGTTTGTATTTAATAAATCTGATATTCATTTATTAAATATTAATAAATCTTTTTAAATACTAAGAAATATTTGTTAAGGACTAAAAAGTGGTCTCTAATAAATGATTTGTTAAATATTAACAAATATTTTTAACTATAAACAAATCCTTTTATCAGTGTAGGGAAACAACAAACCCTTTGATTTTCAGGGCCGATCTGCAGGTATTCCAGGGAAAGATAAATAATATGCTAATATTAGGAAAGAAAGGAGGAAGTAATTTACGTAAATTAAATTATTAATAAATCAGCAAATATTAATAATAACACAAATAAACTATTTATTCAAAAGGACCAGAAATTACTTAAAACTAAGTCCAGAGCTGAATTCCTTAGCCGGATGAACTATATAACAATAATAATAATCTTGCCGCATACAATTATTAATTATTAGTCTAAATCCTGAGTAGACCGTTTATTTACGACGACGTTGATTACAAAATAGAAATTATTATCCTCTAAATTAAAATACATGAAAGTCTTGAAGTTAGTCAAAAGTCGAAACTCGCAAAAAACGGGCCACGATTCATTATTGGTTAAAATTTAGGCGCGCGCGTAGCGCGCTATTATAATTTCTAGTATCTAATAATATTGAGCAGAGATATACCCGAAATCCCCGGTCGGGTTATCTCGACAAAAGATAATAAAAAAATAAATAAATACTGGCTGACTCAAATAATTAATACCGACTTTTAATACCAATTTGTTCGCCAGGAGACAACGCGGTGCGTGATTAATAAAATGGCTCAACTTGTGAGTACTCGCGAAAAAAAGGGAACTCGAACGAAGGTGCCAGATCTACACTCCTTAGACTTTGAACACTTTGCAGGTTACCGCGTGTCTCCCGATTTTTATTTTACCAAAAACTCCGAGACCTCGTGTCCGATCACGAGGGTCTCTCAAGTCCCTGATAGCCACAGTTTCAGACCAACCAAGTTGGTGTCAGATAGTTGACACCAACTTAGCGACAACTTGCGGTCAACTTCCGAATTTGTAACTGTTGGCGTCAAGTTGGCTACAAGTTTCTGAGAAAAACAAGACCAATCTACTGCCGCAATATGTCGCCAAATTTCTTGAGAAACTTGTCGTCAACTTGGTGCGAAAGAGTTTCGAAAGCAATTTTTGCCGACAACTTGGTGAACAACCGAGTTCATTTCCAAGACTTGCCGTCAACTTGGTGACAAGTTGCGGCAGTAAATCGACGGAAAGTTGCGACCAACTTGGCTATCAGGGGTCCCTGATAGCCAAGTTGGCCGCAACTTTCTGTCAATCTACTGCCGCAACTTGTCACCAACTTGGCGGCAACTCTTGGAAAGTAACTCGGTTGGTGTCAACTTGTTCACCAAGTTGTCGGCAAAAGTTGCTCTGAAACTTTTTCACACCAAGTTGACGATAAGTTTCTCAAGAAATTTGGCGACATATTGCGGCAGTAGATTGGTCTCTTTTTTCTCAGAAACTTGTAGCCAACTTGGCGCCAACAGTTACAAATTCGGAAGTTGACCGCAAGTTGTCGCTAAGTTGGTGGCAACTATCTGACACCAACTTGGTTGGTCTGAAACTGTGGCTATCAGGGCAATGAAATAATAAAATTATACCCTGATAGCCAAGTTGGTCGCAACTTTCCGTCGATTTACTGCCGCAACTTGTCACCAAGTTGACGGCAAGTCTTGGAAATGAACTCGGTTGTTCACCAAGTTGTCGGCAAAAATTGCTTTCGAAACTCTTTCGCATCAAGTTGACGACAAGTTTCTCAAGAAATTTGGCGACATATTGCGGCAGTAGATTGGTCTTGTTTTTCTCAGAAACTTATAGCCAACTTGACACCAACAGTTACAAATTCGGAAGTTGACCGCAAGTTGTCGCTAAATTGGTGGCAACTATCTGACACCAATTTGGTTGGTCTGAAACTGTGGCTATCGGGGTAAATATTCCAATACAATTTTCTGAAATAAATGTCAAAATTAATACTTAAGGTAGTTGTAGCGTGATAGGCATTTCAACAGAAAATTATAAATTTTTTTTTATCGAAAGATAAATAAATTAATAATTCACTACCAAAATTTCAGATCAATTGACCGCACCGTTTTTAAGTAATTAATTTTCGAAATTGCGTCTTTTACACGTAGAGGTATAGAGAGATGGTAAAGTTAGTATGAAATCTTCCGTACCACTCGAGTGGGCCAAAGATTTCATACTAACTTTATCACCCTGATAGCCACAGTTTCAGACCAACCAAGTTGGTGTCAGATAGTTGCCACCAACTTAGCGACAACTTGCGGTCAACTTCCGAATTTGTAACTGTTGGCGCCAAGTTGGCTACAAGTTTCTGAGAAAAAAGAGACCAATCTACTGCCGCAATATGTCGCCAAATTTCTTGAGAAACTTATCGTCAACTTGGTGTGAAAAAGTTTCAGAGCAACTTTTGCCGACAACTTGGTGACAACTTGGTGAACAAGTTGACACCAACCGAGTTACTTTCCAAGAGTTGCCGCCAAGTTGGTGACAAGTTGCGGCAGTAGATTGACAGAAAGTTGCGGCCAACTTGGCTATCAGGGTACGTGTAAAAGATGCAATTTAAAAAATTAATTACTCAAAAACGGTGCGGTCAATTGATCTAAAATTTTGGTAGTGAATTATTAATATATTTATCTTTCAATAAAAAAAATTTCATAATTTTCTGTTGAAATGCCTATCACGCTACAACTACCTTAAGGAAATCCAAGTACCCTGCTAGTGTAAAGAATGTCTAAAAAAAAATAATGCGTAGAAATACTTTTGTTATCCATCTTAAAATTAATTTTTTAATTAATTAATAACATTTTTGAGGAAATTTCCGAAAAATTTACGCATTAAATAATTATTAACATTTAATAATTATTTAATTGACTAAAAAAAATATAGCACTCTGAATTACCGGTAAACACTTGACAACACCGCAACAGTTCCCTAACCTTGAAATTTATTTATTTGTAAACATGTCTCAGATAAACCGGCATAATTTGCAAGGGCATTTTGGAAAATTTTCTACACGTTTTATTAAAATTATCAAGGCAATTGTCAATAGACTTGATGAGCGCGAAAAAAAAATAAAATAATTGTGTTCTCATTTTTCATTATTTGTTTGAAAATTTTTATTGTTAATTAATAATTAATATTTAAATTTCATACAAATGTATATTTTTTTATAAAGAAATTTATAATTTTATTTATATAATCCTGTTAATTAAATTATATTCTTTACTCATCGATTAAATTATTTTCAACTTTGAATTGTAAGTATCTTTGTATTTTTAACTTACTTTAAAAAAAAAAAAAAAAAAAATATATGTTTACTGTCTAACTAAAATGACTAAGATTTTCTAGCATTTAAAAAACCGCGGTTACTTATGCGCCGAGTAACTGCGCAAGCGGTGTTGCCAAGTCAAATACAAGAATTTAAAGAACGGAAGTTCCTTGTGATTTCTCATAAAAAATATAAAATATCTCCGTAAAGCGTTCGAAAACCTACTTTTTTTATTGTTTTAATCAAAAGCTTATTAAATTTTCTATCAAATTCAATGAAAAAAAAATTTTTTTTAAATCGTTAACTGCATTAAATTCTTAACTAAATACACAGCTAGTGGAACCTCCATTTAACTACATATAAAAATTACTATTTTCAAACCTAATTATTTCATTAAATATCCCGGAAACGTACTGTTTTTTAATTTTTTTTATTGATTATTAGGCTATGTAGATTAAATTTACAAATTTTCAGAAAGTTTTAAAAACTTGACTACTTCGCGTGGATCTCCTTAAGAACTAATAATAATAATGGATAAATTGTCAAATATAAATAGTGATAAATGATATACAGTATATAAATTAATAATATTAATACAAAAATAGTAAAATTATGAGACACACCGAGTGTGGATCTGTTGCCAACACCCCTGATAGCCACGCTTTGATTAAAAGTAGTTGAATTTCAGCAGTTACAGTTAACTTGACATCAAGTTTGCCGTAAATTTTTACAGTACAACAGTTGTACACAAATTGACTAAAATCTACAGCCCTAATTTGAATACAAGTTAACACCCAACTTTTGGTTAAATTCTACTACAATTTTACTACAACTTGAATAAAATACTTGTACTGCAAGTCTTGACGTCAAATTGCAGTGTAATTTGTAGACAACTTAAGTAAAAACGTTTGGTTTGCAACTTTTTTCATCAAGTTGGCTACAAATTTCGGCAGTAGATTGAATAAAAGTTTTAGTTAAGGTGGCTATCAGGGACTAGGCGCAGGGAGAGACGCACACAGGAATAAAATTCCTGCGACAAAGTGATTTAACTTAAATGTCATAAATTGTGAAAGTTGTATTTAATAACTCCAATTGTAATGTCATATAATATAAATATAAATATTATGTATAATAATAAACGGGTGATATGTTTGTTTTTAAACAGTGAACTGCTGGGCAGTTCGTGGCGTCTTTGAGATACGATGGATCAAATGATTGCATTGAGCACTCAAAATCCACTGTCATTGCTAATGAAATTCGGAATGATGGCCTGGAATAGTACTTGCAATGATAATTGTTCTGGCCATGGAGAGTGTCATAACGGGACTTGTTTATGTGAGGTAAATTACATTAATTATTAATGACCTTCTCTGGTATTTGAGATAAATTATTTAACTATTCTTCTTGATAACTAAACTCACAATTTTAACTTTAATTGACTTAATTTAATCACGTCGTACGTTGCTGTAACAATGATAGTAATTAAATGACTTTTTTTTAGATACAATTTGATGGCAGCGATTGCCATGTCCCGAATTCGAGCTACTACATAGCATTTGCGACAATGTTTTTCATACTTGCGTTTGTTTGTCTAACGCAACTGGTGATGTGCATTGTTGCTGAGTGGCAGAAAATGAAAGCACCCTCATTTTTGCGCGCTTGCAGAGTAACTACCCAGAAAGTGCTGTACTTTATTGTCTTTCTAGCAACTGCTGTACGAGGAGCTTACTTTACTTGCCCAGTAAGTTTAATAATTATTCGCGTTATCGACGTCATATCCGCTATCATATAAATACTCTTCTGACCCGAGTCCAAAAGATAAAATTTTTTTTTTTAGGAAATAAAATTATTTATTAGTAACTTAAATTTTTTTTATCATGTAGTTTAAAAAATTTTCCTGCGATTATTTAAAGGCCCAATAATTAATTAAAAATTTTTTTTTAATTGATAACAATGTTATTAATTATTTAACAGACTGCATTCGCAGAGGGCTGGTCGAGAACACTATCATCAACCTACTACCCACTGTTACTAAGCGGATCATCTTTAATAGTTTGTTTCTGGGCAGAAGTATTTCATGTCCCGGATATCCGCACAGAGAAACCACTTTTCTTATCAAAATCTTTCTTAGCATTCGTCGTTTTCAATATCATAAATTACTCTTTACTGCTCGCTGAGTTTATCACGTCCCAGATGAAATCGGAAGTCGACCAGAGCTTCTATACAAATGTTTTCAATGGTTGTTATGCTGTACTGCTATTTATTGTCGTTGTTTTTTATTTGATTTACGGCGTTGAAGTATTTTTCAAGGTATTAATATTATTTTCAATAATTATATTAATTATTATTATTATTATTATTATTTAATAATAATAATTATTATTATTTATTAATAATAATTATTAATAAATAATAATAATTATTACTATTAATAATAATAATTATTACTATTAATAATAATAATTATTATTATTTAATTATTAAAAATAATAATAATGAACTCCTTAGAATTAATATAATAATAAATAGATAGATAAAAAATTTTATTTGACTCTAGAACCTAAGCTCCCTCAGAGCCATCAATATTTAATACATTGTCTTACATCGGTTTGCATTTTTATATTATATAATTCAGTATAAAATTAATTATTATTATTATTATTATTATTATTACTATTATTATTATTATTTCTTTATTCATCGACCATGAAGTCGAAACTTCTTGCGGCCGTCCATTAATACAAAATAATACATGGTATAGCATTTTATGAAAACAATAAGAATAAAAAGTAGATGTAAAATTAAATTTAAATATTAAATATGTTAATAAAGTCAAATTATAATCGAACAGTTCAATCAACGTAGATCACTCAACCTCCTTGCAAATTGCATGTAACGAAAATTCAACTAATAATATAATGTAATGTAATAATCTAATAATATAATGCGATAGACAAGATTTCAAACTATAGTAAAATGTCAAATCAACTTAGATATCAAATATCAATTGCACAATGGCTTATGACCTATCCACACTCAAAAAGTAATTATAGGTACATCTGCGAAATTAATTAATTAATTAAAGGTTTACAATTAAATTTAATTTTAAATTTTAATAAAATAAAAATATATCACGTAATACAAAGAAGTAAATTAAAATAAATTAATAATAATAATAATAATAATAATAATAATAATAATAATAATAGTAATAATAATTTGGATTGGAATTTTATTATTATTATTATTATTAATTAAATAAAAAAATAGACTTTTTGCAATTAATAAAATAATTAAGGGGGTATTTAGGTTTAGAAGCATGAAATTTCAGGTAATTTTTAAAGTGCCGTAAAAAAAAAGGCAATCAATATTTTTACTATACATTTTTTTATAAGTTATTTATTAACATTATAAGAATACAGAAAAAAATAAAAAAATTAAAAAAGTTGAAAATTCAAAAAATTAGCAGCTGATGAAGTGGGGGTGTCTCAAAAAATTGGCACGTGACGATACCCACGATTCCAACCCTCCTAGCAAATGGAAACAAAAAAATAAGAAAGATTATTAATCTAGAGTAATGTTGCTATGGTCGGAACTACGGTCATCCCCAAGTTTCAATTTTTACTATTTTTAAAAGATTCGAAAAAGTCAAAAAAAGTGGTAAAAAAAAATTTTTTTTTCAGGCAGTCGCCATTTTGTAAAAAATTTTTTTTAAATTTTTTCCGTAGTTCCGACCATAGCAACATTACTCTAGATTAATAATCTTTCTTATTTTTTTGTTTCCATTTGCTAGGAGGGTTGGAATCGTGGGTATCGTCACGTGCCAATTTTTTGAGACACCGCCACTTCATCAGCTGCTAATTTTTTGAATTTTCAACTTTTTTAATTTTTTAATTTTTTTCTGTATTCTTATAATGTTAATAAATAACTTATAAAAAAATGCATGGTAAAAATATTGATTGCCTTTTTTTTACGGCACTTTGAAAATTACCTGAAATTTCATGCTTCTAGACCAGAATACCCCCTTAACTTAAAATATTTATAAATTTAGATTCGTGGTGGTTTTATTGTTAAATATCAAGAAATATCGATTGCAACAAATGTCCGTACTCCGGGTGAAGATAAAAATAATGAGGAACCAACAACCGCTAAATTATTTGAGCCAACGCCATCGACTTCCGCAGAACCTATTAATGTTTCTCATTATGTGAACACATCGCAATTGAATCAGTCACGATTTGGAATCCTGTCACAGGCATTTATGTTATTCATCGTAATAGCATTTTTGTTTAGTGAAACATTGAGTGAATTTTGGAAAACCAAGTAAGTTATTTTAATTATTAAATAATTTTTTTTTTTTTCAAATAAATGATAATTATTAATTACTTTTTTTCTTAGGGTTCCATTAGTCAGTCGTAATTACCACAATGTTGTTTTTCGTATAATTGAAGTTGGTGTAGCTCTCTGGTTCCCTTGTGTGCTTTGGAACTGTATGAGGTAATTTATCTAAATAATTAATTAATTAAAATGTCATTACTAAAAATAAAAAAATTTATTTCAGCCCGGAACGTTTGTGGATACTAAACCCAAAAAGAATTTTAAAACACTTGGATTTGGACCAATCAAAGTATCCGAAAGAAGGAGAGCTCCAGGAAAAGCGTTGCTCAGTTGACACTAAATTGCTCACTGATAATGCATCTGTCAGCAGTAAAGATTGTTGGATCTGCTATGACAGCGAGACACAGGATGCTGGCCCGTTGATACAGCCGTGTCAGTGTCGGGGTGATGTTAGTACTGTTCATCATGATTGCCTGCGTCGATGGCTAGTTGAGGTACGTTATTTTATTTAACTACTTCCTATTATCTATTTTATTATATTTGTTAACGCATACTTTTTTACTTGCAGAGCTCAATGAATGCAGATAGTTTGACGTGCAAAGTCTGCGGTAGCAAGTACAATGTTGAACATGCCACTAAATTGGATTGGCAAAATAGCATGACGCCGCGTCATTGGATTACAACAATTGCTACGGTAACAGCAATGTGCGGATCATTTGCGGCTGCTTGGATACTTATTCAATTTGTCGAAAGTCCAATCATACGTATGCTTGCTGCTGGTGCTGCTCTGCTGGTTATGTATGTCTGTATAAGGTAATTAATATTTTTATTTTTAGAGTTTATTTAAAAATGATAAACCCGATAAGCCAGATAAAATTCTATTTTTTATTGACTATCATTATATTATAACTCTCATTTGTAAGATAATTCAGTGTATTTAGAGGAATACGTAACTCTGAACTGTATGAAAAAAAACCTGTTTATTTTAGACGAAGATTATGGAGATGAATAATATTTAGCATAATATACTAGGCACAAAATTTAAAAATTTTTACTAAATTTTAAAGTTAAGCGATTTCAACAGAAGTTTAAATTTTTTTAAGGAGCTTCTCTGGTTTTTTAGAAATTAAAAAAATTTTTTATTATTTATTATTATTTTAAAATTATGTTGAACAAATTTCAAATAAAAATCTTAAGAAAGGAAGTTATACCACTCTAAAGATGCCCGCGTCGAATTATAATTGAAATAAATAATTAGTAGCAACCTTGCAGTCACTATGTGACTTCCGTGACTTGTGAACTATAAATCAATAATATTTTTCTTTATTAAATTAATTAATTTTGTTAAATTGCACTGTACTTTATTAAATATTGATGTTTTTAAAGATATAAGTTCAACCCGATGTTACACTCATTAAGAGCTTTCATTTGAGTACCCACATCAATTTTTCATATATTTTTCATATATACATATATATATAATATATATAAATATATAAAAAATTGATGTGGGTACTGAAATGAAAGGACTTGATGAGTGTAACATCGGGATGAGCTTATATCTTTAAAAATATCATTAGTTGATAAGATACAATGTAATTTCTTAATTATTGACGATTTTAAAGATATAAGCTCATCCCGATGTTACACTCATCGAGACCTTTCATTAGAGTACCCATATGACATTTTTTATATATTTTATATAAATGGTATTTGTGAAGTATATAAATATATAAAATATATGAAAAATTGATGTGGGTACTCAAATGAAAGGTCTCGATGAGTGTAATGTCAGGATGAGCTTATATCTTTAAAAATGTCAACAATTAAGAAATAACCTTATATCTTGTCAACTATTGACATTTTTGAAGGTACAAGCTCATCCCGATGTTACACTCATTGAGACCTTTCATTTGAGTACCCACATGATATTTTATATATATATTATATATATGGTATTTGTGAAATATATAAATATATAAAATATATGAATAATTGATGTGGGTACTCAAATGAAAGGTCTCGATGAGTGTAACATCTGGATGAGCTTATATCTTTAAAAATGTCAATAATTAAAAAATGGCCTTGTATCTTGTCAACTATTGACATTTTTAAAGATATAAGCTCACCCTGATATTACACTCATCGAGACCTTTCATTTGAGTACCCACATCAATTATTCATATATTTTATATATTTATATATATTATATAAATTTATATATGAAAAATATATAAAAATGCATGTGGGTACTCAAATGAAAGGTCTCGATGAGTGAAATATCGGGATGAGCTTATATCTTTAAAAATGTCCATATTTCACAAGATACAACACCATGAAAGGCACAACTCCAGTTCAAGACTGTTCCAACGATACCAAATTTAACCATAAAAACCCATTTTATTATATAAATACACCAGCCAAAAAATTTTGCTTATTCTCTTAATAATATAGATTTTATTTTTCTAGATTTCTAAGTCTCAATACAGTAGTGGCTTATCAGCGCGCTAAAATATCAGCATTAAACATCGTAAGTTCTGATTGCGGTAACACTAAAGGGGAACCGGTTAACACCGTCAGCAATACAGTAGCACTAAACCTGCCCAAAACAGATCCTACTACAGTGTGAATAATTATAAGAATGATGATAGTCCTTCCCCTGATCGGTACAAACATGTGGAAAAATACCACGAAAATCCTAAATTAATACCCGACTAAAAATTATTTATCATTGAAAAATTTTAAGTTAAACAGACGGAAAAATTATTTTTTAAATCAAACAAATTTTATAATAAACTGACGGTATTTTTTTTTAATTAATAATAATTACTAAGTTTTCTTTACTTGATAATTATTGATTGATGTCATTAGTTGTTTTTACTTTCATTCCAAGGACTTGTCCTTGTAATTTTTCTTTACATACTTATTAAATGACACGCGATCGACCTAAATTGGTAGTTTGTTTTTTATAATAATTATTACGGAAAGTGATGAGGAGTGTGTTTAACTTTAAGTTAAAGTTAAAGTTGTAATTAGTATAATATTAAGATTTTAATATTAAGTATAATCATAATTAATAATTAAATATATTAAAATAGGAGTAGATTTAGATAAATTATCCCAATTATCTTCCAAATGTTTAATGTACTTTTTATTATTAATTATATTACTTACTTTGTATACCTGACTGTTTTTTAATTCAATTTAATTAATCGAGAATTTTAAATATAAAAAAAAAAAATGAGGCCTCTGAAAAAAAATTCGGAAAAAAAATAAATTATGTGTAATTTACGCAATGATTATTTGTTTGCAGTATTAATAATGGGAGGCCAATTTTTTTTTTTTTTTAATTAAAAGGCATTAATTTTATGGGAATAAATTTAGCCGTAAATATAAGCTATAAAGTCATAATTATTTAATTTTTTTGTGAGTAAAAAAATATTCAAATGACTTAATAATTATTTCTATAAAGTAAAAGACCCAGTTATTGACACTGATCTAATTATTTGACACTTGCAATTTTATTCTAATTAAAATTCAGCCAATATCTAAATAAAAAATAAATAAGTGCATTAATTAAAATAATTAATAAATAAAATTAAAAATTAGTAACAATAACAATAATAATAATAAAATCTCAACCTAAATTATTATTATTATTATTTTATTAATTGTAAAGAGTCCATTATTATTAACTTCTAATAATAACTAGCAACATACAGTCACTATGTGACTTGTGAGTTATAAATAAATAAAATTTTGCTTTCTTGAATAATGAATTTTGTTAAATTGTACTGTACTTTTTTAACTATTGATGTTTTTAAAGATATAAGCTCATCCCGAAGTTACACTCATCAAGAGCTTTCATTTGAGTACCCACATGCATTTTTGATATATTTTTCATGTATACATATATATAATATATATAAATATATAAAATATATGAAAAATTGATGTGGGTACTCAAATGAAAGGTCTCGATGAGTATAACATCGGAATGAGCTTATGTCTTTAAAAATGCCAATAGTTGACAAAATACAAGGTAATTTTTTAATTATTGACATTTTCAAAGATATAAGCTCGTTCTGATGTTACACTCATCAAGTGCTTTCATTTGAGTACCCACATGCATTTTTATATATTTTTCATATATCTATATATATAAATATATAAAATATATGAAAAATTGATGTGGGTATTCAAATAAAAGGTCTTGATGAGTGTAACATCAGGATGAGCTTATATCTTTAAAAATGTCAAAATTCCCCAAGATACATAATTTCAAGAAATTAAATTTTTTTAAAAAACCAATTTTTTTCAAATTTACAATTCAAAAATTATATTTATCAATTTTTCAGAGATAATTTTTTTTTTTAATTAAAAAAACATTACAAGTGTCAATAACTGGGTCTTTTACCTTAGTTTTAATAATTGGAAAAATTTTTTTGGTAATTTAAAATTTGATTTATTTTATTATGTTTATATAAATAACAAAAAAAAAAAAAAACAATTAAAAATTGTTTAAAAGTCATTGCAATATTTTTATACTAATTTTGATATGCCATTAGATTTAGTTGATAATTTTTTTTATTTGTCAATTATAATCATTAAAAATAAATTAGCAATATAAATGTTAAAAACTCGTACTATGAAATAGTTTAAAATATTTTAAAGTCTGATATCGATATATAAAGTAATCATTTCATAATATAATCTGTGTCAAGTTATTAATTAATACTGTTAAATTAGTTAATCGATTGATTAATTGTTAATGGCAATATATAAGTGTCTGGTGCTTAAAAAGCCAGCTTGTTTTTCTGTTTTTATCGTTAATGTCATTAATAATAATAATAATAATAATAATAATAATAATAATAATAATAATAATTATATGATAGTAATTATTATCTACAGAATGATTCAAGTGTAATAAACCATTATTAATTATTTTTATTTCTTCACTGCGTACATCACTTACACTTTATCGTACTAATGTAAGAAAAAAAACAATAATAATAATAATAAGAATAATAATAATGAGAGAGGATAGTAAGCTGTGATATGTTATGTATAAACGGAGCGGAAAAATAAAATCAAATGTGTTTGCGTTTTGTGATAAGAAAAAAAATGATTAATAATTATTGGGTTGTTTTGTTGTTTTGCTTTCAGGAATAATGTATATTCGAATTTTTGTCGATAATAAAATATGTAGAAAATAAATGTTGATTTAATATTTTATTTGAGTAATAACCGAATGACATCATCCTGTTTATTTTTATATCATTTGCCTAATAATTAATTTACTTTTTTAAAACATTACTCAATTAATACCAATATATATAATAATAATGATGATGATGATAATAATAATAATAACTAGCAACCTTGCAGTTACTATGTGACTGCTGTGATATGTGAACTATAAATAAATAAAATTTTGATTTATTAAATAATTACTTTTGTTAAATTGCACTGTACTTTTTAAATTATTGACGTTTTTAAAGATATAAGCTCATCCCGATGATACACTCATCAAGAGCTTTCATTTGAGTACCCACATGCATTTTGATATATTTTTCATATATACATATATATATAATATATATAAATATATGAAAAATTGATGTGGGTACTCAAATGAAACGTCTCGATGAGTATAATGCTGGAGTGAGCTTATATCTTTAAAAATGTCAATAGTTCACAAGATACAATGTCATTTCTTAATTATTGTTTTTTTTAAAGATATAAGCTCATCCCGATGTTACACTCATCAAGATCTTTCATTTGAGTACCCACATGACATTTTTTATATATTTTATATATATGGTATTTGTGAAATATATAAATATATAAAATATATGAAAAATTGATGTGGGTACTCAAATGAAAGGTCTTGATGAGTGTAACATCGGGATGAGCTTATATCTTTAAAAATGTCAATAGTTTACAAGATAGAATGTCATTTCTTAATTATTGACATTTTTAAAGATATAAGCTCATCCTGATGTTACAGTCATCGAGACCTTTCATTTGAGTACCCACATGACATTTTTTATATATTTTATATATATGGTATTTGTGAAATATATAAATATATAAAATATATGAAAAATTGATGTGGGTACTCAAATGAAAGGCCTTGATGAGTGTAACATCGGGGTGAGCTTATATCTTTAAAACTGTCAATAGTTCACAAGATAAAGGGTCATTTCTTAATTATCTATCTAGAGATATTTACGAAGATACTAAGATAGAGTATTTTAACCATAAAAACCGATTTTATCATATAAATACCCTGACCACAAAATTTTGCTTATTTCTCTTAATAATATAGACAAAAATAATAATAATAATATTAATGTTTATAATAATAATGAGAGGATAGTAGGCCGTGATATGTTATTTATAAACGGAGCGGAAGAATAAAATCAAATGTGTTTGTTTTGTAATAAGAGAAAAAAAATGATTAATGATTATAAATAATAATTATTGGGTTGTTTTGTTGTTTTGCTTTCAGGACTAATGTATATTCGAATTTTTGTCGATAATAAAATATGTAGAAAATAAATGTTGATTTAATATTTTATTCGAGTAATAACCAAATGACATGATCCTTTTTTTTATTTTTATATCATTTATAGAGAATGATTCCTCTTGTTCATTCACCTAATAGTTAATTTACTCTTAAAACATTACTTAATTAATACCAATATGTATAATAATAATATTAATATTAATAATAATATGACCTTAATTTAAAAACTCAATAGTTCAATACTTAGTACAATTGCTAAAGATATACAAATACAGTTGAAATTTTATTTTATTTTTTATACTCCAGTTTTAATTAACTGATAATTCCAGATTATTTATTTTTTTTTTTTAGTATAATTCTACATTAGGTGCATCTTCACAATATTTATCTACGTCTTGTGGAAAAGAGACCGGTATTGATACGTTATTTATTGTTGATTTTATTATTTTATTTTTTCTGTGAAAAATTTATTTTCTTGATCTTTATTTCTTTTTTTAATGTTAATTTTTTATACGTAGTTTTCTGGCGTATGGATTAGAGATAAATGCGCTTAGGAGATGTGATTAACCTACGCTGCGAAAAAATAAAATTGTAATTAACATTGTTTATATATGAAAAATAAATTAAAAATAATTATAAAGAAGCGATAAAATTACCTGCGATTCCTGCAATAGCTTCGGAAGCGAAATATTTAACGTCAACATCTGAATCTGTATTAAGTTTATCAAGTACTGGTTTGACTTGCGTCTGCACTGCACTTGGTTCTAGATAAGGCCCGATACGTTGTAATGTTTTTGCTACGTTAAATCTTACATTTGCTACATTGTCATTAGCCATTGCAACAACTGTTGGGAGCATTACTTTTGTTGTTATATCTGGACCACATACTTCAGCCAATACCTAAATAAAAAAACAAGCAAATGCATTAATTAAAATAGTTAGTAAATAACATTAAAAGTTAGTAACAATAACAATAACAATGATAATAATAATCATAAGAATCATAATAATAACTAGCAATCTGCAGTCACTGCGTGACTGCAGTGACTTGTGAACTATAAATAAAATTTTGCTATATTAAATGATGACTTTTGTTAAATTGCACTGTACGTTTTTAACGATTGACGTTTTTGAAGATATAAGCTCATCCCAATGTTACACTCATCGAGAGCTTTCATTTGAGTACCCACATGCATTTTTGATATATTTGTCATACATACATATATATAAGCGAAATACCACTCACTCATCACGAGATCTCCGAAACTATTCGCCCGATTGACTTGAAATTTAAGCATAGTTACTCCATTCGTGATGTAGACGCTCACTAAGAACGGATTTTACGCAATTCCTAGCCAAAATGAATTTTTCGTCTACCATCACATATGCCCTCCCCTCCCCTCCCTCTCATTCTTCTCCTCCCTCCCGTGCCCTATGATTTTTCCCCTTCCCTATATCTCGGTGTTTTTTTAGGAGCGAAATATCATTTTGACCCTCTAATCTAAGAAACCATCAGTGGCACCCGTAAATTATCGAACTCAACCCCCCTACAACCACCCACGCTAATCAACCTTTGCCATGGTTACCATTGTCATGGTTATCGTTGCCATGGTTACCGTTGCTATGGTTACCGTTGCCGTGGTTACTGTTGCCATGGTTACCGTTACCATGGTTGCCGTTACCATGGTTACCGTTATCATGGTTACCGTTGCTATAACACCTGTCAAAATGATTGATTTTAAATTTTATCGATTGACTGTTGGGACAGTAGGAATTCATAATCATACGTTTTTAAGAAAGAATAGCTAAATCATTAATAACTGAAATAACTTATATGTATTGGAATAATCATGAAGGATGAACTCGATTATATCATAACACAGATAAATTAAACATAAATATTATCAAGTTGATATTATTGTTAAATGATTATACTGATTTTAATGATTAAAATTAAAATGGTAAATTGTGTCTGATGCGTCTTCTCTAAAATTTTACAACGATATCGTTAAATTATTATAAAAAACGGTCGATTTAAGATAATTTCTAATAAAATGAGTAATAATAAATATATTTTTAATACCACTTAATTTGTTATGAATTTATTAATAACTAGCTGATACCCGCCCGCTTCGATAGGAATACAATAAATTTTTTATGGTGTAACCTAGATGAAAAATATAAACAAAATGGTTAATTTCAAAAAGATAATGAATATAAATTTTGAATTAGAGAAAAGTGATTGTTTGTGATGACCGGTGTTAGCAGTATTAAATATATGAGAAAGTATTTTATTATTAACATTTTTTAAAATTAAAAATTATTGACATTTTTAAAATTAAATAATACTATGAAGCGGAAAAGAATAGGAGTTACGGATAATTATTACGTGAATCGTTCCAACATTCACGTAACAGAATAATTGGAGGAGGAAGAGATTGAGAAAGAAATAGGAAGGACCTTCTTAATAAGAGTTTACAGAATATGCGAGAAAAATTCAGATAGCTCGGACAGGATTCCAGAACCCAGAACCTTCCGGTGACATGTCGGCTACTCTACCATTTGACCTATCCGGTCTAGACTAAATGTTTAGGATAACATTATTATAATGGGAACGCATCTCACTACACAGTACGTCATGGTGATGCGGAAATCTGTCTAATGACAGATTTACTGACTAACTGACCCATTGATTGATTGATTATTAATAATAAAATACTTTTCTCATATATTTAATACTCGCTAACACCGGTTATCATAAACAATCACTTTTCTCTAATTCAAAATTTATATTAATTATCTTTTTGAAATTAATCATTTTGTTTATATTTTTCATCTAGGTTACAACATAAAATTTTATTGTATGCCCAGCGAAGCGGGTGGGTATCAGCTAGTATATAATATATATAAATATATAAAATATATGAAAAATTGATGTGGCTACTCAAATGAAAGGTCTCGATGAGTGTAATGTCAGAGTGAGCTTATATCTTTAAAAATGTCAATAGTTCACGAGATACAAGATCATTTCTCAATTATTGACATTTTTTAAAATATAAGCTCATCCCGATGTCACACTCATCAAGAGCTTTCATTTGAGTACCCACATGCATTTTTGATAAATTTTTCATACATACATATATATAATATATATAAATATATAAAATATATGAAAAATTGATGTGGCTACTCAAATGAAAGGTCTCGATGAGTGTAATGTCAGATTGAGCTTATATCTTTAAAAATGTCAATAGTTCACAAGATACAAGGTCATTTCTTAATTATTGACATTTTTCAAAATATAAGTTCATCCCGGTGTTACACTCATCAAGAGCTTTCATTTGAGTACCCACATGCATTTTTGATATATTTTTCATACATACATATATATAATATATATAAATATATAAAATATATGAAAAATTGATGTGGCTACTCAAATGAAAGGTCTCGACGAGTGTAATGTCAGAGTGAGCTTATATCTTTAAATATGTCAATAGTTCACAAGATACAAGGTCATTTCTTAATTATTGACATTTTTCAAAATATAAGCTCATCCCGGTGTTACACTCATCAAGAGCTTTCATTTGAGTACCCACATGCATTTTCATATAAACATATATATAAATATATAAAATATATGAAAAATTGATGTGGGTACTCAAATGAAAGGTCTTGATGATTGTAACACCGGGATGAGCTTATATCTTTAAAAATGTCAATACTTCTCAAGATACAAAGTCATTTCTTACAAAGATTCTATAAATACACTGGTCACAAAATTTCGCCTACTCTCTTAATAATATATAATAGTAATAATAATGATAATAAAAAAAAATAATAATAATGATAATAGTAATAATATCCTTACATTGATACAGAATAAGCACGTCATACGATGTAAATAATTTTGGTCACGTGACATGTTTAAAACTTTTGGAATAATAGTATTAGAAGCCCACTCGGGACCAAATTTCTCGACCAGCTTCTTTAAATTAAGCGTAGCAGCTTCTCTGATCGCGTAGACGTGATCAACAAGCCAGTTCATTGACAGAGAGTTTAGTTTTTCATCAAAGAATTCGACACCCAATTGTCCAGCTAGCAGCGGCATATACTCGATTATCGCGAGACGTACTCGCCATTTGCTGTCCTCAGCGAGTTCGACTATCGCCGGTAAAAGTGACTGGGACAGTTGTTGGATACCAATCACCTCATTTACACAGTCTAGGTTACTGATAATATTAAGACGTACTTCTGGGCATTCGTCTTTAAGTTGCATCAGGAAAAGTGGTAGCAAATGTTCAATAGTACTGAAATAAAATAGTTCATTAGTCACTGTTAAAAAAATTTATAAAAACGAGTAATTTCAGTAATTTTTTAAATTACACGGAAAGAACAAGATGATACTGAATATCATCCCAGATTATACTGAGTGAAAAAAAATTTCAGATAGTAGCTAGTATAATCCAGATTATAATGAGTATAATCCAGATATCACGCAGTATAATCTGGATTTTTTTTTAGCTACTATCTAAAATTTTTTTTTACCACAGATATCACTGAGTATAATCTAGAATAATATCTAGTGTCATCTTGTTCTTTCCGTCTAGTAACTTTAGTAACTTTTAATATTAGTAATTTTAGTCATTTTTCAAACTAGTAATTTTTTAGTAATTTTACTTACTTATGTTTGCCTAAAATAGGACTAAGTCCCATAATAACACCAGCTAACGCAGATTTAACATGTTGATTAAGGTCAGCCACGAGTTCTTTTATAAAAGGTAATATATTTGTCATAATAATATTTTCTTGATTAAACTGATCGAGATTTTGACAGAATTCTCTGACTTTTTCAGCAGCTGCTGCTCTAACTTCAGCTTCTGTGTCTTTTAAAAGAACTTGGAATGCTGGAACTAGATCAGATTTTGTTATTTCTGGGCCTACTGCTTTCTGGAGCTGTAAAAAAATTTCATTATGACATTAAATATAAACTTGGATAATAAAATTAAATAAAAAAAAAAAATTAATCAATAATTACATCAGTAAATTTATCAGCAACCATGTAACGAACTCGCCACGACTGATCACCGGCACATTGACGTAGTGTTGGCATTACCAACTGCTCGACGTCTTCCTGTTGGAGGAGAGAAGCAATGCTAACACAGGCGTCAACAGCTAGCAAGCGTACTGAATCCTGAAAAATAAATATTATTAATAAAATTGAAAGAAAAAAAAATTGATTTAAAAAATCAAAAACTGATTTAAAAAATTGATTTAAAATTGAAAAAAATTAAAATCAAAGATTAAATGTAAAAAAAATTACCTGCTCATCTTGCGCCAAAACAACAAACATTGGAATCAAATCCGCCTTTAGATACTCAATCTCGACGACTTTAGCGAACTCCCCGAGTTTGGAAGCCGCTGAACGACGTACCATCGGAGTGTCATCTTGACACAAGTTGCGGAAATGATTCCTCAGCTCTGCTTTCGTCGCTGGACTCACTCGTGGGTAACACACACTTATCAATCCACAAGCTGAGGTTCTAGACGTGAACCAGTCTCCAGAAGCGAGACGCTGGACCAATGGGACGAAATGGTCTTCCAAGTACGTCGGGCTGTGCTGGCTTGCAATGTTTCGGAGTGATTCGACGGCTTTGTCGCGCACTACTGTCTCTTCTACTGCTGCTAGTGCTTCTAATGGTGGCTGAAAAATTATTTTTATAATTTATTATTAATAATAACGAGCAATCTAGTCACTATGTGACTTGTGAAATATAAATAAATAAAATTTTGGTTTATTAAATAATGACTTTTGATAAATTGCACTGTACTTTCTTAAATATTGACGTTTTTTAAGATATGAATTCATCCTGATGTTACACTTATCAAGAGCTTTCATTTGAGTACCCACATAAATTTTTTATATATTTTTCATATATACATATATATATAGTATAATATAAATATACAAAATATATGAAAAATTGATGTGGGTACTCAAAGTAAAGGTCTCGATTAGTGTAATGTCGAGATGAGCTTATATCTTTAAAAATGTCAATAGTTGACAAGATACATCGTCATTTCTTAATTATTGACGTTTTTAAAGATATGAATTCATCCTGATGTTACACTTATCAAGAGCTTTTATTTGAGTACCCACATGAATTTTTTATATATTTTTCATATATACATATATATAATATAATATAAATATACAAAATATATGAAAAATTGATGTGGGTACTCAAAGTAAAGGTCTCGATTAGTGTAATGTCGAGATGAGCTTATATCTTTAAAAATGTCAATAGTTGACAAGATACATCGTCATTTCTTAATTATTGACGTTTTTAAAGATATAAGCTCATCCCGATGTTACACTCATCGAGACCTTTCATTTTAGTACCCACATGGAATTTTTTATATATTTTATATATATGATATTTGTGGAATTTATAAATATATAAAATATATGAAAAATTGATGTGGGTATTCAAATGAAAGGTCTCGATTAGTGTAATGTTGAGATGAGCTTATATCTTTAAAAATGTCAATAGTTGACAAGATACATCGTCATTTCTTAATTATTGACGTTTTTAAAGATATAAGCTCATCCCGATGTTACACTCATCGAGTCCTTTCATTTGAGTACCCACATGGTATTTTTCATATTTTTTATATATATGCTATTTCTGGAATATATAAATATATAAAATATATGAAAAATTGATGTGGGTATTCAAATGAAAGGTTTTGATGAGTCTAACATCGGGATGGACTTATATCTTTAAAAATGTCAATGGTCCTCAAGATATAAGGTCATTTTCTAATTATGTATCTGGAGATAGAGCATTTTCGAATGCAGCCTAAATACTTATCATAATAAATTGACTATCGACGAGAATGATATGAAACCTTGAAAAGGCACAAATTCAAGTCAAGACCTTTGCAATGACACTAAATCTAACTAAAAAAAATTGATTTTATTATGTAGCTATCCCGGATATAAAATTTTTTTTATTCTCTTAATAATATACATTATTTATTACACTAATATCAAATTTTTCTTATTTTTTTTTAATAAAAAAAAATTTTGAAAATCTTCAGATGTTTGCTAATTATGAAAATTAACTCAGCAGATATTTAATAATTTTTTAAATTATTATAATAAATCAATTTTGAAAAAAAAATTGATATGTAGAAATTTTAGAAAATTAGAATTGCAATTTTTTAAAAATAATTTATCAGAAAAAATTTGCTTGTTAAATAAAATTAAAAAACCATCAAATGACTTTTAACTTTAATATCATTTGCTAATTTTACTTTTATTAATTACTATTATAATTAATTTTAAATAATTACCAAAAGACAATGAACATAATCAGGACCACCAACAAGTGGTGTGAATGATCCAAGTTGCTCAGCAAGTGCTAGTAATACTTCATCTTCATCGTAAATAGTTTCAGTAAGAAATGGCATTAACTCACTGCGAGTTCTTTCAGCTCCAAGTGCCAATGCTATTGTTGAAAGTTTTTTTATTGAATTTAAACGCAACTAAAAATAAAAAAATAAATTATTATTAATGTAAAAAATTTAATAATAAATAATAAAAATTAATATTGACAGTGTAATTATTTTTTTTCACACCGACTACCGTAACCTATTGTGTGATTGTTTTTAAAAACTAAAAAAATAAATGTCAATTCAAGTTAATCAATTAAATTAAAATTAATTATAATTATAATAGTACAATATAAGTACCTGTACATCCTCATTCTTCAGTTCGTCAATTAAAACGGCTATTGGATAAAGACTGTCGTCGGTTGATGAGTCGGCCGCTGCCATTTTGCTGCTGATAGTCACTATTTAAATAAATTATATTATCTTTTTTATTCCGACGTATTATCTTTATTTTTTGATACCTAGAGGCACTTTGTGCCCGACACTTTTTTAAGCTTTATATCTTCTCTAAAAAAAATACCTTTTTATAAATTGTGTTGTTTGTTGTATCCTTATAAAACGCTGCGTATTTATTCACAGCTACTTCGTTGATTAAAATATCGCATCGGTGAAGTGTTTGATGGAAAAGTTCTGCAGTGAGCAGTGAGGAAGGAAGTGCCAGGAGTGCGAGGTTTATTTGATTGGCGTCAACCGCTCAGTTTAATAATTGTTTTTTATCGTCAGCGCTGCGTGTCACTGCTGGGGGTTTCCTGGAAAGTTTTAAATTTTTTGTCTACTTGCGATAAAACAGAGCATGCGCTAAAAAAATAAAAAAAAAAATAAAAAATGACAGCTGGTGTATTTTTTTTATTTTAATATTTCAAAGTTTTTATTTACTTTTATATGCAAGTTTTTAATTTTTATTAAAAATTAGAATAATAATAATAATAAATAATAAATAATGATAATAATTAATAATGCTAATAATAATAATAAATGATAATACTGAAGTCAGCTGACAGCTGTCAATTTTTAAAATTTTTTTTAACGAATCAATTACAATAAAAAAAATCTTTGAAAAATTTCCATTAATTAAATTTCCATTAATTGCCTGAAATATAGGAGAAATATTCTCTCTACGTCCACTCGCAAGCTCTTAGTCATGTCCACTATCATCCCAATTATTGAATATTGTTCATTAGTCTTTCTTGATTCACCAAAAAAGTTAGACTACAAACTGCAGCGTCTCGTGAATAACACTATCAGATTCATATTCAATCTTAGACGTGATGAACATATCACTCCTTACAGGCATAAATTAAATTGGCTCACAATTAAATCCAAAAGACTTTACGCTTTAGCTTGCTTTATGTTCAAGCTTCTAAACTCGGGTGAACCCACCCTGTTGAAAATCTCAATAGGATCCCATCAAAAGCGACAAAAGCCACTTAGAAACAAATAAAATATATGGGTTTCTAAGTGGCTTTTGACTGTTAATGAAAACCTAAGCTGGGGCAAGTTTCTTACACAGAAAAAATTAGAATAAATAATAGTTTAAAAACTAAAAACACGCTTTTATAGAAAACCAAACTAAAAACAGAAAATAAATTTAAATTAAGAATAGTGTTAAAAATTTCAATAAATATAAATTAATAATAATGTAAATAAAAAAAATGTATTTTATTTTAAAAAAAGCGTGAGGTGCTTTTTAAGATATTATCAAAATGATAATCACTCTACTCATATCTGTCAATAAAATATTTATAACTATTGACACCATGCACCTCACGCTTTTTTAAAATAAAATGCATTTTTTTATTTACACTATTATTAATTTATATTTATTGAAATTTTTAACACTATTCTTAATTTAAATTTATTTTCTATTTTTAGTTTGGTTTTCTATAAAAAGCGTGTTTTTAGTTTTTTAAACTATTATTTATTTTTACTTTTAGTTTGGTTTATTTATAAAAGCGTGATTTTTAGTTTTTTAAACTATTATTTGTTGATTATCAAAAATATTCAGGCGCGCAAATTACCCACGGAGAGTTACATACTGACATACTGACATACTGACATACAAGTGAAGCTAATAAAAAATAATTATTTATAAATATTATAAATACGGGGAATCAGAGTTCGATTTCGGAGAGCGAGCCTGAGAAACGGCTACCGGAACCAAGGAAGGCCGCAGGCGCGCAGATTACCCACGGAGAGTTACTGACATACTGACAAACTGACATACAAACTGACAAACAAACTGACATACAAGTGAAGCTAATATAAAGCGTGTAAAAAACGGTTGACCCTGAAGGCCATCCCTGCAACTTCCCGCTAATTCCATACTTAAGGTAGTTGTAGCGTGATAGGCATTTCAACAGAAAATTATGAAATTTTTTTTATTGAAAGATAAATATATTAACAGGCGAGACCATCTTTTTCTCGCTTTGCTCTCACGGAGTTCAACGGAACTATCTCTGTCGCACTCCTAACAGCAGAGCAATTGCAGTTTCGATTAGTTTGACGAAGCAAATGAAATTTTTGAAAAAACCGCTTTGTGGTGAAATAGTTTATTAAATTATCTATTATCTCTAAAAACGTTTTTTCAAAATTTCCATTCGTTTCGCTAAGCCGATTGAAACTGCAATCACTGGTCTCGGCTGTTAATAATTCACTACCAAAATTTCAGATCAATTGACCGCACCGTTTTTAAGTAATTAATTTTCGAAATTGCATCTTTTACACGTAGAGGTATAGAGAGATGGTAAAGTTAGTATGAAATCTTTCGTACCACTCGAGCGGGCCAAAGATTTCATACTAACTTTACCATCTCTCTATACCTCTACGTGTAAAAGACGCAATTTCGAAAATTAATTACTTAAAAACAGTGCGGTCAATTGATCTGAAATTTTGGTAGTGAATTATTAATTTATTTATCTTTCGATAATAGTATATTACACCCCTTGGGAAGGAAAATAAGAAAAGCTTCAGATCACATGTAATTGTTGGCCGAGGCGAAGCCGAGGTCAACAAACATGTGATCTGAGGTTTTCTTTTTTACTTCCCAAGGGCTGTATAATATTTTTTGTCCGAGGAAGGAGGAAAGCGGCAACTTTGTTTAGCGCAGTGAGACCAAAGTTGCCACTTTCCGCCCAGAGGGCAAAAAAAAAAATTTTATAATTTTCTGTTGAAATGCCTATCACGCTACAACTACCTTAACAGGCGAGACCATCTTTTTCTCGCTTTGCTCTCACGGAGTTCAACGGAACTATCTCTGTCGCACTCCCAACAGCAGAGCAATTGCAGTTTCGATTGGTTTCACGAAACGAATGAAATTTTTGAAAAAACGCTTTGTGGTGAAATAGTTTATTAAATTATCTATTATCTCTAAAAACGTTTTTCAAAATTTCCATTCGTTTCGCTAAGCCGATTGAAACTGCAATCACTGGTCTCGGCTGTTAAGCACTTAAAATTGCACCAATGACGTTTTTGAGCTCTTCGAGCTTAAAAATACAATTTATGGGTTATTTTGAGCTCTCCGAGCTCAAAGAGATTGCTTTCCTATGCTTTTGAGCTCTTCGAGCTCAAAATTGGTGTGCGTCATAGTGTATTTCAATTTTTTCTAGTAAAAAAAAAAGTCCTAGTAAATAGATTTTACGAATTTCATTAAAAGTAAAATATTTTGCAATCACGCACACTAAATACGTTCCAAAATTTTTTTTTAATTTTTAAATTTACAACAAAATTTTTTTTTAATTTCCGAAAATCATATACAATCATATCGGTTACTTGGATTTTTTAATTTTTTTATTTTATATCTTTTTGTAAAGAAAAAAATTTTTTTTTATTAATGATCTTATGAACGTGGACTTGGCGCGATTTTTTTACAGTGAAACTGTTTTTGTTTGAATTTTTAAATATAAATATTGTTGGTGCTAAAACTCCGTGTTTCACTGTCATTTTTTAAAGTCACGGATAACGTTACTAGTCTAGTAATTTTTCAGTGATTTCTAGTGATTTAACACCATGTCAAATCGTGTCAATAGCCACTCGGGATTCTGGAGTCTTTTCTCCATGTCATATTATTAATGGTGATAAATATTATTAATATAACTGTGTACTTGTATTAAAAGTGTCATTTATCATAAAATTTACATTGCATAAAACAATTAGCATACAATAGCCATTACACGTCAATGCCAATGTGAAGTATTCAGCGTTAAACTCACGTAGATAACTAAACTCGTGGGACGAATTGACGGACGATAATTTTATTTAATTATATTTACGTCCCTGTTAATTAAGATGATAATGGCAGGTGACAACATTGAAGACCCCCGAGGCTTTGACAATCATGAAAAACCGGAAAAATTGGACTGCTGTTTGTACCCAAATGATGACGAGTTGCTGGACCCGGTGGAAATTAATTGTCCTGAGTTTCAGTTTTCTGTAAGTGTCAATTATAATTTATTTTTTATTTTTAATTTTACTTATTGGAGTTAATTATTTATTTAGACTCTGGCTTGTTATATCTGCAATGGGTACTATGGACCGAGCTTTGAAGAACCTGTTTGTGCTACTTGTCACGCATTCTTGTTTCCCGATGAAATTGGAATTCGACCAGTTCCAGTATTCAGTGAGGTATTTTTTTATTTTTAAATATTAATTATTATTTATTGATTTTAAATATTAAAACTACAAGGTTTAATAAATTACAAGTCTAAAATTAGTATGATAATAAAATTAGCAGATATCTGACAGATTTTAGGATTTTTTTTTCACAAAAAAAAAAACCATTTTATATGTAGAAAATTTAAAAAACCATAAATGCAATTAAAAAAAAAAAAATATTTTTTTTAGTTCTAATTTAATTAATGAAAAAATAAAAAATTTTTAATGTTTGCTGAGTTTAGTGTCATGAATTAGCAGATTTATTAAAAAAAAAAAAAATTGCACTTATAGCGTTTTTTACAATTTTTACATGTAGAATTTTTTTTTATAGTTTTATTATTGCTAAAATTTATTTATCATCAAATTCTAAAAAATTACCTAATGTCTGTAAATTATAGAATCATAATAAATCAAAAATTGTAATTCTAATAAAATAAAAATTATTTTTAGGATTTTTCTTAATAAAAAAAAAAAACAATAGAAAAAAATAAAAATAAAAATTTGATATGTAGAAAATTTGAAAAACTATAAATGCATTAAAAAAAAATTGTTTTTTAGTTTTATTCTAATTAAAGAAATTAAATATTCTCAAAAAACCAATTTTCTTAAAATTTATTACTGAAAAATTATATTTATCAATTTATTGAAGATGATTTGATTTTTTTTAATTGAAATAAAATTCAAAGTGTTAATAACTAGGCCAGTGTCAATAACTGGGTCTGTTACCTCACATATGAAATTTTTTTTATAATTTTTTATTGCTAAAATTTATTTATCATAAAATTCTAAAAAATTATCTAATGTCTCTTAAAAAAAAATTATTTTTTAAGCTCTAATTTAATTAATGAAAAAATAAACAAAAATTTTCAATTCTCTTAGCGGGAAGTTAAAAAAAATTAATTATAAAAAATTGCACATATATTTTTTTACAATTTTTACATGTGGAATTTTTTTAATAATTTTATTGCTAAAATTTATTTATCATTAAATTCTAAAAAATTTTCCTTTGACTAATTTTTTTTTTTTTTTATAATTAATAAAAAATTTAAATTCTAATAATATAAAAAAACAATTTTAGAAAACCGACGATGAAGATTCGGGCAACGATGAGCCAACAGATTTATTCTACAATCCTGAGCGTCGAGTAAGTCAGCCCCAACGTGCGCGCTCCGAAGCTCACTCAAGTTCAGACAACCAGGAAAAAGCTCTCCTGAAGGTTTCAATAGACCCAGAGATTTTCAACCACTTGCACGGTCCGGGACCTTCTAACCGTGTTTTCGAGGCGATAAAATTGTACCGCTCAGAAGACGTTTCGACCTCGAACGACCCCAACTCTCTGGACCTCTCAGCGTTGTCTCTGCACAATATAATCGACGCGATAAAGCCTCGAACTCTTGCAGAGCGAGTAGAAGTGCTGAGCAACCACCGTCACCATGAACACGAGCCGATAAACGAGCCAGGCCTAGTTGAGCGACTTCCTCCAGAAGTACTTCTTGCAGTTTTCTCTCACCTGGATGACGTGAGTCTCTGGTCAGCTGCAAATGTTTGCCGTCGATGGAACGGATTGCTGTTGACCCACGTTCCTCCTCAGCAATGGCAGCAACATGTGAAGCACCGCTGGCCTCTTTACAAGGCCATTGGACATGTTGAGAACTGGTACAAAGTCTACGACCAACTGGCCTCGTCAATGCCCTGCAGAACTTGTCTGGCTCAGATGTGTCTGCGTTCGAAGCCCGCTACTATGGAGGAAAACTCCTGGAGAAGGAACAGACTCCGTATGGAGTTGAAAAGTTTGAGGATCGACCCGCCAGAAGGTATCGAGGCTACTCCTTTAGATGCCATGTCTTGTCATTGGCAGGCTACTATTACTGGACCTATTGGTAGTCCTTATGAAGGTGGGCTGTTTTATTTGTATCTCCAGGTGCCTTACAGGTAATTTAATCTATATTATTAAGAGAATAAGAAAAATTTTGTGGCCAGAGTATTTATAAGAATTTAGGCTGCATTTGAAAATTATCTCTAGATACATATTTGAGAAATGACCCTGTATCTTGTGAAATATTGGGACTTTTAAAGATATAAGCTCATTCCGATGATACACTCATCAAGACCTTTCATTTGAGTACCCACATCAATTTTTCATATATTTTATATATTTATATATTTGACAAATACTATATATATAAAATATATAAAAAATGCCATGTGGGTACTCAAATTAAAGGTCTCGATGAGTGTAACATCGGGATAAGCTTACATCTTTAAAAATATCAATAATTAACAAATGACCTTGTAGCTTGTGAACTGTTGGTATTTTTAAAGATATAAGCTCTTCCCAATGTTACACTCATCAAGACCTTTCATTTGAGTACCCACATCAATTTTTCATATATTTTATATATTTATACATAATATATATGTATATATGAAAAATATATCAAAAATTCATGTGGGTACTCAAATGAAAGCTCTCGATGAGTGTAACATCGGGATGAGCGTATATCTTTAAAAACGTCAATAATTAAGAAATGACCTTGTGTTTTGTCAACTATTGACATTTTTAAAGATATAAGCTCACTTCGACATTACACTCATCGAGACCTTGCATTTGAGTACCCACATCAATTTTTTTATATATTTTATATATTTATATATATGAATATATAAAAAATATATGAAAATGCATGTGGGTACTCAATTGAAAGCTCTCGATGAGTGTAACATCGGGATAAGCTTACATCTTTAAAAATATCAATAATTAAGAAATGACCTTGTAGCTTGTGAACTGTTGATATTTTTAAAGATATAAGCTCATCCTATGTTACACTCATCAAGACCTTTCATTTGAGTACCCACATCAATTTTTCATATATTTTATATATTTATACATAATATAGATGTATATATGAAAAGTATATCAAAAATTCATGTGGGTACTCAAATGAAAGCTCTCGATGAGTGTAACATCGGGATGAGCGTATATCTTTAAAAACGTCAATAATTAAGAAATGACCTTGTGTTTTGTCAACTATTGACATTTTTAAAGATATAAGCTCACTTCGACATTACACTCATCGAGACCTTGCATTTGAGTACCCACATCAATTTTTTTATATATTTTATATATTTATATATATGAATATATAAAAAATATATGAAAATGCATGTGGGTACTCAATTGAAAGCTCTCGATGAGTGTAACATCGGGATAAGCTTACATCTTTAAAAATATCAATAATTAAGAAATGACCTTGTAGCTTGTGAACTGTTGATATTTTTAAAGATATAAGCTCACTTCGACATTACACTAATCGAGACCTTGCATTTGAGTACCCACATCAATTTTTTATATATTTTATATATTTATATATATGAATATACAAAAAATATATGAAAATGCATGTGGGTACTCAATTGAAAGCTCTTGATGAGTGTAACATCAGGATGAGCTTATATCTTTAAAAACGTCAATAGTTAAAAAAGTACAGTGCAATTTAACAAAAATCATTATTTAATAAAGCAAAATTGTAATTTTTTATAGTTTACAAGTCCCGGCAGTCACATAATGACTGCAAGGTTGCTAGTTGATTTATTACTTGATTTTAAAATTATTTTCAAAAATTAGTACGGATAAATTTTAATCAGCCTGAAAATTATGATGGTAAATATTTACAAGTGGGGGTTGACCATTTTAATTTTCATTTTTTGAACGAAATTTCTATTTGATTTTATTGATATATTTTTTTTGAAAAATACATAAAAAAAATTATGTTGAATTTAAAAGACAGAATATAATTTAAAAATGAAAAAAATAATTACTTGTATTTATTTTAGTTACCCAATGTGTCCACCGGTAGTAAGATTCCTGACAAAGATTCTCCACCCGAACGTATCAAGGCACGGGGACGTCGGTATCGACTCAATCCAACACAACTGGTCGCTGGCTCTTACGATATCTAAAGTGTTGATAAGCGTCCAGAGCTTGCTCACAGATCCTTACTGTCAGGTTTGCATGGAGCCGGAGCTCGGTGATATGTATACTAATGACCGTGAGAGATTTGAAGAGGTAGCGAGAGCCTGGACCTGGAAATACGCTATGCACGACGTGGTAACCCCTCATTAATAACTGATTATTTATTATTTCAACCATTTATTACTTACCTTTTAATTTTAATTGCATATTATTAAACCTTTAAATAGAATTATATATTTTTACGAGAATCATTGACTATTTAAATTACTGTAATCAGAAATTATACATTATAAATCAAATATGCGTAGATAAATTTAAAAACAAGTGATATAAGTGATGCTGTATTGATTTTAAGTAATTACTATTACTAGCGATAAAATAAATGAACCTTGAATGAGAGTTTTTAGAGGAAGAGACGTGATGAATACTGCTGCTGTACAGACTGGGAGGTCTATGGCTACGCGTAGCGGTCATTAGGAGTAAACTTTACAGGGAGTTTCCGGTTTCCCGGTGGCCGCAGATCCTCATTACATCTATTATATCTAAAGTGACAGAATCATTGGTTCTATTCTAGCTTAAGGTACACATTTGATATCAGGTAGATTATCAAATCACACTTGATGGTAGCTCAGATACAAACAGATGATCGTAGATCATCACCAGTTGAGGGCGAGGGCTGCACCTGGTATAAAACTTCCTGTATGACTTATCTGCGGCTTTGTTGTCGCTATGCAAACAGCAAACATAATATAAACAACTGACAAAATTACCAGCGAGGATACAAATAAAGATAAAATACGGAGCAGGCAAGAGGGCTGTAGCTGAGTATTCATTGATCATCAAATCAAGATTAACGGAGTAAGAGAGTTTAAACCGTAGCCGGTTGGCTTTACCCGTCGGCAAACAGCCCCGTAATTACGCTTGCCTTACCCGTCATCCTGTGTACTTCGTCCACCAAACCGCTTATTTATGAACTATAAAACGTTTTAACGTGAGCTCTCTGTTGCCGCGTCATTATTACCAATTGTTCAGCTGCAGAAAATAATTTACTTTTTTTATTGCCGTGTATATATTACTTTTTTTTTTTTAATATGTATCTTCGTGTATTGAACTAGGGTTACTGAAACTTTCTACGGTATAATTTCCGATAAAATGATTTTTATTATCGTGACTATAAAGATAAAATTATTATTTAATTACAGGTCGTAATAGTTTTAATTTATGTTAATATTTTACTAACATGTTTATTTTAATGACTTAATTATCGGTTTTTAGTTTTTTTTTGTTTTGTTAATAATTTTAATTTTGGAAAATAATTTTTTTTATCATGAAAATTTGTAAAAAAAATTTTTTTTTATTTTTATTTATTAAATTGACATTTTTAAAAAATTTTTTTTTCTTGAAATTAAATATTTGTTTAGATTTTGTTTACTATTATAAAATTTTAATAACCATAGAAGCTATTCTCGTTTGTATTTGACCCAGTCTTCTTTACTTTCGTAATTCTCTGAGCCTACCATAACAAAAGGACATTTTAATTAGCTATGGGTATAAAATAAAAGGAGTATTGTTATCGACTTTTTACCTCGACAAATTTATTAATACACAACGTAGCTTAATTATTTATGTAAATTCAACCATTGTAATCCATACATCTCATCGACTCAGTACTGTAGTTTTAACTATATTGAAAGCAACTGGGTATCTAATTGTTACTTCAATTGTAAAATATTTTTTGTACTACTTAAAATAAAATATTTCGATTGTTTACTTAATGTTTTTTTTAGTAGATTTTTTAATTTACTTAAATTTAAGTTTCAATTAAATTTTTATTTATAATATATATTTTTCAGAACCTAAAGACTGAATAATATCTAAAATTACATGATAGTCTTCTTTGTCCAATTACTTTTGAACATCTACATCAAAAAATTCTTTGAATAAAAATAATTGATTAAAATTTCTCCTTTGAGAGGATATTTTGGTCTAAAAGCCTAAATTTTAGATATTTTCAAACTAAGATAAAAAAAAATGAAAAACATTTTTACTATACATTTTTTTATATGATGTTTATTGACATTTTAAGAATATAAAAAAAAAATTTTAATAAAAAAAAATCAAAAATTCGTTGAATTACAGGCCAGTGAAGTGAGGACTAAAAAAAACGGTGCACCCTCCCGTGTAAAAATTCGTCTTAAAATTGTCGTTCGTTTAAGATCTTAAACGTGACACAAACCAAGACTATTTTAAGACTTTTAAGACGCCAAAAAAAAATCCGAGAGCAGATTTTTGAAAATTTGCTTTTCGAATTTTTTGTGAAAATTAATTTTTAGACGATTTTACGACTTTCTAACCGCAATATTTTTGAGTAAGATGTTTTTAAATTGAATTTAAAATTGTTAAAAAATTATTATCTGACAATTTTAAGACTTTTTTAAGACGTTCTGTTTTAATGTTCCAGGGCTCTGTCGCTGTTTGCTCATTTCAAAATAGTCTCTAAATCTTTTTTTAAGATTTTTTTAAGACTAATTTAAAAATTATTTTAAGACTTAAATCTTAAAATAGTCTTAAAATCGTCTTGAAAAAATCTTAAAATAGTCTTAAAAAAATTATTAAAAAATTTTTAGGCTATTTTAAGATGATATCACAGTGACAGCTCCAGAAAATTATTATGGAACGTCTTTAAATTGTCTTAAAATTATCTTAAATTAGTCTTAAAAAAATCTTAAAAAAAAATTTAGACTATTTTAAGATGGGCTAACAGCGACAGAGCCCCGGAACATTAAAACGGAACGTCTTAAAAAAGTCTTAAAATTGTCAGATAATAATTTTAAATTCAATTTAAAACATCTTACTCAAAAATATTGCGGTTAGAAAGTCGTAAAATCGTCTAAAAATTAATTTTCACAACAAATTCGAAAACCAAATTTTCAAAAATCTGCTCTCGGATTTTTGGCGTCTTAAAATAGTCTTGGTTTGTGTCACGTTTAAGATCTTAAACGAACGACAAATATAAGACAATTTTAAGACGATTTTTACACGGGCTAGTTGACGTGGAATTTTTCAGCTTTAGTCCGGAAGAATAACACTTTGTTTTTTTTATTGATTAATTAAAAATCTATACTAATTATTGTACTATATAGATAGATAGATAGATATATTATTTATTTGACCATGAGATCGTAATCCCTTGTGGCCATACATAAGAGAAAATTACATTTTTTACATTGGTTTAATACATAGTATTGATTTTAGTACAAATATAGAATATAAATTTAAGTTACATTAAATTAAATTAATTTTAATCCGTTCAGATCAGAAACAACTACATAGTATCTTAATTAATCGATTCTAGACTATGAAAATAGTTGAATGCAGCACTACGAAATTCATTAAAAGTATCAAGATTTGTAAGATTTGCTGGTAATGTGTTCCAAACGCGTATTGCTGATACTATAAATGACTTATCATAAAAAGCAAGATGGCTAGCTGGAAGCCTTAAATATGGACGGCGGATATCTCCTCTGCGCAACATCGGTTGCAGAAAAATTAATTCATTACGGAATAATTGACATTGATCGAAATTAATAGCTTTGTACAGTATGCATGAGAGAAAGTAGTTTCTTCGCATTTTCAACGTGAGCCACCCGAGTTTATTATAGTAAGGTGTTATGTGCTCAAATCTACTGATTTTAAAAATAAAACGTACACAAGCATTTAACTTGCGTTGTAATTTACACTGCTGCTTTTGAGTGATATTCGTGTAAATTAGAGTAAATATAGTGAAGTTACTTCTTCACTATTTAATTGTACACAGAAAAAAAGGTTCATTTGAGCCAAGAAAATATTTTTTTATAATTAAGTATGAAATTTTTTTCGTAATTAATTTTTATTTTATAATAATAATATTAAAAATTAAAAATTTATATAGAAAAATCATTAATATTATTGTGTCAATTTATTATGATGTATTTAGGCTGCATTCGAAAATTTTCTATCTCTAGATACATAATTAAGAAATGACTTTGTATCTTGTGAACTATTGACAAATGATCAATTATGAATTGATAAATTTCAATCAATATTGAAAAATGATCAATTTAGATTAAGAAAATATTTTTAAATTATCTTAAAAACTTAGTAAGTTAATAAATAATTCACAATAAAAAAAAACGGAAAATTTTGCTATTAAATTATAAAATAATATACGAAAAAAAATAAAATGAGAAATTATAAACAAAGTTGTTTTTTTTTAGTTTGAAAAATTTTTTGATTGGAAAATATTTTAATTTTATATTTATGTTGACCTCCACCATAATATATGAAATTAATACTATTTATATAAAAGAAATCATTTAATTATTATTAGAAAGAAATTATTGGAGTCATAAAATATTCAGTCAAATCGTTTTGGACTAAGTAAACTTCCTTTTACTTTATCCAAAACAAGTTCGTTTTAATAAATATTGTCTTGACTCTTAAATATTAAAGTTCATAATTATCAGACTTAAAACTTTTTGTATAATTATTCCAAAAATGGATATCGTGTTGCTCACATAACTTCTTAAGAGCAAAAAACACCCATGCAACCAAAGCGAATATGAATAAAGAAATCTGCGAAGGTATCACAACAGAAATATAAAGAAACCAGTCCAAAAGCGAAATAAATAAATCAAATAAATCCTCCACCGTTTTACAGAATTATATTAGGAAAATTAGATCGAATAAAAAACAGCAAGAAAAACGTCCTGAAAACAAAAAAAAAATGGAATATTATATATATACTCGGCAGCGCGGGTCACTTGTGAAAGTGTCGCACTAACTCTAGCCATCTAGCGGCAGCGTCGGTACTACTTTCTCTCGACCATTTGAATATTGCCTACAAGGCAAACTTTTCTTTAATTTTGCTTTTTTTTTAAGATGAATTTTTTTGTAACTTTTTTAATATTCAAATTCATTTTTGACATAAGATACTTTGCTTGATTCAAGTGAATTTTACCGTTAAAAAAATTTTCTAAATGATTAAAAACAAACAAATAATTTTCTAGATAGTTGTAATGTATTTTTTTTTTTTAATACATTTTCTTATTAATGTACACACAGAAAAAAAGGTTCACTTGAGCCAAGAAAATATTTTTCTTCCTAATTATTTTCTTGAGCAAAAAAAAATTTTTTTTTTAACACAAGAAATTTCACTTATTCCAACAAAAATAATTCTCTTCCTTTAAGAAGTACGTATCTCGATCCAAGAAAATTTATTTGTCAAAAAAATTTTGTTGTTTTGAGAAAATTCAGCCTTGCTCCAAAAAATTTAGTTCTTGATAGAAGTTAATTTTCTTGTCTTGAGAAAATTTCTCTCTTGCACCAAAAAATTAAATATAAAGATAGAAGTAAATTTTCATTAATATTTTTATTGATTGACATGTTAAATGGGAAGATCAAATAATATTTCATCACTTTTTTTTTCATTCAATATGTATAATTGCACGCTAAAATAATATAAAATGAAAAAATTTTTTTCTCAGCTGAAGTAGGTGGCGCTGCTTTCCTAAAGTATCTAAAAATCTTGATCAAATATAAAAATTTATTGTATCAAGTATTTCTGATAATTTGAATTAAGAAAAAATTACTTTCACCAAGAATAGAATTTCTCGAAAAATTTTTACTTCGGCAAACACAACTTCAGTTTTCCTTCAGGCACCCGAAAGTTTTCTTGAGCCAAGAATTTTGTTCTCCAGTCAAGAAATTTTTTTTTCTGTGTAAGCAAACATGATTTTGGGAGGAATAATTATGAGAAAAATAATTTATTTAACAGAACGGTAACTAAACCTCCAGAGAGACGATTAGACTCGAGAGTAGAGCCCAGTGTAGGTACAGAGACACTAAACCAGAGAGCAGAAGGTATGTAGCAGGAGAGACGTCGAGTTTCGAATGGTGGATGGCAGAAGTTGGTGAGTAAAGAGAACTCGGCTGAGGCTGAGTAGAGAGCCTCCGAGGCAAGGTGGGTGGTCCACGGCACGGAGCCTGCGGGTCCTCCCTTTCCTCGTCTCCTTGCCTCTTGCATCTCCGTCCTGCTCAGTCCCGTTGAAGACAGCATCCACCGACCAGCATCCTCAGCTCTTTCTTCTCTCTTGGACCACTGGAGTCTCGTCTTCTTCTGCTACGTGTGTGGCCAACACCACTCGCTCTCTCTTCCTCGATCAGAGCGCAGCCCTTCTCCCTTCTTCTTCCCGCAGCTCTCTCGCTCTGGCGCTGGTTGCTAGCCACACCTCGCTCCCTCTTCTTCAGAAGACTACCGGAGCACAGCCAGATATTCTTCTACATCTACTTTTCTCTTATGTATAACGTACGACGTATATAAGGCCGCCAGATACTGGAGTTCTACTCCACATCCACGAGCTGGCATAAGCTTCAGCTTCATCTGCTTCAGCTCCAGCTAATATTATGGATCTCCAGGCCCTTGCTCAACCAAACTAAGCTAAAAACTCTCCTGGGTCTCTTTTATGGTCCTACCACGTGGTCAGTTCTTCCGATGTCACCGGGATTGAGATTTGAATAAGTTTTAAATAGATGAAAAGAAGAAAAGTAGTATAACTGTTCATTTTCTAACTTTCTCTCCGTGGTTGATCTAGATTGTGGACTGGATAATTCAAGAGCTAATTTAGATGAAAAATATTTTTGGAATTATCAGAAAATATTATTAAGAATTAATTTATTTCTTCTTTACTAGTTGATATTTAGAAAAATTACTAATTTAAATAATATTTTTATTTCTTCTTTTTACTAAAAGGATAAATTATAATTAATTGAAATTTATTTTGTTTGTTAAATTATCAATTAAAATTATTAAATAATAATTTTATTTCTTCTTTGCGCGAAAAAATAAATTTTAATTAATCATTTTACTTTTTGATATTTAAAAAAGAAATATAGTTAAACAGTAAATTTATTTCTTTTTTTTACTAAAAGGATAAATTATAAGTAATTAAAATTTATTTTGTTTGTTAAATTATCAATTAAAATTATTAAATGATAATTTTATTTCTTCTTTGCCCAAAAAAAAAAATAAATTTTAACTAATTATTTTACTTTTTGATATTTAGAAAAAAAATATATTTAAATATTTTTATTTCTTCTTTGGACTAAAAAGATAAATTTTAATTAATTAAAATTTATTTTGTTCGTTAAATTATCAATTAAAATTATTAAATAATAATTTTATTTCTTCTTTGCTCAAAAAAAAAAAAATAAATTATAATAAATTTTAATTAATCAATTTACATTCTGATATTTAGAAAGAAAATATATTTAAAAATTTTTACTTTTTTTTTGTACTAAAAAGATAAATTTTCATTAATTAAAAATTCTTTTATTTGTTAAATAATCAATTAAAATTATTAAATAATAAAGAAAATAAATTATAATAAGCAAAAACTCATCTTATAATTAATTCTAATTTATAATTTTGTTTGTTGATACTTTTATAAAAAATAATGAAATAACATTTGTATTTCTTCTTTGCTTAGAAAAAAACAATTTTAATTAATCAAAACTAATCTTGTTATAATTAATTCCTATTTATTGTTTTATTAGATAAGACAGTAGTTCAAATTACAATGTAAATAAACTTGTATTTATTTCCATATTCCAAATCTTGACTTCTGGATAGTGTTCTTATCCTACACTATTATCCAGATGAAGAATAGATCCTTAATACAATGCAAAAATCCCAAAAGATAAAATAAAATAAAAACTACGTTTCCGTTTTTAATGGGATGGGATTTTACTGCTAACCGGAACAACCTTGAAGGTCTATGGACAAGTTTTCGGCCATTTAATTCGTCATGCTTTGTGAAAACGAAATAATGAACAAGGTCGTCGGTTCTCAGTCTTCGTCCTCCACATACGCCGAATACGAAATTAAACGCTTGATAATTTTGAGAAAGATGGGTCAAACTTCTTATCTTAAAAACAGAAAATTCGACACTTAACTCTGGGGGTCGGGAAGAAAAGAAGATAAAAACAAAATTTAGAAAAATTTTTTAAAGGAAAGAAAAGTTGTATTGAAGTATAACAGCGCTGAAGTTTTCGAACCACATTTAAGAACATTTTGTTAGCTTTAAATTCAAAAAGTGCCATTCGGCAGCCGAAATGGAAGTAGATTTCTTTTTGTAATCATTAGACTCAAAGTTTACACAGTTATTATATAAAATTTATTATAACTTTATTTTATACTCAGATAGTTTTTTTCTACTATTAAATTTGCTTTCAGAACGTTTTTATCTCTCAGATTTTACTGTTAAATAAAAAAAAAAAGGGAAAGAATTATTGTACTTCAATACTTTTCAATCAGTTTTATATATAGACAAAACGACTGCAAGAGTAAAATTTCTTAAAAATGATCATAAGATGGATATTTTTTGTTTTAGAAAAAAATGAATGCACATAAATTGAAGCTTAATTTCTCAGCTTTCAGATGCATTTTTACAGAAATCGAATATCTCGACGCATTCAAAAGTTATTTGAAGAAAAAGTAGTGGAAGTATCAAATTTTCAAAATTTCAGAATTTTGAAATGCTGTAATTTCTAAACTATTTAACCGATTAAGCTCATATTTGAACTTGACCTTCCTAATAGTCTATAGAATAAGTATGTTGAGTTTAGTTCAGATCCCTTGAGAATTCTCCACGCTATCGTCGTGACAAGCCGTGTTATATCGATCGTATATATATATATATATATATATATATATATATAAACTTTTGAACTACATGTATTTTCTGACTCAGATCATCGAGTTAGGTCGAAATATATAGTAAAATTTACGGAAAATTACGTCATGAGGACAAATACAATAGTTAGATTTTTATGAAATCTACTAATAAAAAAATTTTTTGAATAATTGACTCAAAAATACAATTAATAGTAAAGAAATTGATAAATTTGAAAGAAGTGAAATGGATGCTCATCATATCATCAAAAATTATTGATGTATTAACACAATCTACAGAGATTGTGTACACATATTTACTCAGATATATATATTTATGTATATATAACCGTGAATGTTATGTAGTAATATTACGGATAGCCTACAGGCGAGAGTAAGAAAATAAGAGAGAAAAAGACGACGTTTGTGGGCCGACGTGTGTGGTCACAAGAAACCACGTTGTGTGTTGCATCCGTATAGTTGGTCCACAATAACAGCTGATGCTCAATAGAAAAGGTTGTATAGAGCGATGAGCACTCTTCACAACAAACAACGTCCTCATCATTGTCATCCACCTTCTTTACCATTTTTATTTGACGCATCTCCTGTTGAATTAAAGTTAACTACTCTAATGTAAGCAAATGTAAAATACATATAATAAAATATAATAATAGAAATAGGAGTACCGACAGCAATCAGAGTCTAGATAGTCTAAAAAAATTTGCGTAATTGCGTTAAAAAAAATTTGAAGCAAAATTTTTTAACTTACTCTCTATCTCTATCTGAATAAGTTTATTAGTTAACTGATGAACTTTTTTAATTTTCAAAAATAAACTCTTTGATTACTTGTTTAATTTGGATCCTTAATGAGCTTTTGTATAAATTCTTAGTCAAATCGCGTTAATTTAAACTACTATTGTAAAATAGTAGGTCTTGTATTTTAGTTTACTTATTTTATAAGATACTATAATTGTTGATCTCTATTATGATCTCATCTAGATTGTAAATTTACTATGCAGTTTCTCATTGCAGTACATCTTACTCCATTATAATTCTAATGTATTGAATAATTGTACTCTGTATTTTTTATGTTTTTTGCACTCGAAAATTGTCATCTGGCCTTTAGACTTTGACAGAAATAAAAGTGAATCTAAATCTGAATCTATCTCTGTTTCTATTTAGTGCTACTCGATTTATTTAACTTACTTATCGATTTTCCTTTCAAAATTTTATCGTAATTGGTATTTACAATCAATACGCCAGTATAATCAATTCTCACTCTACCCTAGCGGTTTCAGTGCCACCGATAAAACTCTGTAGAAATTCGTCCGAAACTCAGCGTAACGACGGAGTATAGTCAGCGCATATGGGGAGTAAACTCGGAGTATTGTGTGCAGTTGTGACACATAAAGACGATAGTGGTTAATAGGTGTTTAATTGAGATCGTTACGGAGTTTGGTTAGAATTTTGCTGGTGTTTTCATGAAGTTTTCCCTGAGTTTTATCAGTGTTTTTACGGGTTTTCTGTCGAGTTTAGTCAGCGTCGTTACCGAGCTTTTGTGGAGCTTTCCAAGAGTATTTTGCGAGTTTCATCGGAGTTTTTGATGGATAATGAATGAAAAACCGAAAAAAATAATTCGTACAGACCGGGACTCGAACCCGGACTATTTGATTTCTAGCCAAGGGATCAATCGGTCAAGCTATCTTAGACATTATCAGTATTAACTATTTAGTCACATAATAAGACCCACCAAGTAATAAACAACACTGTCTATCTTACGGAAACCGAAAAAGTTTTGAATCGCTTTATGTATTGATAAAATTCTAATTTTAGTTATGATAATATTGATTCAGTGTAACAACTGTAAACTTTTGACAATTTCTTTATGATGTCATATTTTTTATATATCATATATTTTACTTATAAACTTCATAATATATTTATTAAATAACATATTCTATGTAGATAAATATATTTCAACTTGTAAATAAATAAATTAATTAATAAAAAGTACACCGTAATTGAAAAATGATTTATTTATAGTCATCTTTGTGAAATTAAAATTAATTTTCATGCCGTGAAGTATTATTAATTGCGAGTAAACTCCACAATAACACTACCAAAACTCCGAAAAATCACCAGCGAAACTCTTATAAAGCTCCGCAAAACATTGAAAAAAAACTCGACAAAAACTCCCGAGCAACTCCGAAAATACTCAACAAAAACTCGACGAAAACGCCAAAAAAACTCCACTGCAACTCCGAAAATATTCGACAAAAACTCTATAGCGACTCCGAAAAAACTCGTCAAAAACTTCTCGAAAACTCCAATAATACACTTTTGTGACTCCGTGTCGTAACTGCACACAATACTCCTTGCATACACCTCTAAAACTCCGCGTAAACTCCGCTTATACCCCGATTAAACTCCAAGAGGGAGTATACTCCATAGTAACTCCGCGTAAACTCCGAGTTTACTCTGAGTCGTCGATACCGCTAGGGTATTCAATTATTATTTTTGTCTTGCCAAATAATTTTTATTAATTACAATTTATTTATTGTTATCATTATCTATTCTATGCAGTGATTTATCTCACATTTTATGTTATTAGTAATACTTAAATATAGTACACTGATAGAAGGATTTGTTTATAGTTAAAAATATTTGTTAATATTTAACAAATCATTTATTAGAGACCACTTTTTAGTCCTTAACAAATATTTCTTAGTATTTAATAAATGAATATCTGATTTATTAAATACAAACAAATCATTTTAAATACTAAGAAATATTTGTTTGATACTAAAAAATGGTCTCTAATAAATGATTTGTTAACTATTAACAAATATTTTTTTAATACAAATAAATCCTTCTATCAGTGTATGACGCTTGGGTTCAAGTGATTGCGTCCAAAAGTAATTGCACAAATAAAATTGTCTGGCGTGAAATTAAATTTTATTGTAAATCGTATTTCTTAAAACAAAATTCAAGTAAACGATTTCATAATTTGTTTATTTTCCGGACTTTGAATAAAATAATTGTTGCTGTTTTTTTTTTTATACAATTACTGCTAGATTAGCGAATATAAACGTGTGTGACAATAATAAAGAAAAATGATAATATTACGCAAATATAATTAAAGGATACCGAGTTATTTGGCGAGCGACAGTTACGATGAAAACATGAAGACCAAACAGGATCGTTCATCTGATCAGCAATATTGTACATTGACTATCTATAAATGACGTAAGTCCCTTTTGACAAAATTTACATACACATTTCATATACGTAAACATAATACATGTAAATATATATATTGAGAATAGTAATAATGATAATGTGTAAGGTTGGTATAATCATGAATGAGCTGACGTAATAATGATCGTCAATTAGGATCCCCGTAATCGGATCGTAAGTTATTGAACGGCAGTAATTGTTCAAAAGTATATAAATATGTTTTATGTGTAATATGTTTATTGAAAATTTCTAAATATATACATGTAAATACATAAAAATTTATTTTTAAACTCAAGTTTGCGGAAGCTTCTTTATTCATGAATAAGAAAAAAAAAGATTATAACGAGAGATTTCTCTTAGTGATTTTTAAAATCAAACATAACATGTTCTGTAATAAATAACGCCGTGATTTTTAATTTAATTATGCGTAAATTTCTAATTGCCGAAGAATATAAACTACTTGTATTGGGTAAGTAATTTATGGAATTGTCAGCAGGTGATTTCTCGCCAGCGATACAGTTATATCGTCATCTTTCAATAACAATGGTCATCAGTAACACGGTATTATTACATCGGAAATCCTACTAAGAAATTAGTAGAAGTGAGATGATGCCGCAGTGCAACCCGATTGTGGATAAAAAGTTCCCCGTCCCTAGGCAAAATAACACAGTGCGTAATGCACTGGATGATGGTTAATGTCAAAAAATGTTTACAAGCTGGGTAATAAATAAAAACAGAGTAAATTATAAAACCTTTTTATTAAGAATTATGTTCAATCAAGAAATTGTTAAAAAAATTTGTACCTTCACAGAAAAAAAAGTAATTCTGAACTTGTGCCTAATGTATTAAATTCTATACACTTACCGTATTAAGGCACTTATTGTATTATTGTGCCAAAAGCTGCATCACCGTTATACAAAATCATAATCACTTTTTTTCTGTGCATAATTCTGAAGTCACACTACCCTCGAGATTAGATTCTAGAGTTAATACTGGTGTAACTATAACTTTAGAATCAAATTCTTTTTTCATGTCAGAAACACGATCCAGTAACACATAAGTCCACTTTACAAGAAGCTTTATGAAACAAATTAATAAAATAATGACTATCACCATAGGTATGGGGATCAGACTGAAGATCAATAACAGTAAATATTCGTCCTTCAAGAACGAGTCGACTCGCCTTCTATGCCAAAAATTATCGCCAATTATAATAATTGAATCCCTTTGACTTAAATTCGTTTGTCTTATAATGATAATATGCTGTTCTTCCTGGTTAAAATCTTGGACAAGTTTATCTGCTTGATTCTGTAAAATTATTAAAAATTATTAGATGTTTTAAATCATTTTTAACTTCCTGCTAATAAAATCAAAGATTTTCAAAAATCGTGAAGTTATTGGTTTTACCCTGTTTTGCAAAAATCGAGTTCTTATCAGACCTTGACGTTTGAAGGTCACAGAAAGCTTCCCTGACTATCCCCGCGAGGGTGCCACTATGTGTGTGTGTGTGTTTGTATGTAAGTAAGTAAGTAAGTAAGTATGTAAATCTCTTATAACTTTTGAATGGTTTAACCGATTTCATCGCGGTTAGTGCCATTCAAAAAGTCTTGACAAAACTTGGATTTTGAATGCAATTCAGACCGATAGATTTCGAGAAATCTCAAAAAACTGTGAAAAAAAATTTTTTTAAAGAGTTTTTTTTTTTTTTAATAACTTTTAAACGACTCTATCGATCAACTTAAAAAACTAATCAGCTTTAACCCATGAAAAACCACGTCGATTGCCGTTAATCCGGTTAAAATCAATTGATTCGTTCAAGAGATATCGTGAAGGAAAGAAAACCAAAAATAGTGTTTTTTCGAAATTACTCCGGAATTTTCAGTTCGATCAATTCAAACTCGAAGATTCTATAGGAGGCTTAAAAAACTGCGTCGAATGCCGCCAACGACGTGAAAATCGGTTGATTCATTCAAAAGTTATTGCAGTTTGAAAATTCAAAAAATAGTGTTTTATCAAACTTTTGAGCTCGAAGAGCTCAAAACAACACATAAATGCAATTTACAACAGCATAAGTTCCATTTTAAGCGCCCACGTATCGAATTAGCAGGAAGTTGCAGAGATGGCCTTCAGAGTCAACCGTTTTCCTAATTTTTTTTTCTGAAAATGGTAATTTTGAAAAACTTACGAAGTTTGCAATGTCATTTATTTTCTTTTCAGATAAAATTGTAGCCAATTTTTTTGCGAATTGTTGTGGTGTTAAACATAATTTTGATCCTTGATCCAGGTCAAAGCGAACTTTTTGTTCATAGAATAAATCGATATCTTCGGAAGGAAGATTGAATACTAGATATAAAAGAAATGATAACTGTAATTGAAAAGAATGATATTTAAAAAACAAACATAAAATATTATTAATGGAATAATTATGAACTATTTTATTAAAGAAAAAAAAAATTTGAAACCATGGACATGATTTCAAGCTCAATCATTTTAAATAAAGCAGGAAAAATTTTGCTTCACTTTCTTTTGAATCAAAATATTTTTTTTTAGATATCGTTTGAGTATATTTTTCGACTTACCAAAATGGAACCAACAGGAACGAGTAGCAACATTATTACTAATTTTATCTTTTCTTTGTGACTTTTCTTTGGAAGTTTTTGGAGGGTTTTATTAATGGACTTCCATTTGTATAATAAATACAGATTGCTCACACCGTAGAAAATTAAAATAACCACCATAGCTATTGTGTTTAAAAATGGTTTCACATTAGAGTCGCAAAAGTTTAAGCCTAATTTGATCAGTCTCAATTCTTCACGTGCATATTCTAAATACGATGGCTCTACTACGTAAAGAAAAATTCCTTCCAGTGCTAAAATTTCAGAAGATTGTTTTGATCGATCCTGTGAATGGAAAATAGGTGATTAGATGATCATGATAAGTGAATGGTTATTGAAAACTTACGAATACTGCAAAGCTATCAATTCTTAATTCCACGAACGGCACAGATGAATTATCCGCCATTCTTAATGGTTGAAAACACAATTTCGATTCACCATGACTCTCAGGATAACCAATATATTTTATATCCTGAGCTTCATTTTTTGAATCGAAACTATTTGATGCAATTTCAGGATGCGAATCAACTATTTGCTGTGATTGATATAAGTAGAATTAATAAAATGATTTTAAAAAATCATAATGCGATGCTTAACTATTGATTATTGAGGAGCTTTAATCACTGTTGATATCAAATAGTAAATATTAAATAACTAGCTGTTACCCGCCCGCTCCGCTGGGCACTATAGAATTGTATTTTTAGATCTAGACTTGAAATTTAATTAGAGTAAGGTAAAAGCCCCAATTATTGACGGGGGTCTAAATATTGACACCCTAAATTATCTTTAAATATATTAAATTATCTGTAATAAGAATAACGATCAAATAAATTTTTATTAAATTCTAATTAATTAAAAAATTGAAAAAAAAAATCACTTTCAGTTTAAAATATTAAATATTAATTATTAAAAAAAAATAAAGTTACCACCAGTTCATCAAATCAGCTTACAAGCGTCTATTTTCTTAACAACTTTGGTTAGAAAAGCATTTTTTTTAACTGCCGAGTTTAAGGTAGTTGTAGCGTGATAGGCATTTCAACAGAAAATTATGAAATTTTTTTTATTGAAAGATAAATATATTAATAATTCACTACCAAAGTTTCAGATCAATTGACCGCACCGTTTTTGAGTAATTAATTTTTGAAATTGCATCTTTTACACGTAGCGGTATAGAGAGATGATAAAGTTAGTATGAAATCTTTGGCCCACTCGAGTGGTATGGAAGATTTCATACTAACTTTACCATCTCTCTATACCTCTACGTGTAAAAGATACAATTTCGGAAATTAATTACTCAACAACGGTGCTGTCAATTGATCTGAAATTTTGGTAGTGAATTATTAATATATTTATCTTTCAATAAATAGCATATTACATACCTAGGCCAGTAAAATAAAAAAAGTCTCAGATCACATGTAATTGTTGGCCGAGGCGAAGCCGAGGTTGACAAACATGTAATCTGAGGCTTTCTTATTTACTGGCCAAGGTGTGTATACTATTTTTCTGCTTGACGTAGCTGGAATGTGGCAACTTTGTTTAGCGCAGCGGCCAGAAAGTTGCCACTTTCCGGCCGGAGGGCAGAAAAAATTTCATAATTTTCTGTTGAAATGCCTATCACGCTACAACTACCTTAAATTCATTTTTTTATGTAATTATATGACCTATTTTTTTTTTAATTAACAGTACATAAAATATTTATAAAATTGAATAATCGAAATTAATTGTATGCTTTATAATATTTAAATAATGGGAGTCAATAACTAGTTCATAATTTTTATGGTGAATCCCATATTGACAGCCAGTCAACAGCGCTATGACGCCTTTTTTTTTAAGTATAAAATACGTTACGCGATTATATACAAGGCTTTTAACTGTCAAATAACTCGGCGTGTTTTGGTGTTAAATAAGTTTTTGAATAAATTGTTATATTTTTAATAATAATTAATCATTCATAGAAATTATTATTAATTAACTTTAATAATATTGATTACTTTATATCAAGTTTTGATAAATAAAAATATAACCAAATAATTCGACGCATGCGCAGTAGGGGCGTCAATAATTGGGGTTAGGGTACGTCAATATTTAGATCAATCAGTTTTTTAACCCGTCAACTAGAATTTGAATTTGCGCGCGCCTGACTGTAGCATTTGCATATATTTTCATGCTTATGATATATTCAACCAATCACGTTACGAATAGTTTGATGCCACATACATTTCATCTCAATTTTATATTAGGATAATTGGTGTATCCAGATTATCTATTTAATTATTTAAAATTAATTAGTAAATATCACTGATTATCATTTTAAAAAAAGAAATTGATTAGTTAAAACATTACTTAAGACATTACCACAAACAAAATTCAACGATATTTATATTTGATTGCTTAAAAAAAATCAAATCATAACTTTGTCTCTTATAGCGTCAATAATTGGGGCTTTTACCTTATTGTTTTGACTTGCACAGATTCCAAATTCCATCGGATTGGCCTGTATTTTTTATCCATGTGATTATTCTAGCTAAAATTCATTGTAACTTTCAATGTGCAATCACTATAACATTCCTGTGTCTTTCTTCCAAAAATGAATATTAATTGACACATAAGCATGCAGTCGGCGTCCCCTAAAATTGTATTGATCATTTTTTTTCCCTAACTTATACACAATACACCCTTACTTACTTAATAAGTATATGTGTGCGTACCTAGCCAATTGATAAATATCGTTCAATTTTTAATTACTACAGAGTACGTTAAATACTATGACTATTAAATTAATTATTTTAATATTCATAAAATTTTTTTTCTTGAGTTAGTTGTCTTACTCTTAAGGCCCAGAGATGCTAATTTTACGATGAACGATTTTTAGAGTTATTGTTAAAGTTAGTTTGATTCATTAAAAAAATTTTGTTTGTTAATTATTATATTTTACTTGATTTAAAGGCAGTCATTAAATCTCCTCAAAAAAATTTAATTGTTTATTGATATAATTTTTTTGACTTACCAAAATACAAAACGTACCGATTATATAAATTATTGTTTCTTTTTTCATTTTTTATAACTAAAACCACAAAAATGGTTGTTTCGATCAGCAACGTACAGTTGAGTCTAACAAACTGGCGTAGTATAATTCAGAAAATTCCAAATGTCGTTTATTTTTAGGAGGGCGTTTTCCATAGTGTAAAAAATAGTACAGGATGTGTATTGAGACTATACACAGGAGACCGAAGTCTTACGGTCTAAGCAACTCAAATCCGTGACAAAAACGTTTCCCGTTGCTAGTTTTCTGAAGGCCTGAAGATGTCTCTCATGCTTGTTCAGCAACGAAAAATAATTCGTTCAGATGGAGCTTTCGTTACGAGTAAGACTATTGGAGGTAGTGCCCTCCGTGAAAAATTTACCAATTTCTTTGAATTGTGAAGTATTGTAGCACAATCAAACAGAAAACTGTAGAACATTTTTAACAGATATGTATTCTCCCTCACATTTCTGAGTTATCAAGAAATAGATAGATTATTAAAAAACAACGATGTTTTTTATGATTTTTTATTGGTAACAGATAAGGTAAAAGCCCCAATAGATGATCACGTACCAGTATATGATCACTTCATGTATTTGTATATCTATATTCACAAATATAGGTATACAAATACATGGAGTGATCATATACTGGTACATGATCATATATTGGGGCTTTTACCTTACATGAAATTATTAAATAAATAATCTATATAATAAAATTTACACCGATAACATACACAAAAATTTATTGCAACTTTGCTAATTTACGATGCTTTCTTGATTCATCTTTTGAAGCTTTGTTCTCAGAATTGAATTTTCTCGCTATAAAATGCATCCACAATATGAAATAGTAGTTTAATATAGATGTTGTCAATTTTCTCGAATGTTCTTTGCAACTAACTAAATGAGCCGGTTCATATTTGTCAAGAGCAGAATAGCTAATCTGAAATAATGTGTCTTTCGTTATTCGATTACTTTCTGTCACTTTTAGAATATGTTTCTCTATTGAATTTAATAAAATAATCAATCTGTTTGATGGATACATAAGACCACCCTCATTTAGTAAATTAATTGTTTCATATAAATTTTTATGGAGCTCTTCCAGATTTACTTTAATAGTTGGTTCACATTCATTGAATTTAAATTTACTTTGTTTGGGAATTTTTCTGAGAACGTAGCCAGCTACATACACGACAGAATAACTTATGTCTTCATGAACTGGACTTTCCATTTCCTTTAGTACATATTCCTCGTTTCCATTTTCTTCGGATTCGATTACATTCTCCAATATAAGTATTAAATTTAATAAAATGCCATTTATCGGATGGAAGAGATATTTTATCAATATTTTCAACTATATCTGCATATATAGAGTTTTGTGTAATAGGATTACGACGTATAGATTTACTTTGATTTTTTTTGATTTTTTCTTTAACCCTACATTTTCGGTTAATAAAGAATCATAATTTTTAAAATTTTTTTTTGCTTTTTCAATCGTAAGGTGTTGGCCTTCGAGACTTTTAGATGACTTACTCACTCGCTGGCCCTTTAATCGAGTTTCGTTTAATATAAGACTAACGGCGTTATTTTAGTGTTAACCATAGTCTGAAATGTACAATGTTAAATATTATTAAATCTTATAGAGTAAAAAATCATCATATTGTTACTATATTAGAGTACAGATCATTAAAATATTTATATCATTTAATTAAATATACTTACTCTTTTATTTGATTGTTTCGAAACTTTTTTTTACCAACGAAATACACCCTCACGCATCAATAGTCTTGTGCCTACTAAACTATAGAACCACTCTAGGTCAGTAAGAATCTGTTTTACTGCTTTCCCTTCAGCGCATTTTTTTATAGTACCGTGCCTCCTCTAAAGCGCCATCACTGGCGAGAACAAGAGTTACATTCGACGCTCTCTGTATTGGACCTCTCTGTATTTGACCGCTCTCTGTATTTGACCACATTCTTCCTCTGTATTTGACGATTTTACACAGCTCTTATGGACAAGGACGAGTCAAATACAGAGAATGGTCCTGTACGGGCGAGTCAAATACAAAGAGCGTTGACTGTAGCGACGAACTTCATTTTTTTCCCGTTTTGCTTAGCCCAAGTTCGGTCTCCTGTGTATAGTCTCCATAAGGATGTGTTTGGCGTACCATATTTGGTGTTTGATTATTGATATTTGGTAAATATAAACATGTCGTTCCATACCAACTCTGAAAATTTTGACTTTAGCGACTTGGTGATCAGAACCTTTTTTGTAGGAAATTGAATTTTCTACCGGTTTGTCGTTTCCATTTTTTCTGTAGCTCTTGTCATTCTCGAGATAAACGCGTAAAAACGCGAATTTCATGGAAAAATCAAGTATAGAGGCCTGTACTACCTCGCCGGTTCGAGTTACGGCTTAGCCGCAATGGATACTTTTGTAGAGCATTCAATTTTGAAAAAAACTCGTCCATGGTCAAAGCAATGCTATGAAATGCCATTGAGCTATAGAAATTTAAACATAAAATAATCAAAGTTTCTGTGTTTTTTTAAGGGAAAATCTTTAAACGCCTGGGTCGAGGCCTTTAATATTAATATTAATATTAATATTAAGGTACTTTATAAAAAATGTACTTTTCTCTTCAAAAAATTGTGATGTATTGTTCAAGAATGAAATAATAATGATTACTCTAATTTACGACATATATAGAAATACATAAAAATTTATTTTTAAACTGAAGTTTGCGGAAGCTTCTTTATTCATGAATAAGAAGAAAATAAGATTATAACGAGAGATTTCTCTTAGTGATTTTTAGAATCAAGCATAACATGTTCTGTAATAACTAACGCCGTAATTTTTAATTTGGTTATGCGTAAATTTCTAATTGTCGAAGAATAGAAACTACTTGTATTGGGTAAGTAATTTATGGAATTGTCAGCAGGTGATTTCTCGCCAGCGGTACAGTTATATCGTCATCTTTTCATAACAATCGTCATTAGTAACACGGTATTATTACATCGGAATTCCAAAGTCTTATAATGAGAATATGCTGTTCTTCCTGGTGAAAATCTTGGACAAGTTTATCTGTTTGATTCTGTAAAGGATTAAAAATTATTAGATGTTTTAAATCATTTTTTTTTTCTAAAGATAGTAATTTTGAAAAACTTACGAAGTTTGCAGCGCCATTTATTTTATTATTATTATTAATTAATTAATTTATTTTTAATTTACAAATTGTTGTTGAGGTTGGAATGTTTTACATTGGATCCGACAGATAGCGCTGCGATCGCAGTGTCGAATATTCAAAAATATTTCATTTTAAGTCTAGTGTGTCCCGATACTATGTGCACAAGCATGCAGTCGGCGTCCCCTAAAATTGTATTGATCATTTTTTTTCCCTAACTTATACACAATACACACTTACTTGTTAATAAGTATATGTGTGCGTAGACAGCCAATTGATAAATATCGTTAATAGTATATTGTGCAACAAGTGCGATAAGTTGTCGATTGCCCACGAAAGCGAAGTTGAACGCACGAGCGAAGCGAGTTGCGCACGAGTTGCACAATATACTATTTTGTATTATAAATGCGGCGTTAGATCTGGGCACAAAATCGGGGTCGAGGGGCGGAGCCCCAGTGGGGTCCAGGGGCAAAGCCCCGGCAGGGGGAGGCGGAGCCCCAGTCCTTAAAAACAAATAAAAAGTTAAAAAAAAAAAAAAAACAAATATATTTTAGATAATAAATGCAAAGTAACTAACATTAATTAACAAAATATAAATTTACTCGTTGAAGCAATCAACACATAAAATAAGATAACATTAAATTTAGCTGTCACTACAATTTTTTAATTTTCTTTAACAAACAAATTTGTTCTAAAAATCTATTCATAAAAAATTGGATTTTTTATTTTATAAAATTCCTACATGTCAATTTAAAAAAAATTTTTTTTTGTCATAATTTATTTTTTACAAAAATTATTAAAATTTTCAAATTTTTGCTAAATTAATTTATATCAAAATTACACAGTTCAATATTAATTAATTATTTTTACTTTCGTTAAAAATATGAACTTTGCAATGTCAACCTCACTTCTTTAATATTGACAGTTAGATTGTGTTTTTTTTTGTTATTTATTTTAATTTTAGCAGTTTTCACAGTCAATTGCGTGCGACAAGGATAGTTTGAGTGTGCCAAAAATAATTTGCGTGCGACAAGTAAACTTGTCGCACTCAAATAACAATTTCATTTATGAAAAAACTCGTGCGTAATTTAAAAAAATGGGCAAACAGTTCTTTTTCAACCGCAACAGCGCGAGCGCCAAGATACTACTTTTCCCGCATGAGTAATACAAATTTTTAGTTACTACAGAGTACGTAAAATACTATGACCATCAAATTAATTATTTTAATATTCATAAAATATTTTTTCCTGAGTTGGTTGTCGTACTCTTAAGGCTCAGGTGCTAATTTTACGATGAACAATTTTTTTTTTTCAACAGCATTTTTCTCTAACTTGTTATAGTTAGTTTGACTCAACCCGTGCAAAAAAATTCTGATTCAAAATGAATTTAAAATTGAAATTCATATTTTGATACAAATATGAAATAATTTTTAATTTATATGATTTAATTAATTTTGAGATCAATTAAAATTTGAAATTATTTTGTAGTTAGAAATTAGCATGTCTATTGAACTTTCGATCCTGCTTCAGAATTCTAATAAAGATTTAAGAATATTAAGGATAAATTTTATACATAAAATATTTTTAAGTCTTTATTAAAATTCTTAAGCAGGATCGAAAGTTCTACAGGCGTGCTCATTTCTATTTACAAATCAATTTCAAATTTGGATTGATCTCAAAACTAATTTATATTTGTGTCAACATATCAAATCTCCTCAAAAAAATTGAATTATTTATTGTTATAATTTTTTTGTCTTACCAAAATACAAAAAGTACCGATTATACAAATTATTGCTTCTTTGTACATTTTTTTATCACTTTTTTTCTAACTCAAACCACAAAAATAATTGTTTTGATGAGCAACGTACAGTTGAGTCTAACAAACTGGCGTAGTATAATTGAGAAAATTCCAAATGTCGTTTAATTTTCGGAGGGCGTTTCTCATAATGTACAAAATAGTACAGGATGTGTTCGGCGTACCATATTTGGTGTTTGATTATTGATATTTGGTAAATGTAAACCTGTTGTTCCATACCAACTCAGCAAACTGTATAAAATGATATTTTTTAATTTAGCTGTATTTTTTACATTTTATTGTATGGAGACTAGACTATAAAATTGATTTTTTAAGATTTTATTAATATCTTAAACTTTTGGAGATTAAGCGCTAAAAATTTACAGATGAGCAGCTTTTGATATATATATATAAAAAAAAAAAATATAATTTCTAAAATTTGGTTATTTGGTATAGAACGATTCAAACATAAGTCTACTTACCGATAAATTTAGTAAAGTCAACATTTAGTAAGGTCAACATGATTCACTAGAAATGATTCCCGACTCGAGTAATTTTTTTGCTGTGCAATTAATAACACATTAAAAAAATACCATAACATGCATTTTTATATATATATATATATATATATATATATATATATATATATATATATATATATATATATATATATATATATATAAAATGTAAATATATGAAAAATTGATGTGGGTACTCAAATTAAAGGTCTTGAAGAGTGTAACATCGGGATGAGCTTATATCTTTAAAAATGCTAATAGTTTACAAGATACAAGGTCATTTCTTAATTTAATGATATTTTTAAAGATTTAAGCTCATCTTGATGTTACACTCATCAAGAGCTTTCATTTGAGTACCCACATGCATTTTTTGATATGTATTTCATATATACATATATATAATATATATATATAAATATATGAAAAAATGATGTGGGTACTCAAATAAAAGGTTTCGATGACCGTAATGTCGGGGTGAGCTTATATCTTTAAAAATGTCAATAGTTCACGAAATACAAGGTCATTTCTTAATTATTAATAATAATAATAAATAAAAAAAATTACTTACAACAATTATTTCAAAATTAATTATTTATTGATAATTTATTATTAATTGAAAATAATAATAAACCCGTTTATTTACACACCCTTAAACGCGTTACACATTCATATTAATATATTATAAATAAAAACAAATATTAAATGATGGCTATACTATCATACACTTAATTTACAGAATGAACAAGCTATTTAAAATCTTTATTTCTTCCCACAATCTAAAATAATGTCTTAAATTCAACAATTTTCTCTATAATAACTCTGTTCTCTAATAACTCGGATTATACATTTCTTCTTTATAATCCGAGTCAGCTAATTTCAAAATAAAATTATAATATCAATTTATTTAAAACCTTACTCCTATACTTTTATAGATAAATTTGATCGTCGTCCAAGATAGATTTAGCTTAAAAAAAAAAAAAGAAATCTATCTAATCAGCTTTTTTATTTTATTTCATTAAAATTTTTCATTATATTATTTATTTTCCGGTCTGTTACAGCTTACAGCCCACAATATATCCACGGATTTTTAAAAATATTTAGGATCTTTGGTCATTCACGTACTGAATACTGTTTGTATTTTTTTTCTTCTTTGCTTTCTTATCATTGCAGTGAATCATCAGTCTGTAACAGAAGTAAACTTTGATTTTTTTATTTTAATTAGTATGTTTGTTTATTATGATAATGATAATTTTATAAAAATTTTTTGTGTATTAATTTTCGGGTAAAAATCATGCAGACAGACAAAGAGGCGGAGGAAAAACGTTGTCGGGTTTATTTTTGTCCATAATGGTGTAAAGACATTTTAAGATCAGAAAAACGCTTAAAAAAATAAAGGGACAAAGAAAGAGAGAGGATCTAACGGAGAATTTATTTTTAAACTTATGAAAGCAGTGTCTTAGTTCTTAAAACTTTGTCTTCAGTGTCACGTGTTTATTTATTTATTTATTTATTTTTTTTCAAAAATAAATAAAAAGTCTTAAATTTTATTCAATAGAATTTTTTATGTGTAAAATTATAAAATGAAGATATGTATGATATTTACCTTTTAAGAGGATTAAAAGAGCAATTAGAATAATGTAAGTTGCTCTAAAGTAAATCGACTCGCCGGAATTAACGTCTCCTCCGACTTCGTTAGTATACGTGTCTGGATATTGCTCTAGCAGTATTTGTGAGTATTCTTCTTCTGTTTTGTTAAAACACAGTATGTGCATATTACGATGTACGCCACGGCAATCGTAATCCTCACGGCCGTCACACACACACGTTTTTAAACTCGCAGCTTTATCCTGTCTCAGGAGGATATTCAACGAATTTCTACACCTGGAATAATACATTTTAGTCTTTATTAGTTCTTCTTTAGTACTTTTTTTTTTTTAGTAATTTTTTTTTGCAATTAATTTTATGGAACTGAATTTTTTATTTTATAATTATTTAAACATTTAATTAAATGTTTTATTAAAAATTATTAACATTTTTTTATTAGTGAAGAATACATGAATAATTTGTTATCAATTTAAATTTTTAATTACATTAAAGAAAAATTTTTTAATTTATTATTTTCTATTTTTACAAATTAATATAAATAAATTTATTAACATTGTTACATTAATAAACGATATTTAATTATTTTATTTTTAATTAAAAAAAACTAATGAATACTTAAAAAGAAGATACTTAAATTGGAAAAAAAAAATCACATTATAAATAATAATAAGTGTCGCTTTGAATGTAATTAAATGTTTTATTAAAATTTTTTTATTGATGAAGAATATATGAATAATTTATTAATTAAAATTTCAATTATAAGATTAAAGAGAAATTTTTCAATTTATTATTTTCTTTTTGTGAAAATTAATATAAATAAATCAATTAAAATTGTGGCATTAATAAACGATATTTAATTATTTTATTTTTAATTAAAGAAAATTAATGAATACTTAAAAAGAAGATATTTAAATTGGAGAAAAAATAATAAATATACACTGAAAAAATTACATTATAAATAGTTATAAGCGTCGCTTTAAATTTAAAACTAAAAAAATCAATAAAATCAAATTTTAAAAATTTTGAATATTAATTTTTACAGCTTTAAATAAAATAATTAAATTTTATAATTTAATTTCTACAAAATCTGTACAAATTACAATCTGAATAATTATTATTGTATAATGTAATTTTTCTCATTTTTCTTCTTTAATTAAAAGAAAAATATAAATAAAAAAAAAAAAAAAAACAATAAATAACTTACCGATGCGTACATCTTCTTCCATTGAACATATGTTTACAATGTTTGTGGTAATATTGCAGTGCAGTAAAACAAAGTGTATCGGCATTACAAATGCCAGTGGCTATTTTACAACTAAGTCTTGTATTATTCATTAGTCTATTAATTGATTCCCTGCAGACCTCAACTCTCTGCTTGGAGTCTATACACATAAAATCCTCTTTGGTACATCGACACTGAAAGTCCAAAAAATTTTTTTAGAAATTTGATTATTTAAAATTAAACATAAAAAAAAATTAAAAAAAAAGTACGTACATTCATGAGGTCTTTACCCTCGTCCGTGCTGGTGAGCGAAATAAGGTCTAGCTGACATTGCTCAGGACAATTCCTGTCTTCTTCGTCTTGATAAATACCAGCGCAGCTCGTTAAATACCGCTGCAAAGCACCGCCACATCCTTTTCTGTATCCACACTTCAATTTAGCCTCATCGCAAGATATTACTCTATGAGTATCGTTTGCTATTGACGCATCTGTTTTTGCAGTGAACCCCAGCACGGCTACTATACACACCCAATGCGTTGCGGAATTCATTCTTCTTTCTGGAAATATATTTTAAGGATTATTATTTTATTACAGTATAAAAATATTCTGATTTTTTAATTAAAAATTTAAATTCCTATAAAAAAAAATGCGGATTATATTTTAATATTTTTATGGTAAACTATAACTTCATAAGAAAAAAGAATAATAATAAAGTTAGCCGACATTTTTGATTTTTTTAATTTGCTTAATTAATTAAATTATAACTAAAAAATATTTTTGAAAAATTGCACTTATAGTTTTTGGAGTTTTTAAAAAATGAAAAAAATTTTTTTATAATAATTCTCTAATAAAAAAAATCATAAAATTTTTTAAATGTCGGCTAACTTTATTTTCATGAAAAAAAATTAGTATAAGAAAGAAAATAATTTTTTTCTTTGATTTTTTAATGATAAAAATCTTAAAAATTATTTTTTTTTTCTCTTAAATCAAGTTAATTTTTTTATCAGTGTAAAAAATAATAAATTTAAATTTACAGGATTAATTTTTTAAATGCGTACATTAATAAGAAAATTAAGAAAACGGTTGACCCTGAAGGCCATCCCTGCAACTTCCCGCCAATTCTATACCTAAACACTTGAAATTGCACTTATGACGTTTTAGAGCTCTTCGAGCTCATAAATACAATTTGTATATTATTTTGAGCTCTCCGAGCTCAAAAAATATCTTTTGTATGCTTTTGAGCTCTTTGAGCTCAAAAGTTTGATAGATATTTGATAAAACTCTATTTTTTTAATTTTTAAATCGCGATAACTTTTGAATGAATGAACCGATTTTCACGCGGTTGGTGGCATTCGACGCAGTTTTTTAAGCTTCATGAAAAATCTCTAAGTTTATATTGACAGAGTAGAAAACTTCGGAGTAATTCCGAAAAAACACTTTTTTTGGTTTTCTTTCGTCAACGATCATCAGTCAACGATAAATCAAAAGTTAATTTTTTAATCAGTAAATTAATAATTTAATCAAAGGCATGTTTAAGTATAAAATTGATATCAGTAAAAGAAAATTTAAACAAATAAAATTCTTTGATTATAAAATATCAATCACCACGACCTTGCAATAGGACAACGTTACAACATGATAAAATTATTGTAAACATAGTATTTAAATTTCAATGAGTTCGGCGAATCGCGTTGTATATTATGTCAATGGGAGTGTCATTAATCATTAATCAGAATGACAAATAAACACATATGTGTTGTAACTAATCAGTAACAGTAACAAAAGCAAAGTGTATCTGTAAACTAATGTAACGAAACATCCGGGTTCGCAAAAGTCTTATTAATGAAAGCGACCACGATATAATAATAATAATAATAATAATAATATATATTATATATTAATATTACGATAGCTCCTATCCGTTGATGAATGGATTAAATGTCTTGAGGTATGTTCTTTGATACGTCAGAAGATCAAATATACAGCATATACCAGTCACCGAACAACCATGTGGTCGATCGTGTTGCCGTTCAATCGACCGTACTAAGTTGACCATAAATAAGCACGTGCTAGTAAATTGCGTACAACCGCAGCCACCATCATCTTCATCATCATCATTATCATCATTATCATTATCTTTATCATCAATTTTATTTCAAACAACTATTTTATTTACATCGCTGCTTGTCTTAAATTTTATATCTAACTTATTCAAAATTTTTGAATACTAATAATAAATATAAAAAAAAAAATAATAATAAAATTTCAACTTAAATTATCTATATTATTAAGAAATAACCTTGTGTCTTGTGAACTATTGACATTTTTAAAGATATAAGCCTACCCCAACATTACACTCATCGAGACCTTTCATTTCAGTACCCACATCAATTTTTCATATATTTTATATATTTATATGTTTCACAAATACCATATATATATATATATATATATATATATATATATATATATATATATATATATATATATATATATATATATATATATATATATGAAATATGTAAAAACTGCTATGTGGGTACTTAAATGAAAGGCCTCGATGAGTGTAACATCGGGATGAGCTTATATCTTTAAAAACGTCAATAATGAAGAAATTACATTGTATCTTGTCAACTAATGATATTTTTAAAGACATAAGCTCATCTCGACATTACACTCATCGAGACCTTTCGTTTAAGTACCCACATCAATTTTTTATATATTTGATATATTTATGTATATTATATATATGAGAAATATATCAAAATGCATGTGGGTATTCAAATGAAAGCTCTTGATGAGTGTAACATCAGAATGAGCTTATATCTTAAAAAACGTCAATATTTAAGCAAGTACAGTGCAATTTAACCAAAGGCATTATTTAATAAAGCAAAACTTTATTTATAGTTCTCACTGAAAAAAAAATTAACTTGGATCAAGAGTAAAATTCTTGAACCAAGAAAATAATTTCGAAGAAGCTCCTTGTCTTGAATCAAGACGAAAAACTCTTGAATCAAGTAAAATTTCTTAGTTTAAGAATTTTTCAACTTAAACCAAGAAGAAGAAATTGTTCATAATTTTTTACTTGATTTTGAATGAATTTTTTTTTCTGTGCACAAGTCATGGCAGTCACATAATGACTTTTTATTTATATTAATTGTAAAGAGTCCATTATTATTAACTAATATAATAATAATAATAATAATAAAATATAAAAAAAATGTCAGAGGATGGGACTAATCTCAAAATAATTGAGAAGTTAGCGATAAGAAAAAAGCACAGCAACCATCTGTCTTGAAGATGCCATACCACGTAATATAAAGATGAGATGAGATGAAGAAAATTTAAACTTTTTTGTGCGATCCACGCACTCTGCTCCCCGACTACTGTGTAACATGCTCCAATACAAAGTGCTCGAGCTTGAGGTTCACCCTATCCCATAAACCAGCAAAGTAAAATGTAAGTATAAAATTCAAAAGACGCTGAGGATGAGGATGAGTACGAGGTACGGACCCCTATCTTGTATGTGAAGAAGATCATCAGATTTAAGAAAGAGGTACGGGCAAATAAAACACCAGCAGTCAAGCGGCTCTTAATAATTTTTACCCAGTAGCTCGGTTCTCCAATTACACAGTTATCTTACAGAGCGCTTCGGTTTTTATTTTTAAATAATTCAGTGATGGCTAAAACCAGTAGCTGATCACATCATCAGCCTCTCGCTTCAAACAATCTGTCATTATCATCTTCATGTTGTAAATTAATGTTTACTTTAACGAAATTAACTCAATAAATTCATTTCTTCTTTGAATAAAAATCTTTTTCTTGGCTCAAGTGAACCTTTTTTTCTGTGTGTACATTAATAAGAAAATTTATTAAAAAAAAAAAAAATACATTAAACTATCTAGAAAATTATTTGTTTGTATTTAATCATTCAGGAAATTTTTTAATGGTAAAATTCACTTGAACCAAGCAAAGTTTCTTATGTTAAAAATTTTGACTATGAAAAAAATTAATTTAAATATTAAAAAAGTTGCAAAAAAATTTAACTTAAAAAAAAAGCAAAATTAAAGAAAAGTTTACCTCATAGGCAATATTTAAATGGTCGAGAGAAAATAGTACCAACGCTGCCGCTAGATGGCCAGAGTTAGTACGACACTTTCACAAGTGATGCACGTTGCCGAGTAGATAAGTTCGATTCTCAAATTCGAATGGTATGGAATAAACAATCCATCATTTTGTTTCATATTCTTTCTTTAGGACGTCTTGCTGATTTTTTATTCTATCTACTGTTCCTACTATAATTCTAGAAAATGGCGGCACCCTTTGAAATGCCCGTTTTTGAACTTAAAAAAATATGGTTTGCCATGTACGAATTGATTTTTTTGGTCTTTCCTGATCTTAGGGAGTTATTTGAGCAATATGGAATATATGGTAGAAATTCTACCAATTCTTTTGACCCTTATAAAGATGAGTTTTAATACTTAAGAGTCAAGAAAATATTTATTTAAACTTTGGAATATAATTGTGATAATTTCACTTACAATATTATTATTAAAATTTGTCTTTACAAATTTTTTCTTTATATCAGCTTACAATTTTCTAGTATTCCGAATTATTTATTAATTTAAAAATTTTATAAATGAATATTTTCTTGTTTTCACTCATCATTTTTCTGTAAATAGTAGTAATTTCATACATTATTATGGTGGAGGCTGGCGTAAATATAAAATAAAAATATTTTTCAAACTAAAAGAACAACTTTGTTTATAATTTCTCATTTCAATTTTTTTCGTATATTATTTTACAATTTAATAGCAAAATTTTCCGTTTTTTTTATAGTGAATTATTAACTCACTAAGTTTACAAGATTATTTAAAAATATTTTCTTGATCTAAATTGATCATTTTTCAATATTTATTGAAATTTATCAATTCATAATTGATCATTTGTCAATAGTTCACAAGATACAAGGTCATTTCTTAATTATGTATTATAAAATAAAAATTGATTACTAAAAAAATTTCATACTTAATTATAAAAAAATATATTTTCCACAAGCCAAAAAAATAAAAATTCTTAATTTAAGAATTTTTTTCAAATCAGGAATTCTTCAAAATAATTTTCTTAAGATTCGTATTTCTTAAGGTAAGATAATTAATTTTGTTGGAATAAGTGAAATTGTCAAAAAAGTCAAAAAAGTAGATAGTGGTCTTGTCAAAAAAAAATAGAAAAACGGTTGACCCTGAAGGCCATCCCTGCAACTTCCCGCTAATTCCATAACTAGGCGCTTAAAATTGCACTTCGAGCTCAAAAGTACAATCTGTGTGTTGTTTTAAGCTCTCCGAGCTCAAAAAGATACCTTTTCTATGCTTTTGAGCTCTTCGAGCTCAAAAGTCTTATCAAAATTCGATGAAACACGATTTTTCTAATTTTCAAACTGCTGTAACTTTTTAATAAATCAACCGATTTTGACGCGGTAGGCAGCGATCGATGTGGTTTTTTGAGCTCTATAAATAATTTTGAACAAAAAAATTGATCTGATGAAAAATTTCGGAGTTATTACAAAAAAACACTTTTTTCGATTTTTTTCGACAACGATATCTCACGAACGCATCAACCGATTCTGACGCTCTATGTGGCGATCAATGCGGGTTTTTAAAGTTAAGAGTCGATTAGTTTTTTAAGTTGATCGGTTCAGCCAATTCGGAGATATTTAAAAAAAATGAAAAAAAAAAAAAAAACAACTTTTTTTGTCATTTTGTGCACTTTCTCGAAATCTACTGGTCTGAATCGGTTCCAACTTACAGGAAATCTAAGTTTGGCGAAGTCCTTTTGAATGACACGAACCGCGATGAAATCGATCAAGCCGTTCAAAAGTTACGAGAGGTTTACACACACACACACACACACACATACAGACGTACGGACATCATCGTGAAAATAGTCAGGAAAGCTTCCTAGGACCTCGAAACGTCGAGATCCGATGAAAACTCGATTTTCGAAAAACGGGGTAAAACCAATAACTTCCCGATTTTTGAAAATTTTCAATTTTCTTAGCGGGAAGTTAAAAATTTTTTTTTCGCTCAAGAAAATAATTAGCAAGAAAAATATTTTCTTGGCTCAGGTGAACCTATTTTTCTGTGTAGCTATCAGTTTTTATGAATAGAATGTATCCAAATCTAAATCAGTACCGGGTTGTTTGGAAGATTCTCGAGTTGGTCGTTGGTTCGGCTTGGAGCCGGGTAAGCAGACAGACGCGTGCTGGCACGCCATCAGCAAAGTGGGCATCACGAAACCGGAAAGCCAAACAAGAGGAATCAAATGAGATACTATACGTTAAGTTAATATTAGTTAGTATAAGTATAAGTGTGTAAGTATTAAGAAGAATATAGTGCAAGAGAGAAAGCGAGAGAGAGAGAGAGAGAGAGAGAGAGAGAGAGAGAGAGAGAGAGAGAGAGAGGAAAAAAAAGGATAAATATTATCCACATATTGGAGTGTGGATGTAATGTGGAGGAGCAAGACGGCTTTAAACGATTTGTTTGCCATCCAATCAGCCCATCGGTACCCACTCGTGCCGCGACTACCACTGCTCATAATATAACACCGTATGGTAAATATACACAGCACACATTACATGAGACCAACTGAGAAGAATATACATACATATTTATTCGAGTTTGAGCAGATAATTTCTCCCGGATTTACTTTGGCTTCTTGCTTACACGCAGGACCAATATTTACACAATGTAGCTGAACCCTCCGGCGACTCATCCCGAGATAAACCCGGTAGCAGAATTCTTCTGCTAGAGATAGAAGAAAGATTCTATTCCTTTTTAAATAACTAAACAAATACCGATCAAGATTAACAAGTGTGTCCTCAAGTGAGTGATGACGGTTAAACAAACAACTCATTCATTCATTCATCCTCGAGAAAGTACCTTCTGCTTGTACTATTACTGTAGTGTACTAGAGTTTGCTATGATTTTTTTTTACACAAAAAAAAATTAAGTTTAATTGAGAAAATTATTTTTAAGAACTTTTGATTGAGAAAAATTCTTAAATTAAGAATTTTTTATGGCTTGATAATTAATTCGTTGAAAATATATTTTTTTATCATATAATAAATTTTTATTTTATAATAATAGTATTAAAAATTTAAACTTGATACAGAAAAATCATCTATATTATTGTGTCAATTTATTATGATAAGTATTTTGGCTGCATTTGAAAATTTTCTAGATACTTATCTCTAGATACATAATTAAGAAACGACCTTGTATCTTGTGAACTATTGACATTTTTAAAGATACGAGCTCATCCCGACGTTACACTCATCGAGACCTTTCATTTGAGTACCCACATCAATTTTTCATATATTTTATATATTTATATATTACACAAATATCATATATATATAATATATAAAAAATTCCATGTGGGTACTCAAATGAAAGGTCTCGATGAGTGTTACATCGGGATGAGCTTATATTTTTAAAAACGCCAATAATTAAGAAATGACATTGTATCTTGTCAACTAATGATATCTTTCAAGATATAAGCTCACCCCGACATTACACTCATCGAGACCTTTCATTTGAGTACCCACATCAATTTTGCATATATTTTATATATTAATATATTTCACAAATACCATATATATAAAATATATAAAAAATTCCATGTGGGTACTCAAATGAAAGGTCTCGATGAGTGTAACCTCGGGATGAGCTTATATCTTTAAAAACATCAATATTCAGGAAAGTACAATTCTATGAATGAATTTTTTATTTTATTGAATTTATTTGTGAAAAAATTTGTCTTAAATAAATATGGTCTAATAATTTTATTTAAAATGTATGATTGATATTAATAAAAAAACTAAATTATTTTTAAAAAATTATAACTAACAAAAAAAAATTAAACTAATGTAAAGTAAAAAAAAAGTATCTTTTACAGCGACTGTTTGAATTGTCGTCTGTTTAGATCGACCGCAGTCTCTCCTGCTGAGGATCTACTTAATTCTTCAACATTGGTTGATATGAAGTGGAGGGCATGTATACAAGCATTAAACATATGTGTATGCATATGTATAATGTATAATATATAATATAATGGTACCGCGATAATCTGGATAATTAATCGGTAGCAGCGTTGGGCAATTGACCGTAAGTAAAACATTTACCAGATATAAGCGCTAAGATATTTATATATTTATATTTACATTTATGTTGGCCAGTGTCTCGATACGAAGATTTTAAAAACAGAGATACTTTATTGTGTGTATACATATATATTTATAAGTATGAAGAGATGAAGATGTGGAACAAGGAGGCTGCTGTTGCTGGGATAAGTGGCCCTTGCTTTTGAGTTTAAGAAAAATAAAAGCAAGAAGCTAAGAAGAGCAGGTGGCACGCTGTATAATAGTATAAGGTTTGCCTTTTTTTATCCAACAAATCTTTTATGCCTTCTAGTCTTATATTTATATATATAGATATATATTTAACCCTTTTTTCAGTCCATTCACTTTTATTTTTAATTATTTCAAGGTAGAATTCGGGTTGACTTTACAATCGTCTGTGCATTCACATGGAAAAAGTTTGCTTTTATCTTTTTATTCGATCGTGTATTATATCTAGTGTTTGATTGTGTGGAAGCTCAAAATTTTTTTGACGTTTTGACGGATAATTCGATAGACAGTTTTACTGTTCAGTGTTTTAGATTTTTACAGTTAAAATTGTCTTTTATCCTTTTTACAGAGCAGAAAAAAAATTTATTTGGATTATTTTAATTTTAAGAAAGACTAAAAATTATTTTGAAGTAAAAATAATTTTTTTTTTCTTAAGTTTATAAAATTTTTTATTGATTTTAGGTTTAATTTTCTTCATTAATAATTAAAATTTAGATAATTTAATTCTACTTAAATTAATAATAATTATTATATTAATTTTTTCTACGTCAAAATTAAAAAAAAATTTATTAGAATATTTTTCTATTAAAATTAAAATAAACGAAAATTTTTAAACATTTTTTAATTTTCCGCCAATATTTCAAAAATATTTAATTCAATTTTTAGACAAAAATTTTTCTTTAAAAAGAAAAAAAAATACTTTAGCAAAGTTTCCCTCCAAAAGTTAGACTTTCTAATTCAAGAAAACTCCAGTCCTCATTAAAATTTCAAATAAACCTTTTTTCTTCTAGCAGTTTTGCCTTTTCTGGTCCACATTGAAAATCCAACTAAACTTAGCATCTAATCCAAACAAAAGAAAAAAGTCAGGACTGAAAAGTACCCATATATTATCTCAACAGAGACTTATGCCTCCCGCAGTAACATTTGGTCTTTTTATGCATAGCAGTTGATATTAAGGCCTGCATATTTCAAAGATATAATAAAACAAATTCCTCGCAAGGACAGAAATGTGTAGACCAAATGTTGCCCTAAAAAATTTTGAAGAATTAAATTTTTGGCTTAAACTGATGTTTAGGTATGCTAATTAAAGTTTATTTAATAAGCTTTCAGATGCAATTTACAAAAATTTAACAATTTATCAATGTTATTTTGCAAAAAAACAGCAGTACAAATTTTTGAGAATTTTTAATTTAATTTAGAAAAAAAAGTAAGCATGAAAATTAAAGCTTATTTAATAAGCTTTCAAATGCAATTTACAAAAATTTAATAGGACATCGCGTTCAAATCTTAATGCATGAAATAACAGTAAAAGTCAAAATTCTTTGCTATTTTTAGGAATTTTTTAATTGCTGTAAATTATTTAGCCTAAACTATTTAATTAAAAAAAAAAAAATAAATATGGAAATTAAAGCTTATTTTATAAGCTTTCAGATTCAATATTCACAGAAATGTGATAGAATATAACGTTCAATTATTTTAAATTTTTGAATTGCTGTCATTTCTAAACTAATTGACCGATTTGGCTCATTTTCAAACTTAGTCTCGGAAACCGTTCAAAGAATGAGTATACAGAGAAAAAAAAAGTTCTTGAATCAAGTATATACACAGTAAAAAATTTTTCGTCAAATTTAACACAAAAATTTGTGTTGATGATTTTTTTTTACACAATTTGTATTGAATCAACACTCTATTGTGTTGAATCAACATACTAAAATGTTAAATTCTACACACTAAAATGTTAAATTTTACACAAACATTTTTACACTTTACACAATGATGAAAAATTTTTTACTGTGTAATTTTGAAGAACTTAATCTTCTTAATTTAAGTATAAAAATTCTTGATTTAAGGAAATTTTACTTGATTCAAGAATTTTTCGTCTTGAATAAAAAAAATTACCCTCTTCAAAATTATTTTTATGCTACGTTTTATTGAGATCTATAGAGAATTGCGGGAGTTAGAGAAAAGACAAGGCTGGTTATATCGTATATAAATATACAAACTTTTGAGCAAAAATTCTATGATAAAGACTACTGCAATTACCGTAACTCCTATTCTTTCCCGCTTCACAGCATTATTTATATTCGTAAAAATGCTTGCCGTAAGATGAACGGTGTGGCTTAATGTATATAGAATAAGCGAAAGGAAATTTAGTATAGACCAGACAGCTCAAATGGTAGAGTAGCCGACATGTCGTCGGAAGGTTCTGGGTTCGAATCCCAGTCCGAGCTATCTAATAATTTTTTCTCGCATATTCTATAAACTCACATTAAGATGATCCTCTCCACATTCTTTTCTCAATCCTTTCCTACCAATATCCTGTTACGTGAATGTGGAAAGCTTCACGTAATAATTACCGTAACTCCTATTCTTTCCCGCTTCTCAGCATTATTTATATTTGTAAAAATGTTAGATTTTTATAAAATCTACTAAAAAAATGACCAACTTTCTTAAAAAAAGTACCCCTTGTAAAAATCTGAATTCATAGATCAAAATCAATTACTTCCGGGTTTAAGCGTGCTAACTCGGCGAACGTGATCCGTTAATGCAAGACTGCACTCGCCGGTCACGATAAAAACTTTTACTGCTACATAAACTTAAATTTTTCCCGCGTTGATTATTCAAAGCAGTCTATACATTTATAAATCTATGTGTGTGTGTGGATTGTACAATGTACATGCAGACACATATGAAGAAATACTATAACATGTACATTTTTATCCGTCGAACTGAAGAGTGAGAGGAAACCCGGAGACAGTAACCTAACCAACAGACAGCCTGATTATTCGAGGTACAACATATATCCCTGGTCACGAGGTCCACCGATGTCCTTTCGGTGCCACGAGTTCATTAGTGAAGAAACACATAAATCCACAGCGTGGTATCGTAGTCTACGCTAACAAGCCCAAGTCCCAGGTATAAGTATAAGTATCAGAACGTACATATAGATATCAGTATTATATTATATATATGTAGCCTCTTTTCTCTCCATCCAAATCATCTCATTCTTCTTACTTCATTTATTCACGTTAATATATATAACTCATACATCGAAGATGATATATCGCTCTTATGCATTGCGCCATTTTCGATCAAAAGTAAGGCTCATTTTTTAATCAACTACAGTATTTATTATTTATTATTCATTGTTTGAGGATTAAAAATCGACTGCAGACAGCTTCATAAATTTTTATTATTGTTAAAAAAAAATAATTTTTTTTTTCTTTAATAATATAAATAATGATAAATTTTTTTAAGAAAATTAAGGAATTAAAAATCTGGATGATTTTTTAGTATAAAAAAAATTATTTATTCATAATGAAGATTTTTAATTTAAGAACAAAATTTTCTTTTGAAAGTCAAATTTATCATTTATTGTAAAAAAAAAAAATTAATAGATAATAATATTATTTTTGAGCCCATTAAATTTTTTTTTATTATTGTTAAAAAAAATTATTTTTTTTTTTATTTAGAAAATTATCAGTAATTTTTCAGCATGAATTTTTATAAATTAAATTTTAAAAATCAAGATGATTTTTTAAGTGAAAAAAATATTTAAGATATTTATTGGAATATTATAATTATTATTATATCATTATTTATTAAATTGTGATGACTTGCAGACAGCTCGATTAAAAAAAAATTAATTTATCTTCTTTATGGAATTTTATATTTAATGTAAAAAATATATTAGAGATTTTTTTATGAAAAAAATTTAATAAATTTTTAATAAATCAAATTTAATTTACAAAAAAATTTATTTAAATTAAAGTGAAATTTTTTTTTCAATAATTAAAAAATTTGTTGGATTTTTTATTTTTTATATTTTACTGTATTTAAATAATAAAATTACTGAACTAACTAGTAAAAAAATTTTGTATTAAAAATTTTTGTGTTAAATATTTAACACTTTTTTGTGTTGATTAAACATAATAATTGTTAAATTTTCACATAAAAGTATTAAATATTTAACACAAAAATTTAAACACTGTTTTTTGACGTAAAATTTTTTACTGTTAAAAAAAAAGTAAACATTTCTTCTGAATAAAAATCATAGCCATAATTTTTATAAAAACCTTTCCATAACTCCAAAGTAAATTTCATAAATCGGTTCGTGAATATTTCTTAAAAAAAATTGTACATATACTAAGCTCATAAATGTGCATGTCAATAAATAACAGAGATGAAGGGTTGTTGATCGATGCCAGACAGCTAAATGCTCGGAGCTCGAATACAATCCTTTAATAAGTGACGTTGACTGATCGGTTACTTTAGAGATACTTAATAACAAACCGAAGAAATAAATAAATAAATAAATAAATAAAAACCTAATCAAAAAAAAATCTTACCGCTTTTTGATCCTAAGTTTCAAATCACATGATTCACAATCAATTCCTTGTAACTTCACTTCTTCACACGTATTTTACGCGGGAAATTTAAAAATTTTATATTGTTAATTTAATATTCTCGTTGGATAGCAACTTTAGGGAGAAATAAACAACAAAAATAAGCGGCAAACTTCGGGAAGAAATAAGAAATTAAGCACAGACACACGCTCGGTTTCGCAGCCTCCGAGGAACTAGATTGAGTTGTGACGGCTCCTTCGGGCGAAGGCCTCTCTGCCCCCACCACTACGACCGCAGGGGTCCAGGGCAGCCCAACCTGCGGCCCGGCTGATTGAGATACCATCCACCATCCACCAGGCCCCAACAACACTATACTACGTTTATACTTAACTCGGCCCTATGTACTATATACTATACTACCTGTAGTTTATATGTACATACCCTTATATTATATATATGTATACCTGTAAGTTGCAAGTTGTATGGTGTAGGTACACCTACACTGCGCTATTCTTCCCGGCGAATAGAATAAGAAGACAAGGTGAGTAAGGCCCAACTTGGGTTACTTGTATTTATACTATATAGAAGGCCCCTTTGTATTTGCGCGCCTTTTGCTTATACTTAGCTTCCTTTTCTTTCGGAGAAGAAATAAAATAAAATAAAATAAAATAAGATGAAGAGAGACTCACTGAGTAGAGATGGCTCTTCCTTCTCTTGTTCATTTGGTATCACCGTGGCTCTCAATCCTCATTGAATAAACACCGTTGGTTTGTTTACTTTGTTTACTTTACTTATACGCATAATAATTGCTTTTTTTTTTAATTGGTTTTAATGTGTCGAGAGTTTTGATAAGTAGAGTGTGGGTTGCTATTGAAGAGCTGTTTGGGTGTGATTATTTTTGAAGCGGAAAATTTAATGGATAAAGATAAAATTTTTTTTTTAATTAAAAATAAATTTTTTTGGTATAATAATAATTGTAATAATAATGAATAGGAATTTTGACTTTTGTTAAATTGCGCTGTACTATTTTAACTATTGATAATTTTAAAGATATAAGCTCATCCTGATGTTACACTCTTCAAGAGCTTTCATTTGAGTACCCACATGCATTTTTGATATATTTTTCATATATACATATATATAATATATATTTTAAAGATATAAGCTCATCTCGATGTTACACTCTTCAAGAGCTTTTATTTGAGTACCCACATGCATTTTGATATATTTTTCATATATACATATATATGGTATATATATAAATATATGAAAAATTGATGTGGGTACTTAAATGAAAGGTCTTGATGAGTGTAACATCAGGATGAGCTTATATCTTTAAGAATGTCAATAGTTCATGAGATACAGGGTCATTTCTTAATTATGTATATATTTACATAATTAATGACATATTTTTCATCTATACATAAATATAATATATATCTTAAAGATATAAGCTCATTCCGATGTTACACTCATCAAGAGCTTTCATTTGAGTACTCACATGCATTTTGATATATTTTTCATATATACATATATATATAATATATATAAATATATGAAAAATTGATGTGGGTACTTTAATGAAAGGTCTTGATGAGTATAACATCGGGGTGAGCTTATATCTTTAAAAATGTCAATAGTTCACGATATATAAGGTCATTTCTTAATTATGTATCTAGAGATAGAGCATTTACTACAAAATTTCGCTTATTCTCTTAATAATATAGAAAATAATAAATTTTCTTTTGGGAAAATTAAGGAATTAACTGGATGATTTTTAAGTACAAAATGAAATTATTTATTCACAATAAAGTTTTTTGATTTAAGAACAAAATTTTAGTAAAGAAAAAATTTTTTTTAAAGTCAAATTTATCATTTATTTTAAAGAAGATAATTATATTATTTTTGAGCCCAAAAAAAAATTTTTCTAATTTAAAATTGAAATTTTCTTAATTTTAAAATTTTTAATGATAAAATTTTCTCTGAAATAAACTAATCTTTTAACCATTAAAATTTTTTTATTTCTAAATCTAAAATCAAGACAATAAATTTATCGAATGGTGTATTAAAAGCCGCGTTATCGCGATGTGTCGTCCATGGGTGGCTGATCGTAGATGTCATCGGATCAGAGTAATATAAATCAAACAGGCATGGAAATGAAAAGATCAATCGGAGGATAACTCTATCCCTTGTAATCTAATACCTGTTATTGTAATATATAAGATAATTTTGCGATCACTTGGACACGTTTGTCGGTCTATTATCGATACAAAACCATCCAGATATGGAGAAAAATGAAATTAGTGATATGAGTGAGTCACGGACTGAAAATTGTGTGGGAGGTTTTTGGATACGCGTGCTAAAGAGGAGTCTAAATGCTAAATAGATAGACGCCGTCGACTGATTGGCATGCTCCCACACGGTTTATTCTTGGTGCCTGTGCTGTGCTGGCGCATCAACTTTACGTTGTTCGTGTCAAGAATATTTTGAATGAGACGCCAGCACTACACTGAGCTATGTATGTATGCAATGTTTATTGCCGGAGGATGTATGTAACAGTGATGGAGGATAAATTAAAATAAAAAAAATTCAAGGGGATACGTGACGATTCGTTAGCTCAGCTTGACGTCTTGTAAGTTTAACCATGCAAATAAACGCCGGTAATTAGAATTCGTAGCGAAGCTTAATCGGTTGTCTAGTCGGAAAGAGTATTCTTTTCATTCTTTATACATTTTTTTTTATTTTCAAAGCAAAAGTATCAAAAATATACTTTGAAAAAAATTTTACTTTATTTTAGAAAATTAAAAGAAAATAATCTGGGGTCAAGCAAATTTTTTTATTGAAGAATTTAAATTTATTTATACAGAAAAAAAGGTTCACTTGAGACAAGAAAATATTTTTCTTGCTAATTATTTTCTTGAGCGAAAAAAAAATTTTTTTTTGACAAGAAATTTCACTTATTCCAACAAAATTAATTCTCTTGCTTTAAGAAATACGTAACTTGATCCAAGAAAATTTATTTAAGTCAAGAAAATCTTGTTGTTTTGAGAAAATTCAGCCTCTTGCTCCAAAAAATTTTGTTCTTGATAGAAGTAAATTTTCTTGTCTTGAGAATTTTTCTCTCTTGCTCCAAGAAATTAAACATAAAGATAGAAGTAAATTTTCATTAATATTTTTATTGATTAACATGTCAAATAATATTTCATCATTTTTTTTCATTCAATATGTACGCTAAAATAATATAAAGTGGGTATCAAATATTCAAGAAAAAAATTTTCTCAAGGTGAGAAAATTTTTTTCTTAACTGAAGTAGGTGGTGCTGCTTCCCTAAAGTATCTAAAAATTCTTATCAAATATAAAAATTTATTGTGTCAAGTCTTTATAATAATTTGAATTAAGAAAAAATGACTTCCACCAAGAGTAGAATTTCAAGAAAAACATATCTTGATCCAAGAAAATTTATTTAAGTCAAAAAAATCTTGTTGTTTTGAGAAAATTCAGCCTCTTGCTCCAAAAAATTTAGTTCTTGATAGAAGTAAATTTTCTTGTCTTGAATAAATTTCTCTTTTGCTCCAAAAAATTAAATATAACGATAGAAGTAAATTTTCATTAATATTTTTATTGATTAACATGTCAAATGGGAAGATCAAATAATATTTCATCATTTTTTTTCATTCAATATGTATAATTGCACGCTAAAATAATATAAAATGGGTATCAAATATTTAAGAGAAAAATTTTCTCAAGATTGAGAGAAAATTTTTCTTAGCTGGTAGGTGGTGCTGCTTCCCTAAAGTATCTAAAAATCTTGATCAAATTTAAAAATTTATTGTATCAAGTATTTATGATAATTTGAATTAAGAAAAATTCCTTCCACCAAGAGTAGAATTTCAAGAAAAACATATCTTGATCCAAGAAAATTTATTTTAGTCAAAAAAATCTTGTTTTGAGAAAATTCAGCCTCTTGCTCCAAAAAATTTAGTTCTTGATAGAAGTAAATTTTCTTGTCTTGAATAAATTTCTCTTTTGCTCCAAAAAATTAAATATAACGATAGAAGTAAATTTTCATTAATATTTTTATTGATTAACATGTCAAATGGGAAGATCAAATAATATTTCATCATTTTTTTTCATTCAATATGTATAATTGCACGCTAAAATAATATAAAATGGGTATCAAATATTTAAGAGAAAAATTTTCTCAAGGTGAGAAAATTTTTTTCTCACTGAATTAGGTGACGCTGCTTCCCTAAAGTATCTAAAAATCTTGATCAAATATAAAAATTTATTGTATCAAATATTTATGATAATTTGAATTAAGAAAAAATTATTTCCACCAAGAGTAGAATTTCAAGAAAAACATATCTTGATCCAAGAAAATTTATTTTAGTCAAAAAAATCTTGTTTTGAGAAAATTCAGCCTCTTTCTCCAAAAAATTTAGTTCTTGATAGAAGTAATATAAAATGGATATCAAATATTCAAGAGAAAAGTTTTTTCAAGGTGAAAAAATTTTTTTCTCAGCTGAAGTAAGTGACGTTGCTTCCCTAAAGTATCTAAAAATCTTGATCAAATATAAAAATTTATTGAAAGGTAAAAGCCCCAATAGATGATCACGTACCAGTATATGATCACTCCATGTATTTGTATATCTATATTCACAAATATAGGTATACAAATACATGGAGTGATCATATATTGGTACATGATCATATATTGGGGCTTTTACCTTATCAAGTATTTATGATAATTTGAATTAAGAAAAAATAACTTCCACCTAGAGTAGAATTTCTCGAAAAATTTTTACTTCGGCCAACACAACTTCGATCTTCCTTCAGGCACCCGAAAATTTTCTTGAGCCAAGAATTTTGTTCTCCAGTCAAGAAATTTTTCTTTCTGTGTAAGAAACTACAGATATATTTATATTTGATCGGTATTTGGTGCCGCGAGGATTAATGGCTCCTAACCGTGGTAAGTCGCTCCACATTGTATAGACCGTGCATGTACTCAACAAATACTCTTCTTTTCTCCTTTCTTCCCTATCTTGCAATCCTTACGAAGATAAAAGAATAAATAAGACAAAACGAGAAGGTGAACTAAACGTGAGAGAGCGGCCATGAGAAAAGGTACCGAGAACCCAATACAAGTAAAACATAGTATAGAGGCCTCTACTCTGGAACTGGAGGTCTGGAGATCTGGAGAGGGACGTTCAGTTGTATCGCGAACACCTTCTGACAAATGCTATAACGCGACGGGGGTTCCTCCCTCCTTGTTCCGAGATATTGTACTCGCTGGTTCTCCTTATTCTTATTATTCTGTACTATCCTACTATACAATATACTATATATTATATACTATCTATATCCAGTCCAGTATCTCTCTCTATGTACAGTGTACGTATGAAACTTATACTTCAGTACATACATAGCTTCATACTCTCCTCCTTTGATATATGAAGACTCAGTTTAATAATCTCACCGAAGAAGATTCACAGTACAGTTTGCAGTGGCTGCTGTCAAATACGACTCGCCTTAGGGGGTCAAAGTTTACGGTGTCCTCTTGTAATATGACGCACACTCCTATCCGTGTAATCCCTTTTATTTACACAGCCTTGGATCCAAGAAGATAAAAGAAAGATGTACCGACGAAATAATGGTTAGTAAGGATCTTTCTTCACAAGATTACTCCATGTGTATTATATATATGGAGACATACTTCATCTTGCATATTTATGCTTGTGGTAATAAGCGTATCTATATGGTAAACAGAAAAAATAATTAATTTAAATCAAGTGAAAAATTCTTGATCCAAGAAAATAATTTTGGAAAGTTTCACTGTCTTAAATCAAGACAAAAAATTCTTGAATCAAGTAAAATTTATTTAAACCAAGAAAAATTTCTTAGTTTAAGAATTTTTCTACTCAAATCAACAAGATTAAGTTCTTCAAAATTATTTACTTAATTCAAGCTGATTTTTTTTCTGTGTAGAAAAAAATTAAAATATTAATGTTAGAATAAGTATGGTGAAATTTGAAATTTTTACACAGTAAAAAATTGTGTCAATGCGTAAAAAAAATTTATTTTTTTATTTTTATGTTAAATATTTAACACAAAAATTGTTTTACGCGTTTATTGAAAATTTTTGATTTTATAGGTGAAAAGTTATTTTCTTTTTAATTATATAAGGTAAAAGCCCCAATTATTGACGGGGGTCTAAATATTGACACCCTAAATTATTTTTAAATATATTTAATTATCTGTAATAAGAATAACGATCAAATAAATTTTTATTAAATTTTAATTAATTAAAAAATTGAAAAAAATCACTTTCAGTTCAAAATATTAAATATTAATTATTAAAAAAAATAAAGTTAGCACCAATTCATCAAATCAGCTTACGAGCGTCTATTTTCTTAATAATTTTGGTTAGAAAAGCATTTTTTCTAACTGCCGAGTTTAAATTAATTTTTTCATGTAATTATATGATCTATTTTTTTTTTAATTAGCAATATATAAAATATTTATAAACTTAAATAATCGAAATTAATTGTATGCTTTATAATATTTAAATAATGGGAGTCAATAATTAGTTCATAATTTTTATGGTGAATCCCATATTGACAGCTAGTCAACAGCGCTATGACGCCTTTTTTTTTACACGCTTTATATTAGCTTCACTTGTATGTCAGTTTGTTTGTCAGTTTGTCAGTATGTCAGTATGTAACTCTCCGTGGGTAATCTGCGCGCCTGCGGCCTTCCTTGGTTCTGGTAGCCGTTTCTCAGGCTCGCTCTCCGAAATCGAACTCTGATTCCCCGTATTTATAATATTTATAAATAATTATTTTTTATTAGCTTCACTTGTATGTCAGTATGTCAGTATGTCAGTATGTAACTCTCCGTGGGTAATTTGCGCGCCTGAATATTTTTGATAATCAACAAATAATAGTTTAAAAACTAAAAATCACGCTTTTATAAATAAACCAAACTAAAAAGTAAAAATAAATAATAGTTTAAAAACTAAAAACACGCTTTTTATAGAAAACCAAACTAAAAATAGAAAATAAATTTAAATTAAGAATAGTGTTAAAAATTTCAATAAATATAAATTAATAATAGTGTAAATAAAAAAATGTATTTTATTTTAAAAAAAGCGTGGGGTGCTTTTTAAGATATTATCAAAATGATAATCACTCTACTCATATCTGTCAATAAAATATTTATAACTATTGACACCATGCACCTCACGCTTTTTTTAAAATAAAACTAGAATTTGAATTTGCGCGCGCAAGCGCGCGCCTGACTATAGCATTTGCATATATTTTCATGCTTATGATATATTCGACCAATCACGTTACGAATAGTTTGATGCCACATACATTTCATCTCAATTTTATATTAGGAATATTAGGATACATTTTTTTTATTTACACTATTATTAATTTATATTTATTGAAATTTTTAACACTATTCTTAATTTAAATTTATTTTCTATTTTTTAGTTTGGTTTTCTATAAAAAGCGTGTTTTTAGTTTTTTTAAACTATTATTTTTTAGTATAAAATACGTTACGCGATTATATTATATATACAAGGTTTTTAATTGTCAAATAACTCGGCGTGTTTTGGTGTTGAATAAGTTTTTGAATAAATTGTTATATTTTTAATAGTAATTAATTATCATGGAAATTATTATTAATTAACTTTAATAATATTGATTACTTTATATCAAGTTTTGATAAATGATAATATAACCAAATGATTCGACGCATGCGCAGTAGGGGCGTCAATAATTGGGGTTACGGTACGTCAATATTTAGATCAATCAGTTTTTCAACCCGTCAATAATTGGTGTATCCAGATCATCTATTTAATTATTTAAAATTAATTAGTTAATATTACTGATTATCATTCTAAAAAAAGAAATTGATTAGTTAAAACATTACTTAAGACATTACCACAGACAAAATTCAACGATTTTTATATTTGATTGCTTGAAAAAAATGAAATCATAACTTCGTCTCTTATAGCGTCAATAATTAGGGCTTTTACCTTAGTTAAAAAATTTTAGATTCAATTTTTTAGACTTTTGCATTAAATATTTAGTAGAGAAGTGTTAAAAATTAAACATATAAAATTATTAAACATTTAATTTGATATTAACATAAAAGTTTTAAATATTTTACAAGAAAAATTTTTCTACTTTTGTAATTAATAAAAATTACTAGGAAATTTAAATTGTAAAACCTAAAATTTTTAGGCATCAATTTTTCAACAATAATGACTAAGAAAAAAATAAGCAAGAAAGTTTAAGACCTCTTTGCCCGAATAGCTTCTTTTCTTCCGAAGTAAGACTTTGTAAAAGGTAGTTCTGTGATTTTTTGCTGATTTATCGATCTTCAAACTCAAATTGTACTTTTTTCAAGAATGATAAATTACTTGTCAAATAATAATCGTCGAGACAATTTAATTATTGTCAGATGAACGTCTATGAAGTTATTTATTGCAGCGAAAAATTTTCACTTAATTCATCCAGAAGAAAATTAAATTTTGTTGTTTAAAAAAATAAAGAAATAGATATTTCTCCAGACAAGAAGATTAAGAGTTATTTAAAAAACATTCAGATTAATTTTTTAAATCCTTGCATCCGTAATAAATCTGAGATTTGAATAAATTCGCGGGAGAAAGTCGGTGTTAATTCCCAAAACTGAATTAAAAATTAAAGTCAACGTTAATTAGCCCAGTAGTTTCTTAACAACCCGAAGTATAATTTTGTAATTAAAATTTATTATTTCTCACAAACGGCTTGTTTGATATAAAAGTGACAGTATAGATCTAGGCCTTGATAACCCCTCAGACTCTGATCTAGAAAGATTTATTGAAGTCTGGTGGTGCTTAAAAAAATTCATCACACGTTTTTACAGACATCCGCATTAGCGAGCGTCGTCCTACTAAAAATAGTCAAAAATTTCTGAGGACTTATATAATATTATCTGCTCTCACTTATTTACTGTGCTAGATCTTAGCTGGGTACGAGAGGAAGACCGACATCTGTTGAAAACAAGTTTTGAGCCGACAAAACCCAAACCTAACACGTGGCCTTTCCAGGAATTTTCATTTCCATTTTCCAGCGCTAGTGAAACCGGAGGGGCGGAAAATCTTCAAATCTTTGTCCTGTTTCTTTTTTTTTCATACGAAAAAAAAAAAAATAAACCTACAAAATACAGAGGATAAATGCACGAAAAAATTTCGTTTAAACTATAAAATATTTTCTTACTTATATTATTTTTAAATAGTTCAAAATATTTTTTATCAAAATTTATTTCATCAAAAATTTGTTCTTAAAAATATATTTCATGTAATTTATTTATTTTTTTGATTTTTCAACATAATTTTTTTTAATAAGTACATTTAAATCCTACAGTAATTATTTTCTGTGTCTTCAACGAATAAGGACACGTCTTTATACTAAACATCGAGCTATAGTGTTCAATAATGTAATGTAAATGTAAATGAAACAAGAAAAAAAGAAAGAGATATCTTTTGTCTAAACTTAACGGGGAGTTATTGATTGATGGGCATAAAGTTGCCCAATCAGTTCTCGGATATATTGTTTGTAATTAATCATTCATTTGTGGGATAGTCATAGTAATGGTAATGCGGAATTTCAGTCTAAGTCTACTTGGAATAAATGTAATATGATGATTCTTTATCCAAAGTTGATTAACTTGTTCCTGCTTGTGGTTTTATCTCGAAACTCTTACTCTTACTCTTGGGTTATTTTAGTTTTTTAGTTAGTATCTCTGTAGCAGAGGCTACACGTGCAATCCCCTCACATCCATAATTGCGTAATGGCACAAGCCACGCTTTTATGTCTCAATTACACCGATGGATTCCTGGACGGCAAGATTTATGGATCGAAATTACAACGTGCCGATCGAAATTATACCTTCCTACACCTCCGACGCTTCAGCGTTTTTAGTATTATATCAAATAACCAATATACGTATATATGTACACATATATACATATGGAGAAATATATAGGTATTTTTTCTGGTGATTTACATATTTTTTTTTATTGCTACTCAAATCTTATTTCTGCCGTTCAATAACTTTATTCGCGGCCGTGAACTGTACAATTAATTTTTTAAGTTTATGTGCGAATTTTTTACTGTTAGATTTGAAGAGATAATAAAAGGACTGAAATTTGGCTTCAATACAATATTTTTTAGTAAATAATTAAAAAAACCACTTAAAAAATATATTCAATGATTTTTAGGAGAAAATAAATGAAAATTTGAGTTTAATAGTTCGCGGAATGCCGCTAGATGGCGGCGCGCTTCTCGCAAGTACTGATTTATGTTTCAGTATATAAGAAGCTTTCTTTTTTTATTACAAAGATTAAAAAAAATTTGTATTATAAAAAAAAATGGACAATCTAAAAAATTTATTGAATAAAAAAAAAGCCAAAATTAGTAATTTTTTTTGATTTTTGGTTTAAATAACAAAAAAATCATTATCTATAAAAATTACTAAAAAGTTTGGAAAATCCAAAAGTTCTTTTAATTATTTTAGATTTTACAAAAAAATTTCTATATATTTTAACTTAAAAATTTAAATACTTTGTTATAGCTCATTTTTTCTCTATTAACAAAAAATGTATAAAGTTTCTTGTCTAGAAATTAATAGAAAATATAATTTTTATGAGTTAATTCAACGAGCAGAGCATGTGTGCTAAAACTCGAGCGCCAAAAACTTTATCAATTAAATTCATGTATAAATAAATATTACATTTGATTCAACAATGTAAAAAAAAACTAATTATTATGTTATAATGTTGAAAAATGTATTTTTGTTTGGAGTAATAACAAAAAGTTTGGAAAATCCAAAAGTGCACGCCTCATAATCTCATTTTTCGTAATAAAATTGATTAAAATAAAATACAAATACTTTTAAATCTTTCGCGCCATTGTCCACCCAGAAAAGAAAGGTACTGCGCATGTATTGTAAACGAACCTTATTTACATAGATATAGATATACAAACGATTAGGGGATTTTTAGTTTATTGCTAATTATAAATAAACTACATTGAATTAGACCGTGATCTTCGAAAGGACTTAGTTTTAAATCATACTGAAGCGTATAAAAAATAAATAAACTTGATCAGTTAAGTTTTTCGGCCGTTATCGTGACCACGCCAGTTTTCATACATACATTTGACAGCCGGACGTCCACGGAATAATTTTTTTAAACATTTTTTTTTATTTATTTAAAAAGCAAAGTGTCTTTTAAAAATGTCATAAGTGTTGAAACTAGTGTTTTTCCATTACATTTTTATGTAAATATTGTTCTACAAGTGCGATAGAAAATAAATAGAGACAATTTTAGATCAAGAAATCGCTTGATTTTCGTACGGCAAGTGTAGAGCACAACCTCATCTGCTTTGCTTATGAGGCGTGCAATATTAATCTTATTTTCACAATATAAATTGAACATCCTTTATTTAATCATTATAGGGTAAAAGTACTGTTTCTGGCCATTGTACCCTTTGTGGCCATTTATTGTTCAAACAAACGATAGAAATGAATTTATATTAATAAACCATTACAAACTCAATTTGTTTTAAGGTAAAAGACCCAGTTATTGACACTGGCTTAGTTGATTGACACTTACAATTTTATTCTCATTTAAAAAAATAAAATGTTATCAAAAAACTAATTATCTTAAAATTTGTAATTCAAAAATTATATTTATTAACTTATTAGAGTCGATTTGTTTTATTTAATTCAAATAAAATTTCAAGTGTCAATAACTGGGTCTTTTACCTTAATACAAATTTTTTAAAACTTTTATAACAAAAATATGGTTATAAAATGATAATTTTATATAAATTAATTCAAATGTTAACTGGCCAAAAACGGTGCTAAGGTGGCCAAAAACGGTACTTCTACCTTCATTAAAATAATTTCCATAGAACTTACTATATCATTAATTTTTATCTCCTATTTTCTAATATTATAAAATTAATAGCAATATTAATAAAATTCAAGTAATAACAATAGATAATTTTTATTTCTTCACATATTCTGCCCAAAAATGAATTTCCGTCTCTGTCCTCTCAAGCGCATATAAATAAACAACAAAACAAAATAAATTAACAATAAAAAAAATCAACCTGCGTTTTATTTCTACGCCAGCTCGTGGAAGTTACATGACTCTCGCGTTTAATCGTCTCATTAATTCTGGACTGGATCAGCGTGCGACGTTGTAAACTGGCTCTTTCAACGAACTCATCATCGGCCTGATACTCATAGTCGGCTCTACTCTCTATACATCCACTAGCAGGTAAAAAAAAAATATAAAAAAAACCCGTAAAAAAAATCCGATGTATAAATTTAAATAAAAATATTATCTCCCGTTCAGAGAATCGTAACCGCATCCGGTTTAAATTATTGCCGATGACTGGAGATTGTTGTGCTTTCGATGGCTAGTCTGGATAAGTATTGAGTATTATATTATCTTCTAATATATTTTATCGGTCTGTAGTGGCAAGTAAACCTGGATCAAGTATGTAGTATATAGTATGTACAATAATGTAAGAAGAGAAGTATTGAGGATTTATTATAAGTAAAGGAGTTTATGACCACGCCCCATCAACGCCTCTCGACCGACCCAATCCTGACCAAGATCGCGATTATTCTCAGGATGTATAGTTATAAGTTGCTTCTGATCTTCGGTTATCTTCGTCTCGCTCAATCGCAATCTTGATAACTTTGTCTGCGACTATCTCCGTCCTTTTATCCGTAAGGTCTATCGCGGGTTGAAGTGCCGGGAAACAAGAGGCATGATTGCTTCATTAGGACCAGCTCTCAGCTGAGTAGTCGACCTCAGGCTTACCTTTACTTTGTGATTCTGCTTGCGATTAAATTAAATCCCCATTGTTTTTATCATGGGATAAATAAAGCAGAAATTTTTTACTAAATTTGGGTGATTTTTATTTTAGTTTGAAAATTTTTATAATTATTTATTTTTAACTTCCCGCTACGAAAATCGAAGATTTTCAAAAATCGGGAAGTTATTGTTTTCACCCCGTTTTGCAAAAATCGAGTTTTCATCAGATCTCGACGTTTGAAGGTCACAGGAAGCTTCCCTGACTATCCCCGCGAGATTGTCACGGCGTCTGTATGTGTGTGTGTGTGTGTGTGTGTGTGAAAGTATGTGAACCGCTTATAACTTTTGAACGGCTTGACCGATTTCATCGCGGTTGGTGCCATTCGAAAGGGCTTGACCAAACTTAGATTTTGAAAACTATTTGGACCGATTCAGATCAATAGATTTTGAGAAATCTTCAAAAAACTGAAAAAAAAAATTTTTTCAAATGTGGTTTTTTTGGAATAACTTTTAAACGGCTTAATAGTTCAATTCCAAAAACTAATCAGCTCTTAACCTCAAAAAACCACGTCGATCGCCACCAGTCCGGTCAAAATCGGTTGATTCATTCGAGAGATATCGTGAACGAAAGAAAACCGAAAAAAGTGTTTTTTCGGAATAACTCCAAAATTCCTAGCGCGATCAATTCAAAATTTGAGATTCTTTGTGAGGCTTGAAAAACTGCGTCGAATGCTTCTAACCGCGTAAAAATCGGTTTATTCATTCAAAAGTTATTGTGGTTTAAAAATTCAAAAAATAGTGTCTTATCAAATCTCTATCAGACTTTTGAGCTCGAAGAGCTTTAAAGGATAGGAAAGCAATCTCTTTGAGCTCGGAGAGCTCAAAATAACCCATAAATTGTATTTTTGAGCTCGAAGAGCTCAAAAACGTCATTGGTGCGATTTTAAGCGCCTAAGTATGAAATTAGCGGGAAGTTGTAGGGATGGCCTTTAGGGTCAACCGTTTTCCTAATTTTTTTTGGATCGATTTATGTATTATTTTGAGCTCTCCGAGCTTGGAGAGATAGCTTTTCTATGCTTCTTCGAGCTCAAAAGTCTAAAAATTATACTATCTCATCAAAAACGATCCGAAAAGAAATGTTATGTGAACTTATGCAAAATTATGTAAAGTTATGTGAAGTTATGTGGAAAAAACACTTGAACGAATTGATTGAAATTATGTGAAGTTATCTCTTGAATGAATCGACTGAAATTATGTGAAATTATGTCAAATTATGTGAAGTTATGTGCAGAATGCACTTTTCGGTTTTCTTTCGTTCATGATTTCTCTTGAACGAATCGACTGAAATTATGTGAAATTATGTGAAATTATGTGAAATTATGTGAAGTTATGTGCAGAAAACACTTTTCGGTTTTCTTTCGTTTATGATATCTCTTGAACGAATTGACTGCACTGATAGAAGGATTTATTAGTATTAAATAATATTTGTTAATAGCTAACAAATCATTTATTAGAGACCATTTTTTAATGTTAAATAAATATTTCTTAGTATTCAAAATGATTTGTTTGTATTCAATAAATCTGATATTCATTTATTAAGTATTAATAAATCTTTTTAAATACTAAGAAATATTTGTTAAGGCCTAACAAATGGCTTCTAATAAATGATTTGTTAAATATTAACAAATCTTTTTAACTATAAAGAAATCTATTAGTGTGAAGTTATGTGAAATTAAATTCTATGTCAAAAGTATAGAAAGACTATCTCTTTGAGCTTGGAGAGCTCAAAATAAGACATAAGTAGTTTTTTTGAACTCGAAGAGCAATTATTAGTGCAATTTTAAGCGCCTAGGTATGTAAGTGACTCTTAAATTTCAAAATATTATTTTTTATCTAATAAATTTTGAAAATATGTCAAAGAAGATGTTCTATATCGACGTTCTAATTAGCAAATTGTCTAACTCCATTTTAGAGAATCAGAAGTTCAAAATTTATTATCACTTTAATAAACCATTTAATATCATTATTATCTAATAGAGATAAAATATTTAGGTTTGAATCACTTAAATAATTTATAATTCGATTATGGCTTCATCAAAATATTAAAAAATTACCCTCTAAAAAATAAGGAGTTAGACAAATTGCTAATTAGAACGTCGATATTGTATCCATAAGTGTCAAAGTCCAGCAAATATCATCATGTACACGAATGCGTACACAATCGAAGCGAGTTTAAGGAAGGGACACATTGTACAGAATTCTATCAGAAACAGTAGATAAAAAAAGCAAGACGTTCTAGAGATAAAATATGAAACAAAATGATGGGTTGCTTGTTCCATAATTTGCAATTTTGGAAATCGAAGTCATCTACTCGGTAGCGTGCGTCACTTGTGAGAGCGTTGAACTAATTCTGGCCATCTAGCGGCAGCGTCGGTACTAATTTTTTTAAGACTTTTTAAATACCGCTTTTAAGGTAAACTTTTCTTTAATTTTCTTTTTTTTTTAACATGAATTTTTTTGTAATTTTAAAAAAATTTTTTTTAAATTAATTTTTTCGTAATTTTTTTCAAATTATTTTTTTGTAATGTTTTTAAAATTAATTAAAAAAAAATTTTTTTAATATTCAAATTAATATTTTTACAGTTAAAAAAATTTTTTTAACATAAAAAAAAAACAAAATAATCATAAAAAATAATTTTCTCGAGAATTTAATGTATTTTTTTTAAATAAAATAAATTTTCTTATCGATACAAGTTACTATTAAAAAAACATCAAACTAATATTCATGAGCGAATTAAATCTGCTTAAAGGACATGATTCATCAAACTGCTGCTTGAATTGTCAGATCTTTTCGAGCCCATGATAATAATAAGATCCACAAAACGATTTGTATGTCTTATTTGATAAAATTACATTATGTTACATTAGAAACAGCTTGTCATCAGCATTAACGTGGTTGCTCCTCAGCTGACTCGATCATTCCTAAGATTGTGCAGCTCGGATCGAATGATTCTCGTTAAAAAACAAAATGTACGCATACATAATATATAATATATGAAGGAACGCTCAGTAGAGTGAATGACTCGGCAAATTTATCACCAGATCGGCAATCAAACCTCGAATCCTAGCTCGATTTTCGTCACGCCCACTCCGTAAAAAACATTATTATAATAAATACGTCCATAGATTGACTATAAAAAAATAAATAATGATAATAATAAATTTTTAGTTCGGAGAAATTTTTTACGATGAAGATTAAAGCCGCGTTAATACCTCGAGCGAAGTAAGGCATTATGTGCGTTTAAAATTTTTTTTTCATCTCTTTGCTGGTTACCAATCACCCGAGAGTTTTTTAAGGATGCGGCCAATTAGCCAGGATTTATCGGCACACCTTTCCCAGCAGGAATTGCGCGTTCTTTATTTTATATAATATGTAATGCGTACCCACTTCGGGCACTGGATTGGTGTGGGGAAAGGGGAGGCAACTCGCTTCCAACTGCACCGCATTGCCGAATAATCTTCCTTTTATTTAAGAATTATTTAACTTTTATTTTTACTTTTATTTCTTTGGCATTAACTTCCACTTCATTCGAACATCAGATAATTATCGGGTTGACAAGTAAAACGTGTTTCGTATGTGTTAAAAATTACATTGCATATAGATGTTTTGATATTTATTATGTAATTAAAAAAACCAGAAGCTGCTGAAAGAAGAAGATGAAGAAGAAGCTGAGAAAAAGAAGTAGAAGTTTTTTTTAAAGGCTGTATTTGAGTATTCTAATAACTTAAGTTTAATGAGGCTACTTCAAAATAAATTTTACGATAGTTTCGGTTTAACTGTTATTCATGAGATTATGAAATTATTGTAAGCCTTTTTTTTTTCTTCTTTTAATTGGGAATATTTTAGTTAATAAAGTAACATAAATTCAGCGAATTATGTTGATTTTTTGATACCAAGAACAAAAATATAAAAATATATTTAGTGAGAAGAATTAAAAAATTGGTTTGAAAATTTTAAAATATTAAAAAAAAAATTAATTTTTAAATATTTATATAATAAAATGGGTTTTTTATGGTTAAATTTGGTATCGTTGGAAAAGTCTTGAAAAAGAGCTGTGCCTTTTCATGGTTTCATATTATTCTCACCAATAGTTAGTTTATGATAATAAGTATTTAGGCTGCATTCGAAAATGCTCTATTTCTAGATAAATAATTAAGAAATGACCTTGTATCTTGTGAACTATTGACATTTTTTTAGTTATAAGCTCATCCCGATGTTACACTCATCAAGACCTTTCATTTGAATACCAACATGACATTTTTTATATATTTATATATATTATATATATGTATATATGAAAAATATATAAAAATGCATGTGGGTACTCAAATGAAAGGTCTCGATGAGTGTAACATCAGGATGAGCTTATTATCTTTAAAAATGTCAATAGTTGGCAAGATACAAGGTCATTTCTTAATGACTGATATTTTTAAAAATGTAAGCTCATCCTGATGTTACACTCGTCGAGACCTTTCATTTGAGTACTCACATCAATTTTTCATATATTTTATATATTTATATATTTCACAAATACCATATATATAAAATATATAAAAAATGCCATGTGGGTACTCAAATGAAAGGTCTCGATGAGTGTAACATCAGGTTGATTTTATATCTTAAAAAATATCAATAATTAAGAAATTATATTGTATTTAGTCAACTTATGATATTTTTAAAGATATAAGCTCATCCCGATGTTACACTCATCGAGATCTTTCATTTGAGTACCCACATCAATTTTTCATATATTTATATATATTATATATATATGTATATATGAAAAATATATCAAAATGTATGTGGGTACTCAAATGAAAGGTCTTGATGAGTGTAACATCGGGATGAGCTTATATCTTTAAAAACGCCAATAGTTAAAAAAGTACAGTGCAATTTAACAAAAGTCATTATTTAATAAAGCAAAATTTTATTTATCTATAGTTCATAAGTCACGGCAGTCACATAGTGACTGCAAGGCTGCTAGTGTAAATAAATATGATTAGATATGACAATCAGCCATAAAAAAAAATTTTACAGTTTTTGTCCATAAATTTATATTTATTCCATGGGGGATCTAGAGTTGGAAATAAATACCAAATTCGGAGAATTTAAGAATAATAGGCGTATCCAAATAATAGACCAAGTAATAGGAGATTATTGTAAGCTTAAAAAGAATGACCAGGGGAATAATGTGATAAACAGCAGGAAGCTTTAGTATAGTAGCGTCAATAGTTTTCCAGATTTTTTCTTTTGTTGTGCTCACTTTTATCTATAATATAATCGGGACTATTATTAGTTTTAAAATGCTGCACTTTTCAAAGAAGCTAATACCGAGTGATATAGTGTCAAAACTTTGCTCCTTTGACCACGCGTCTATATTGCACCAAGGAAGATGTCTAATAAGAATAAGTAATAACAATAGATTTTTTTTTTGTGGCCCGAAATTTATGACATTTAGCTACTAAAAATGTTTAAAAGTTTTATTGGAGAACAGCAATGGGTGTGGGCTGCAGACGACAAATGGAAATCGAAACCAAAATGCAGAAGGAAAATATAAATTGATACATTTTCAAAGAATTTTAGCTTGGATTGCAAGTGGTACTTACTTCCATGTCAACGTAGGTGGCCCAGATGGTAGTTTTTGGGCAAATTGCCGGAACTACAGAGGATAATGTATTTTTAACGATGAGATTTTAGTGTTTTACATGAAAAATTGTAAATTCAACCACGTGTGGCTTACTAATTTTATAAAATTTGAAAATAAAATTTGTCACCTCACATTAATATTAACAATTATAAAATTAATTATACAGTCGGTATAGATAATCCAATTGAGGTGTTTATTTAATAACCTTAGTAATATTAATTTTTATCGCGATAAATTAAAAAAAATTCTACAAAATCTAGATGATAATTTTATTATTAATTTCCACATAAGAAAATTTTTTATACATTTTTTGTTAATATAGAAAAAAAATGAGCTATAACAAAGTATTTAAATTTTTAAGTTAAAATATACAGAAAATTTTTTTCCTTAAAATTAAAAATAATTAAAAAAAAATAATAATTATTTTTTGAATTTTTTCTGAAAATTTAAATAAAAAAAAAGAAAGCACAGAAATTTTTCTCCTCAAAATTCAAAATAATTTTAAGAATAAAATTAATAATTTTTTAGAATTCGTCAATATGAAAAATTTATTAAATTAAACATATTAATAAAAATATTGAATAATTAGAAAATACACGAGTGTGAGTACAAGCATGGAGATCCTAAGGGGATTTGTTTTTATAGCAAAGTAATACCTGATCTGGTTGTTGGTTGTGTTTACAGCCTACGCAAGTAAGACGATGTTTATGGTAGATGCGAGCATGTGTGATCAAGGATCGAGGATTGTATATGCACGAGTTGACTGGAATGGAGAGATCGGTAAGACATGAGCGCAGCAAGAAGTAGAGAAGCGTGGGCCAAGTGAGCCCGCAGCGACTCGCCAATAATTAGAACCCGGTTAGACGAGGTACGAGGCACTAGGTACCAGATACTAGCTACGAAGTATCTGATGTGATATATAATCATAAGTAATTCACTTCCGGGTGAGTGCTGGATAGAGGCTAATGCTAATGCTAATATATGTTGCCAGGACTGATATTTAAAAAGCTAGTTGGTATGTAGCTCCTCATTAGTGACTTGTTAACGTCATCACCAGGTTTGTTAATGTCAAGATACCACGAGCCGATGTAATGCTTAAGAGAATTCTAGCTCCGCTGTTTATTATGCCGAGCTTATATTAGCTGGAGAGCGGAATTCAAATCCGAGATTGTTTGCTTCATTTTTTATAAGCAGCTGCTCGGTTCTGATTTACTTTTAATTTTTTAATAAATTTTTTAACTATTTTAAAAGGTGTTTAATATTTAAAAAATTTATGAAGGAATTTCGCTGAAATTTATAATATAGAAAATTATATTAATTTATGACTGTATCCAATTATTTTTAACTACCCGCTATAGAAATTAATGATATAGGTGGAATGTACACTGATAGAAGGAGTAAACTTGTAATGTACCTACACGTGAAAAATTCGGAATTTTCATTTTTACATGCTCACGTGCCTAGTTTTAGTAAGTTTAACTAAGGGTAAACTAGTTTAGGGTTTAGAACTCTCGATAATTTTTTTCCAATAATCATTATGTAAGGTAAAAGTCCCAATAGATGATCACGTACCAGTATATGATCACTCTATTATCTATATTCATAAACTAGCTGTTACTCGCCCGCTTCGCTGGGCGCTTTATAGAATTGCATTTTTAGATCTAGACTTGAAATTTAATTAGAGTATTGTTCTGACTTGCACAGATTCCAAATGAGTATTGAAAGTTTTAGTTAATGTCATTGCAAGTCTCATAAGTAAAATTGAAGTCTGTCTAGCTTCAAGTGCGAAGAATTTTTTTGTCATTTAAAATTTTCTCAGCGACATCAATTTTTCATAGAAAATAAACTTAACACGTTTTTTACATACCCAGTGTTTGGAAAATGCATTCATTTTAATCAGTAACATTCCCTCGATCCCGTAATAAGAACAATTTATAAGTTATGTAATCAGCAAAAATAACATGTATGTAAAATTCTAAGTTCGTTGACCGAATTACTACATATACACGGTGAGAAATTTCTGTAGAAATTTACTATGCATACATAATAAGACTGAACCTTAATGACTCAATTCAAAATATTACCATAAAAATTTAAGAATATCATATTGTACCAATCAATATTTACTAGGGACCATAGTAAATTTGACCATGCAACTGTTCTATAAACATATATAAAAAATTTTCGTAAACTGACAGAACAAAAACTGTTAGTGTGCTTAATCTTTTTCAATATAGTTCCAAAGGAAACTTTCTGTTGCGAAGTCGATAATAAAAAACTAGAAAAAAGTTTCACATTTAGTCACGTGTACTCGGTTTAAATTTAAAATTGTGACTATGAAATTGTCAAATGTCCCATAGTAAACGTATGCGCGTCAGTCGCGACGCGCGCTCTTTCATTTTTCGTGCTGCTTTGTTTTGTCAACATAAGTGTACAGACGCTATTAGTAGTGGTTAACGGTGTTATGAAAATTGCAATAAACATTAAGTTTTTAAATAAATATTAGTTTATAAATCCATCAACACATGAATAGTTAATGAAAATTTGTAAGATTCATAAATAATAAAAATATTTAATAATTTACCGTGAAAAATTAAAATAATAAAACACACATTTGATGGTTAACCTGCAACCGACACTTCTAATAATAATAAAAAATAATTTAAAAGTTATATATTGTGTTTATAATTATTCATAATAAAATTAACTGCCAAAATAAATCCTACGTTCATTGTTAAAAATGAAAAAAAAAAATAAAAAAAACTATATTTTAAAAAAATATTTTTAAAAATTATTGCAAACAAAAGAAATCTTGTTTGGTTTGATATTTTTTTTGATTGCTAAAAACAATTTTTACTCTAAAATTTTTTATTTTTTACAAACGTTTTCTTATTTTTTTTGCTATAGTACATTCGGAAATTTAAATTATTGCATATTTCATTTTACTATGGTACATTTCAATTTCTACCATTTACTATGTCTGATTTCATTTGTTTCTGAAATTACTATGGGCCATTGTAAAATTTTATTCTGAGTCAATAAGGTTCACTAGTAATATGCACCATTGTAATATCTAAATTCCATGCAGAATAAAAAATAATGGAAATTTCTCACCGTGTAATGTTAAGTTTTGGAAACCTTACAATGACTTTTTCCCGCTGGTAAAGAGACGTTTGTTGCAAGGGAAATTTTTAGCAAATGTTATTGAAACTCAATAGACAGGGTCTAAATTTTATGTTTCAAAAGTCCTAGTTGATAAACAACAACATTTTCAGTAGATTTCATAGATATCTAACTATTTTAATTCTTGAAACCAATTTTACCATAACCAAACATACGATCAGCATATAAATATAAATTTTCAACACTTAGTTCACCAGACATAATTAGCTTCTTTCTTTAACTTTTTTTTTAAATGACGTGAAATCAATCAAATATTAAGGTTATGTAATAAAAACAAAAGAAAATCGTATTAAAAACAAATGAATGGAAAATGAGTCTTTTGTTTTTATTAGCGGGAAAAAATGTATATAAAAATTAATCGTAAAAAAAATGAGAAAGGGTTGATAAAATCCAAAAATAAGTAGCCTGTAACCATATATGAAAAATTCTGCGTCAAAAGGTAGCAGTCCCATCCCGATAGCTTCAGTAGTTTTGACGTCAATTTTTATCAAAGGAACCCTATTTCGTTATATATGTATATTTTCCACCCACGCATTCGCCCACGCGTAGGTATATATGGAACTAAATTCTCAAAAAAGTAACGTAATAAAAATTATTTCCTTTTATGCCGATAAAAAGAACAAATAAATTGAAGAAAAATGCTTGTCTTTTGTTTTTATCGGCGGGAAATATGTTTATCTAAGTTAAATAGAAATAAAATGGTGAAGGATTGATGGAATTCGAAAAATAAGTAGCCTATAACCATCTACAATTCATTCCGCGTCGAATGGTCCTAGTCCCATGTCAATATGTTCAGTAGTTTTTGCGTGATTGACGGTCTACGAAACCCACTTTCCCTATATATATATATAGATATAGGTATACAAATACATGGAGTGATCATATACTGGTACATGATCATCTATTGGGGCTTTTACGTTACCAATCGAATTGTTTTTGAATCCTCTACAAGGTTTTAAGACTCAAAAGTTGATTAAGCTATTATTTTTTGAGAAATTCAGAATTTTCGTTTTTACATGCCCGCGTGCCTAGTTTTAGTAAGTTTAAGAGCGGTTGATAGTTGATTTTCAAACGTGTTTTTCTCATGTATGTGATAAAATTTAGAAAAATTTAGATAATTTAATTATCTATCGAAGAGCGAAGCGCTTTTTTAAAAAATTTTCATTTATTTATGCATAAAATGCGTTTTAAGATTCCATTTGTTGTACAAGTATGACAGAGATACTTTCGTTTGTCCAATAGAGGGCGAGAGAGAGAAAAAATGTAAACCCTTCTTAACTAAGGGTAAACTAGTTAAGTGTTTAAAACTCTCGATAAATTTTTTTCCAATAATCATTATGTACCAATCGAATCGTTTTTGAATCCTCTACAAGGTTTTGATACTCAACAGTTGATTAATCTATTGTTTTTTGAGAAATTCAGAATTTTGATTTCTACATGCTCGCGTGCCTATTGTTCCGATAACAAATTGGAAAAAAAAAATAATCATAAATTTTCATACTTACCATGAAAATTTTCCACATGCTTCCTTTGAAAAAAAAAAAAATTACAAATTTGAATCCTTGCAATTTTAAAAAACTCAAGCCCAAGAATGACATCCCAAGTTTCCAAAAACTTTTCAACAATGATAAATTTTACAGGACCTAATTTCTCCCACGAAAAATCCTGAAAAGTGACACATGACACTTCTACCCCCCAGAGCCCGACCCTGCGATTTAACAATCGTATTCTGAAAGAAACCTTGCACGAAAGACTTTTCATCCCACCTTACAACTCATAATAGATCCATTATGAGTGAGTCTCCTTTGACTATCCCCTGGAGCAAACAAAAAAGTGAATTTCCAGCGAGTGTGTCCTAAACGTTTCTTTATTCGATGCCTTGACATGGAACAATCTGCTCGCGAAAAAGCAGTCCCTTCACTAATGTAAAGCAAAGAGAATAACGATGAACAATAATGCGGGCGTTATTCATCGGGATTTAAAAGAGCGCTCTGCCACAGAACACATATATAATAAGATGTATATGTATGCATATACATAACAAACGGCCTTCGGAGCCGGGTTTTCAACACCCACAGTCTAAGTCCCTCCACGGCCATCTTGGATCTCTGCTCGGTCTTGAGACACCTTTTATTTGTATTTGGATTGTACTTTTATTCTGTTATGTTAGTTTCGCGCTGATGTATACACGTGTGGGTATAGAGTATTATATAGAGGCCCAAGAAAGTTAACACACGGGTTTTATTTCGTTTACCCAGTGACAAGTTTCACGCTGGGGACAGTGGCGCAGGTATCCGAGGGAGTGGGACCGTATCTTTTATTTTTAAAATAGAAATATCATCTGTTAATCTTAATCCCACAATTCTGTCCGTCCTTGTTTAAGGAGATCCAAGTACTCTCCTAGTGTAAAGAATGTCTATAAAAAATTAAAACGTAGAAATACTTTTGTTATGCATCTTAAAATTAATTTTTAAATTAATTAATAACATTTTTTAGGAAATTTCCGATAAATTTACTCATTAAATAATTATTAACATTTAATTTACGGATAAAAAATAAAGCACTCTGAATTACCGGTATACACTTGACAACACTGCAAGAGTTCCCTAACCTTCAAATTTATTTATGTTTACTGTCTATCTAAAATTACTAAGATCTTCTAGCATTTAAAAAACCGCGGTTACTTATGCGCCGAGTAATTGCGCAAGCGGTGTTGCCAAGTCAAATATAAGACTTTAAAAAACGCAAGTTCCGAGTGATTTTCCATAAAAAATATAAAATATCTCCGTAATACGTTCGGAAAGCTACTTTTTTTATTGTTTTAATCGAAAGCTTATTTTTTTTTTCAATCAAATTCAATGAAAATAAATTTTTTTTTAAATCGTTAATTGCATTAAATTCTTAACTAAATACACAGCTAGTGGAACCTCCATTTAACTACATATAAAAATTACAATTTTCAAACCTAATTATTATTAAATATCCCGGAAACCTACTGGTTTTTAATTTTTTTTATTAATTATTAGGCTACGTAGATTGAATTTACAAATTTCCAAAAAGTTTTAAAAATTTGACTACTTCGCGTAGATCTCTTTAAATTTTATTTTTATAACTATAATAGTGTATTTTCATCAATATAAATTGATTTTAATAATGATCGGTCAAGAAACTAACGGGAGAACAAAATGGTTGTGCTTTCATGTTGCCAATACGGGAAATGACGTACATAGATGACGCGGAGGGAAGCGCGCACTATTTAAAATATTTAAAAATTAAAAATTGTATCTTTTAAAAAATTAGAAAATTCTTTTCTTAAATAATAAATAAATTTTTTTTTAGCATTAAGAAGAAGATATTTTTAATGTTAGATGATTTTTTCTTATGTTACTCTTTCACAAATTTTCAGAAAGTTTAAAAAATTTAACTCCTTCGCGTGGATCTTCTTAAATGTTCGAGAGAAGTCTGAAGAGACAGTAGAGGGGCGGAATAAGTAAAAGCACTAAGATATAAGGTATAAGGTATAGTATAAGGTATGTGTCCACGTCCAAGAGTTATTGCTTGCGCGGTGAAACAAACAGGATGTGTCGAATCGATGCGTCGGCGCCGCTGGTTAACACATGCCGCAGGTAACCAAAGGGTTCTCCACGTCTTATTTTTCTTGTTACATCTTTTCTTGTTCTCTGTCTTCGTCTTGGTTCGCAAGGAGGTTTATCTGGATTTTCTCCAGTACAGAGAAAGAGATGCTCCGGGGTCGATACCGGCGCCGCTACTCGTGTACCAAAGTGCTCTATCGGGTCGATCTTGGCGCGAAACACGCCCGTGGCTCTGATCGAGTGCATGTTAACCCTCGCTTTACTCGCTTTTCTTATGGGAGAATCACTGGGGGAGAGTAATAAGAATAAGTAATCTGGGACCCGGTTGATGTAATGTAATGTATTGTGTGTAATAAGACAATTGGAGCCAGAAGTTATAAATTAATTTATAGCGCCTAACTGTTGGTCTAATTGAGAAGAGTTAACCTTTATTAAGATTAATATCTGTGAGGATGTTGGTATTTGCTTTCTTCACTTTGGATCACTTTGGTTCAAACTATTTCATTTAATACACTGAAAAAAAAATTAAGAGAAAAATTCTTGAACCAAGAAAATTATTTTTAAAAGGTTCATTGTCTTTAATTAAGATCAAAATTTCTTAAATCAAGTTAAATTTACTTAAACCAAGAAAAATTTATTAGTTTAAGAATTTTTCTATTCAAATTAAGAAGATGAAGTTCTTCAAAATTATTTACTCGATTCAAGTAAATTTTTTTTTTTTATGTAATTTTTTGAAGATTTTTGGGAATTTTGTTTATAACAGAGAAAAAATGTTTAACATTTTTTAATTTTTATATTACTAGTAAAATTATAAGGTAATTAAAGAGAAAATTTTTGAAAAAAATCTTCAATTTATTGAAGAATTTGATATTGTTTTTGATAAGACAAAAATTATTGATTCAAGTAAAATTTACGAAAAATTAAGAGTTTTTTATTGCGATTTTAGATGATCAAAATTATTTTATTGAATCATTTTTTTTTTTATTAAATTTATGTTTTTTATTATTATAAAAAATTATGGATGAAAAAATTTAATTATTTATGAATTTTATATCAAATTTAGATTTTAGAATAATTATGACTTAAAATTTGGTATTAAACAAATTGAATTTTTTTATAAAAATTATAAAAAAATTGAACTAAAATTTAAAATTAAAAATAATTTAAACAAAACATTTATATCGACGTTTTAATTAGCAAATTGTCTAACTCCATTTTACAGAATCTTCCATTTGTACGAAAAAAAAATAGTTCAAAATTTATTATCACTTTAAAAAGCCATTTAATATCTAATAGAGGTATAATATTTTGGTTTGAATCATTCAAATAATTCATAATTGGATTATTGCTACATCAAAATGTTAAAAAATCACCCTCTAAAAAATAAGGAGTTAGACAAATTGCTAATTAGACCTTCGATATGTAAGTAAAATTTTGATTGGACACAAAAAAATGCTGCTATTTAATCCAGTTAGACTAATAAAAAATCAAAAATATCATAATTCAGAATCTGGAATTTAAGACATAAAAAAAATCATTAAATTTTACTTGTTTTTTTTTTAATACATTTTTTGAGGAAACTAAAATTTATTATAGTTACTAAAAAATCAATTTTTTCAATGTAATTTTTAATTACAATGATAAAAAAATTTGAGAATTTTCTAAAATATGTTTCATGAGGGAAAAAAATATTTTTCCGCCTCAAAAAATGATTAAAAACTCCCTCAATAATTAACGAAATAAATAAAACAATTATTTTTATTTTTAATATAATATAAACCGAATAATAAATACCTAGAGGTCGGTCTCTCTTTTATCGTACCGAGTCATTAAAGGTAAGGTGATGGAGGTAAAAAAAAGCCCATTAAAAAATACGTACACGAATTGGTGAGTTGGTTTTATTTAGTTGGCCAGCAGAATAAGGAGAATAAGAATAAAATAAAAAGTACCAAGCGAAGCAGAGGAGAAGAAGAAGAAAGAGAACAAGTCAGGCAACAATAAAGATGTATCTGTCAGTAGACTACGTGCCAGAGAGACGAGGTCCGCGTGCACCGTGTCCTTATCCACGATCTAACTTTCGTGCTCCAACTCTCGGCTAAACTCTCCTCCGTCCTCCATTTGCTTCAATGCTTATGTTATGATTATGCTTATGCTTGTATGAAGTGACGCTTAAGCTGGAGCTGGAAGTGGAGCTTAACCTGAACCTGAACCTGAACCTCGGCCAGGAGATGCTGGAGATGGAGCAAGAGTCGATGTACAGAGCAACAGCAAGAGCCGTTCGAGGGTTTTTACTGAGCATAATCGTGACTTTGCTCGGCAACCCGGTTAATGCCTTCTCGATTCCTCGTAACTGCCTCCAAATCCTTTTTTATTTACTTTTATACACGCGCCTCCTTTTATCCTTGCTGCCGCGAGAGGGCGAGTTCAAATTATTCATAAATATTGAAAAAAAAATTATAGATTTAAAGTTTGTAATTATACATGGACAAAATAATTGTAGAGTTTTTTTAAATTAAATTTATTTTTATTTTTCTTATTTTGTTTTTGGGTAATTATTTAGGACTAGCCTATTAGCATGTCATTAATAAATTATTCAAATTCCGGCCTAGTTATATTATTCGTGATCATGATCACGAGATTAGTATTCATTGTCTGGTTATTATGTATGTATGTTGATGTATTAAAATGGGAGCAGGAGCAATGAAGAGATAACTGGTGATTAAGGCCGAGATGATTTTTTAAGGAGATCCAAGGAGCTAATTTTTGTCACAGACCACCTGCTAGGAAACAATCGTTACGGGTAAATTATGTATGTATGCATTTATGGCTGTATGGAGAGACATTTACTAGATATGAAGAATTAATTTATGGGCAGTATGTTTTTTTGCCAAAGTCTAATTTAAAGCAACGATTTCATAATTTTTTTTTAGTTTCCTGCTAAGAAAATTTAATATTAAAAGAAAAATAAAAAATTAATTAACTTTTTAACCTAAAAACCTTGTAGGAATTACGAAAACAATTCGATTAGTGTGTAATAATCATTAGAAATAAATTTATCGAGAGTTTTGAAGCTTAAGATATCCTTGGATTCATCTATATTATTAAGAGAACAAGAAAAATTTTGTGTCCAGGATAGTCATATGATAAAATCGGTTTTTTTAGTGAAATTTAGTGTCATTGCAAAGGTCTTGATTTGAATTTGTGCCTTTTAAAGGTTTCATATCATTCTCACTGATAGACAATTTATTATAATAAGTATTTAAGCTGCATTTTAAAATGATCTATCTCTAGATACATAATTAAAAAATGACCTTGTATCTTGTGAACTATTGACATTTTTAAAGATATAAGCTCATATCGATGTTACACTCATCACGAGCTTTCATTTGAGTACCCACATCAATTTTTCATATATTTATATATATTATATATATGTATATATGAAAAATATATAAAAAATCCGTGTGGGTACTCAAATGAAAGCTCTTGATGAGTGTAACATCGGAATAATTTTATATCTTAAAAAATGTCAATAATTAAGAAATGACCTTGTATCTTGTGAAATATTGACATTTTTAAATATATAAGCTCACTCTGCCATTATACTCATCGAGACCTTTCATTTGAGTACCCTCATCAATTTTTCATATATTTATATATATTATATATATGTATATATGGAAAATATATAAAAAATCCATGTGGGTACTCAAATGAAAGCTCTTGATGAGTGTAACATCGGAATAATTTTATATCTTAAAAAATGTCAATAATTAAGAAATGACCTAGTATCGTGTGAACTATTGACATTTTTAAATATATAAGCTCACCCTGACATTACACTCATCGAGACCTTTCATTTGAGTACCCACATCAATTTTTCATATATTTATATATGTTATATATATATGTATATATGAAAAATATATGAAAATGCATGTGGTACTTAAATGAAAGCTTTTCATGAGTGTAACATCGGAATGATTTTATATCTTAAAAAATGTCAATAATTAAGAAATGACCTTGTATCTTGTGAACTATTGACATTTTTAAATATATAAGCTCACCCTGACATTACACTCATCGAGACCTTTCATTTGAGTACCCACATCAATTTTTCATATATTTATATATGTTATATATATATATGTATATATGAAAAATATATGAAAATGCATGTGGGTACTTAAATAAAAGCTTTTCATGAGTGTAACATCGGGATGAGCTTATATCTTTAAAAATGTCAATAATTCACAAGATACAAGGTAATTTCTTAATTATGTATTTCGAGAGTATTTTCGAATGAAGCCTAAATATATAATCATAAATTGACTATAGGTGAGAATGATATGAAACTTTTAAAAGGCACAAATTCAAGTCAAGACTTTTGTAATGACACTAAATTTCACTAAAAAAACCGATTTTATCATATGACTGTCCTGGAAACAAAATTTTTTTTATTCTCTTATTAATATAACTAAATTTTGACATTAATAAAATTTTAAAACCCAATTTTTTTCAAATTTAATTTTTTCACGATCGAAAAATTTTTTCTTCGCAGTAATCAACAATTTTTATTGCAGAATATTAATAAATCTCTTCAATAAAATATTAAACAAAGCAAAATAAAATACTCAGACGACACCCGTTATGTTTACTTCTCAGTACAGATAAAACACAACAAAATGAAGAACAAAACTGTGGATCTCTAATTTCTTTCCCCTTACAGTTTATCTCCTTCTACAACTGGCAGCTTTATTTCTCTCACTTCCTGCTGCAATTATCTGACCAGCCGGCAGAAAAAAAATGTCACGTCATGTCATAATTACCTTTACTTACCTTGGGTTAATTAAGGAGCAACGTTTCTAAGAAGATAATTTATCAATGCAATGTACAATGCAAGATTTGCTCCATTAACCACTTACCTGCAATCCCTAACAGAGTTATTAAAATTTTTACCAAACCAAATATTTCTTCTCTGTTTTATTTCCATCCGTTCGCAATGTATATACAATCATCTTAAGTTTTTTCTCGGTCTGTTGGATCTTTCAAGTGTCTCACTCACGTATATAGAGCATTCCCTTCATGTGTGTTTGTCGGGAGTATGAATGTGTAGAATACCAACCAAAGAGAGAAGAAAGTATACCCACATAATACCAGCCGCCATTATCCTCCACAGTACTTTTTATTTTATTATTTTTTTTTTTTCAGCATCCCCGACTCTGCTTCGCCTGAGGCAGCATCTTAACAACTTAATTTCAGGCGATAGAAAGAACGGGCTGTGGTGGGGATACAGCTAAATCGCTAAAGGACGTTCATAAAAATTATGTATTTATTTATTTTAATGTCAAAAAAATTTTTTTAGTGCCTGAAATTAAGCTAGAAATTTTTATATTTTGTATTTGTATACATACGGCCGAATTTAGAAGAAAAATTAAATGAAGACTTTCTTAAATAATTTTATTTACACAGAAAGAAAATTTCTTGCTGGAGAACAAAATTCTTGGCTCAAGAAAATTTTCGGGTGCCTAAAGGAAGACCGAAGTTGTGTGGGCCGAAGTAAAAATTTTTCTTTAAATTCTATTCTTGGTGAGTCTTTTTTCTTAATTCTATCATAAATACTTGATACAATAAATTTTTATATTTGATTAAGATTTTTAGATACTTTAGGGAAGCAGCGCCACCTACTTCAGCTGAGAAAAAAATTTTCTCACCTTGAGAAAATTTTTTTCTTGAATATTTGATACCCATTTTATATTATTTTAGCGTGCAATTATACATATTGAATGAAAAAAAATGATAAAATATTATTTGATCTTCCCATTTGACATGTTAATCAATAAAAATATTAATGAAAATTTACTTCTATCTTTATATTTAATTTTTTGGAGCAAGAGAGAAATTTTCTCAAGACAAGAAAATTTACTTCTATCAAGAACTAAATTTTTTGGAGCAAGAGGCTGAATTTTCTCAAAACAACAAGATTTTCTTGACTTAAATAAATTTTCTTGGATCAAGATACGTATTTTTTAACGCAAGAGAATTAATTTTGTTGGAATAAGTGAAATTTCTTGTCAAAAAAAAATTTTTTTTTTCGCTCAAGAAAATAATTAGGAAGAAAAATATTTTCTTGGCTTAAATATAAAAGTTTAAAATTTTTATACTTCTACTTTTGACACTTGATAACTTTTAAATGAATAGATTTATCACAAATTTCTTTAAAAAAAATTATTAGATAATTATTTTGCATCATGTTGTTGTATCAGCTCCTCATTTATAAATATTACGACTTTTCAGAGGATAATTATTGGAGCGGGCAAATAAATTAATACTTTTTGTTTAAAAGTAATAAAATATTGCGAAACGTTGCGATAAACAAAAAGTATTAATTTATTTGCCCGCTCCAATAATTATCCTCTGAAAAGTCATAATATAATTATTTTGCATAATTTTTCAATAAAATATAAAATTTAAAAGTTTAAAAGTTCATTTTTGTAAGCTCTTTTAAAATTTTCCCAGAATTTTAATTTTGAAAATTTTTACTTTAAAAAAATGTTTTTTTCAGCAGCAATATTTCTTGTATTTTATTCAGCTGAGTATGCTACATAACATAGACAGCTGGTAGAAATAAAATGAGAACCTGTTTTAAGTATTTCGAGTAATATAAGAAACTCGAGGGCTGTGTTTTAGTACTATAGTTATAGTACACATATATATGGAGGCAAGAAAAGGGTTAAGATTTAAAGTTTGATGAGTAGAGCGTAGCGGCGCGGGATGCATTCTGTTGGTTTAAAACGGAAATGAGCAATGGAGTGACGGAGATATTGTTTGTGGTGGCAGAGTACGGGTATGGGTAGAGATTAAGAGGAACAGAGAGGACTCCGGATGAAGGGGGGAGAGAGAGAGAGGTCCAAGACTGGTTCAGCACGTCTTCATTAGTCCAGCATCCCGGTCACGTCAATGTAATGGCGCGACTGGAGACTGAAGAATACGTGTATGTGTATGCACGGTATGGAGAGGATTGAATCAAGAGAAAATACTTATATATATATATATTTACCCGTACACAACATAAACATGCAGGGGGTACTTTTGTTGTGTTGGGTGTGTTGGTTTTCTGGTCGGTTAAGATCACCAAGAGCATACAGCGTCTGTCTGTCCTCGCACGCTTTGTAATTTACATGAGTATACACCGACACTTTTTTATGGGCTAAGCAGCACTGACAATGATGTCTTATTGATGTTGACGGTTTTTCATTTTATTTATTATGATAATGATAATCATAAGCTTTTCGTTTTATTTTATTATGCAATCGCATATATTTTTAGTTTATCAGATTTCAGGTGGATATTTCAGGTTTTAATAGTTTTTAGTAGGTATAGAAATGATTTTGAATATTAGATCATGTATGACGTCATATGTGATCATTTTAATTCATGTATGACATCATATTCTACGATGTTTACTTGTATGTGATCATTCATCACGTTTACTGATATAGGAATGTGACAATTGATCATGTTTATTCATATAAAATATCATTCGTCATCATGTTTGATCATACATGGTATCATATGTGATCATTGATCCTGTTTACTCATGTATGTCATGATAATTGACCATGTTTACTCGGAATTGATATCATACATGATCATAATCATCATGTTTAATCATATGTGACGTCATAAATGGTCATTGATCATGTTTGTTCATATGAAATATCATTTGTTATGATATTTGATTATACATGGTACCATATGTGATCATTGATAATATTTACTCATGTATGCCATGATAATTGACCATGTTTACTCGGAATTGATATCATACATGATCATAATCATCATGTTTGATCATATATGACGTCGTATATGATCATTGATCATGTTTAGTCATGCATGAAATTATATGTGACCATGTTCACTTGTACCTGATATCGTACGTAATTTTAATTATTATGTTTGCTCATATGTGATAATTTTTGTTCATATATGACATGATATTCTATGATGTTTACTTTCATGTGATCATTGATCATGTTTATTCATATGAAATATCATTTATCATCATGTTTGCTTATGCACAGTATCATATGTGATCATTGATCATGTTTAGTCATGCATGACAAGATATGTGACCATGTTCACTAGTACCTGATATCACACGTGATCATAATTATCATGTTTGATCATATGTGATCATTGATCATGTTTAGTCATGCATGTCATGATATGTGACCATGTTCACTCGTACCTGATATCATATATGATCATTGATCATGCGTGGCATGATATATGTGGCATCATATCTGATTTTATATCATATTTACTCATGCATGATACTTTTTGTAAATATAATTACTTATATATTATTATAGTAATCTTGTAAAATAAAATTGAATTTATTATATATAAAAAAAGATACAAAATCGTTTATTTATATTTATACTTTGATCCAACGTAACTTGGTTGCAATTTTTTTCGGTTGCAAGAAACTAATTTCCTTTTGTTCGGAACCAATGAGAAATTATAGAGGAACGGTTGGTTTTATACTCATAGAGTTTTAGTGAATAGAAGCGTTACTTTCCACGGTTATTTAGCTTTTTGTAGCGGTCTTTGGTTCAGCGGATACAATTGCCTTGAAGACGCGTCGAATCGGCTTTTTACCAAGCCGCTTTTTCTCCAAGTAACCTTTCAAGGGTTCCGTCTTGTTCTTGTATTGCGCGAGAAGATCCTCATTCACATCCGCGACCGTGGCTGCCAGGTGCCAGGTGAGAACTCAAGTACCTGAAAAATGTATAATAACTTCGATGAATACCCAGTTTGACTTTTATTTAAGATCTTCCATGAAGTCTTAATAACAGGCTCAGGGTGCATTAAAAAAACTTGTAAGTAAAAAAAAAAATAATTTATTTTTTTTTTCAACCCAAATTACAAATAATACTCATTATTTATAATCATTCAAAAATATAAATTAATATTTTAATTTTAACATTAATTCAAATAATATTTGTTTTAAATAATTTACTTTTAATTAATCAAAAATCTCGCAGAAAAAATACCCGCGATGATGTAAAAAAAATTTTTTCTTCAAAAAACAATCCTAGATAATTTATTTTTGTTTTTAAAATCACCTTTTAATTTTTTATGCGATAATTAATTGCTGAAATTAATGTTCGGGTATTTTTTCTGCAGGTATTTTTTGAAGTTACCAATTAATCATACAATTATGGTTATTAAAAGATCTACAATTTTTGAAATTACCATAACTAAGATAAGTGCTTGACAAAATTTGAATTTAAAGTTTTGAACAAAAATTTTCGTTCTGCATTTAATTGAAAAATTATCCTAGATGTTTTTTGGGATTTTTCAATTAAATGTTCCATTTTTTTTTTTTTTATAAAAGCTCAAACTTTATATAGCTGATTTATAAATTAGTTATTTAGTCTCATGAAATTAATCGATTCTACGAGCGATAAAGTAACATTATTTGTGTAATTGTGAGTAATATACACGAGACTATATAACCATTTATTAATCAAATTTTTCATTTTTATAAAAGCCCAAATTTTATCGCATTCTTGATTTATAAATTAGTTATTTAGTCTCATGAAATTAATCGATTCTACGAGCGATAAAGTAACATTATTTGTGTAATTGTGAGTAATATACACGAGACTATATAACCATTTATTAATCAAATTTTTCATTTTTATAAAAGCCCAAATTTTATCGCATTCTTGATTTATAAATTAGTTATTTAGTCTCATGAAATTAATCGATTCTACGAGAGATCAAGCAACATTAATTTGTGTAATTGTGAGTAATATACACGAGACTATATAACCATTTATTAATCAAATTTTTCATTTTTATAAAAGCCCAAATTTTATCGCATTCTTGATTTATAAATTAGTTATTTAGTCTCATGAAATTAATCGATTCTACGAGCGATAAAGTAACATTATTTGTGTAATTGTGAGTAATATACACGAGACTATATAACCATTTATTGATCAAATTTTTCACTTTTCTTCAGTGAGAAAATATTTTTTGGCTTGCGCTCATCTGTTAGAAAGTTGTACAGATAAACTGGTCAATGTTTGAAGTTGTCTTAACATAAAATTGAGATGATATATACGCGAGAACCCCTGTGATTAGTCAAATATATCATAAACATGAAAAATATGCGATTCCGTACTAACATTCAGGCGCGTGCTTGTGCGCGCGCGTTAAATTTGGTTTCAGATTAAATTTATGTAAAAGAACATATTATAGCTAACTTTAACGTGTTTTCTTGAGAATATTTACTACTATATACATATTTACACAATTATGGAAACTATTCAGCTCAATGTGACCCTTAGATTTAGTTTTTAAAATTTGGAACTTCCTGCTTTGAGAAAATCAAAGATTTTTTTTCTTAGTTACTTTTTTTTTAAACGCTATTACACTCATTTCTTATTTTTTTAAATGGAATATATATATTGTGATTATAAAAGTTATTATCATTGAATAATATCTAACCATGTATACAAAATTTTCAATAGTTTTTCTGAACAACACATAGACACGTAGTACACTTAATTTTTTGTTTTACAAATTTTAGTAAAAATTTTTATTTACAACAAACATTTTTTACTCGCTATTATATAATAGAAAAATTATTTAAAAGTTCCATTAGGAAAACAAATCCAATAAATAGATTTCTATAAAATCTATTTGAAAAAAAAAATTATTTTTATATTATGAAAATATATTTTTAATGTTTATAAGTTGACAAAATTTTATTGTTTTAAAATATGAGCTTAATTTAAGGCGAAATTATGAAATAAATTAAAATTATTATTAAAAATCGAGAAATAATAGCTTATATTGAAGAAAATTGTGTAAACTTTAAAATAAATTTAACTGTAGTTTTTTTTTACGACTTAAAAATTATGTAAAGATAAAACAAAATAAATTAATTGATAAATTTTTTATTTAATTTCTGTCACGAAATAAATTTAAAAAATGATCTAATTTTAATTTTAAGAGCTTAAATCTTGGAAGGAATTAACGAAATTTCGAATTTTAATTTATTGTATAATATTGTTATAAAATATATTCAATCAATGATAATAAAAACGGAATTAGTCAAATAGAATGTAAAGAAAAAAATAAAGAAACCGTATTTTTGCAAATCAATTTAAAAATATTTTTTAATTAATTTTTTTACTCATTTTAGAATTTTTTTAAAGTGTAATGTATTTAAATCATTTGTTATTTTCATTAATATGATCGAAATAAATTTTTTATCAGTTCATTTTTCAAGTCACACGAATTAGATCATGCGACTTTTTTACTTGTGTCTATTATGTGTTATTATCTCTTTCTTCTGTCAAAATTATTACGCAATTCGCGCAAACTGCTTCTTTGTTAGCAAAAGTTTTTTTTGAGAACTTTAATTTTGAGATTAAAACTCTATTTTGTGGGTCAAAAATATATATTCTTATGATCACAAACTGAATTATCAGAAAAAAAATTTGCCAAATTTAATCAGTGTTATTTTTAAACAATTGGGAATTAATTACGGTTAAAAAAATGACCCAGAGAAATAAAATTGAGTTTTATTAAAAAATTTTCTGCTTATTTTAAGAAATAAATTTTTTTTTTTGGAAAATTTATCGAAAAAAATTTTTTTTTTAATTTGACAATTATTGTGTAATTTTTTAATAACAATTTATTATTTTTTATCGTAAAAGTACCGGTTTATTTAAAATTGGCACATAATTTTTCCATTTATTGATTTGTTTTATTTTAAACTGGTAATTTAGGTATTTTAAATGCATGACTTTATATTAGATTTATTGTCTAGAATGGAAGATTTCAAGCCATATTTTATTGAAGAATTTAATACTTTTATTATTGTTGTCTGTTTTTTATTATCTTATTATTTTTATTATTAAAGCGTCTTCTGAATTTTTCAAATTTATTATTATTAAATATTGTTCTTTAGTTTTAGTTTTTGGTACTTAAAAAACATCAAAAATAACCTGAAGCGAATTTTTTGAACGAAAAATTTTAACAATAAAAATAGCTAAATACGTAAACTTTTGTCTTCTGTGCGTTAACGCGCGCGCGAAGCTTGCAATTTTAGCTTATAGAAAACAAAATTTGCAAGCGTCACGTGACTATCGTGTGCGATAAGTGTGCGTGTAGTTGTCAATCTTCGCTTCTATTAATTTAATTATTTCTTTACTTAACAAACAGTAAAGCACATTAACGTCAATTGCAATCAATTTTTTATGTAGCGCAAAAAATTATGTAAAACACAATTTTTTGAACTGACCATTTATTAAGCTTCCGGAAGTGGTTTAATGCCCTTTCGAAATTTTTAAAGCTGCTGGAAGAAAAAATCGGGGTTTTTTTTCCAAAAATTAATTAATTACTCAGAAAATTTTTACTCAATAATTAATTAATTTTCCACCCAATTAAGCAGCTTTTCCCTAATTTTTTTTAAGAAAAATTTTTTTTTTAATTAAAAAAAAAACCACTTCTATTTTAAAAATCAAAAGAAATTTTTTTGATAACTAAAAATTTTTTTTTTTGGTTTTTTTTTCATTGTTATTTTTTTTTATCGGCTTCACGACCGCGTCAGATTTAACTGACACAGTACGTACTCAATTTTTCATTGGACTTTAATTACTTGATATGTTCTGTTATTTTTTTCCGACGTATTCTGCATCAAGTTTTTAAACAGCGACCTCTGTTAATTTTTTAATTTTCCATTTAATAATTTTTTAATTATTGTTAATTTTAATCTGTTACTTTAATTATTATTGAAGCACCATTTTAATTTAAAAATAATATTTTAATAAAAATAAACAGACACTTAGCGTGATAAAGTAAGCTACAAGAGTGGTGATCACAAAATGGCAGCCATTTTGTGTTCAAAACTCTTGCGATATTTCTTCTTCGCTAAGCGCCCGCAAAAATTACAATTATAGTTATTAATATTATTATTATTATAGTTATTTTTATAATTATTATACTTTCTTATGTTAATTAAAGATTTTTAATTTTCTATACTTATATCACATAACATGCTCAAATATATATAATTAACCCCAGAGTTCATACTTTCACTCATTACAATTAAAAAAAAAAAATAATAATTATAATAATGCTAGTAATTTTTTTTTTTTTATAATTCATAGTAATTTTAATCAAATATATTAGTTTTAGCACCTGTTTTTTTTTTTTATTATAATTAGACGTAATTTTTAAGTATATTTATATATAATAATAATTTAATAATATTTTCCTGAGTTCAGTGAGATGTAAATGCGTAATATCAATCGAGAAAAATCAAAAATTATGATCCAAAATATTTAATTGTTGTATTTTCTTTAAATTATATTGTTTTTATTAATATTTTAATTATTCTAGAGGCGTCTCCTGGTGTAATGAATTTTTAACGAGGTCAAATTTCCAAATGCGGTTCGGTCCTATTTCGGTTACGTAAAGTTCTGTAGCGTTTGGTGAAATTGCCATTGCGTGAGGTTGTGTGAACATCTGAAAATATTTTTATTTTATTAATTAATTATTCAAAAATATTTTTTTGAGCGTCAAAAATTATAAAAAAAATTTTATTTAATTTTATATAAAAAATTTTTAACTAAAAAAAATTATTCAAAAAAATTTTTTTTTTAATTGAAATCAATCGTTTTAATTTTTTTCTCAAATTTTCATTAGTAAGGGGGTATTCTGGTCTAGAAGCATGAAATTTTAGGTAATTTTTAAGTGTCATAAAAAAAAAAGGCAATCAATATTTTTATTATCCATTTACACGTGACTATACCGACGATTCCTACCCTCCTAGTTATCGGAAACAAAAAAATAAAAAAGATTATTAATCTAGAGTAGTGCCACTATGATTAGAACTACGAAAAAAGTTGAAAAAAAAATTTTTTTCAAAATGCCGACTGCTTGAAAAAAAAAAAAATTTTTTTTACCGTTTTTTTTGATTTTTTCGAATTTTTAAAAAATAGTAAAAATTAAAATTTTGGAATGACTGTAGTTTCAACCATAGCGACATTACTTTAGTTTAATAATCTTTTTTATTTTTTAGCTGCTAATTTTTTTGAATTTTCAATTCTTTGAATTTTTTTATTTTTTTCTGTATTTTTATAATGTTAATAAATAATTTATAAAAAAAAGGATATCAAAAATATTTATTGCCTTTTTTTTACAGCACTTCAAAAATTACTTGAAATTTTATGCTTCTAGACCAGAATACCCTCTTAAGGGGGGAAATACGTGTAGAAGGCCGTTTTCATGCTGATTTTCATTCATTTTTTAAGGTACAAAAAATTAATATTATTTATTGAAACTATCCGGGTATTTTATACATATATTTATAAGTATTTTTTTTTATTAAACAACAATATAAGTTAACAAATAGCGGAGATATCAGCTGATACACATCGTAAGTTGTCATCCGACTTAGTAGTCTGTGTGCAGTATGGAAGCCACAATTTTTATTTGAAATCAATGGCACAGAAAAATTACTTCATTTATATGTGTATCTTCCATATGAACCTCAATTCCAAAAAAAAAGTAAAAATTTGCATTTTTTAGAGGGCTATGAAATCAAGTCGTGATTTTTTACCACTTTTTCATAGATTGTTTATTAAAAAAAAAAATAGTTTAAATAAAAATATCACTTCCGATTGAGGTTCATATTCAAGGTAATTGTATAAAGAAAATTATAAGCTATATCACAAGATGATTGGCTTAAAACTCTTTGAGTTTGAAAAAAAAAACGTGACAGAAAAAGTTAATGTAAAATAGTATTAAAGTAATTAATAAATCGATTATAACTTTTGAACGAATAGGAATTTTGACTTGAAATTTTATATCTATATTTTTGAATAGTTTTACAAGCGATTTATAAAAAAACAAAAAAATTGAATTTTTTTAAGGCTGTACACGTATTTCTTCCCTTAAAAAAAAAAAAATTACAAAATAACATTCTTCAAAAATTTTTTTTCTTGAATCAAATTAATTTTTTTATCAGCACACTGATAGAAGGATTTATTTGTATTAAAAAATATTTATTAATAGTTAACAAATCATTTATTACAGACCACTTTTTAGTATTAAACAAATATTTCTTAGTATTTAAAATGATTTATTTGTATTTAATAAATCTGATATTCATTTATTAAATATTAATAAATCTTTTTAAATACTAAGAAAGATTTTTTAAGGACTAAAAAGTGGCCTCTAATAAATGATTTGTTAAATATTAACAAATATTTTTAACTATAAACAAATCCTTCTATCAGTTCATGTAAGTTCAGTTAAAAAATAAAAATACAGCTGTAATATTTCAAATTTCTTAAAAAAGGTCAATATTTTTTAAAAAATGAAAAATAAATAATAGTAATATTTACCCCTGATGTAGGGGCCCAATGTCCAAAAACGGTTTCACTGTTAGGATCCATAATAAACCCTCTGACCGGAATCATAGGCGAAGTAGGTCCATTTACTGCATAAAGAGTGTTACCTGTTACAGAAAAGAAAAAAAAATGATAAATGAGGGCATTAATATTGTTTGCTTTAATGGTTTCAGGGTTTAACGCCTGCATTAAAGCCCGAAAGACTAAAATGAGCTAGATGGATGCAGGACTTAGAGTAAGATTAAGAATAATTGTATGCGTACCATAAGAAGCGACGGCAAAAACTCTGCCGAGATCAGGTGCATGAAGCGTTAAGGGTGGTCCGCGCTTATCTTGCTCGTTATCTGGTGGAAAACCTTCGCGGAGTGACATACAAATTACTCTCATGTTCTCACGATCTGCTGCGCAGACGTCACCCTGCTCGAGGATTGTTAAGGCATGTGGTACTCGTAGAGCTACAAATTCTGTGATAATTCAGAAAAATTATTCACTTATTTATTTTGCACGACTCATGATGCGAAGCATCAGAGAGTGCTTTACGATCGAAAAATATTTTTTATTAATATTCTATAATTAAATGAGCGCTAGGGGAAGGACGGGCAAAACGGATATGTTAATTTGAAAATGAAATAACAAATATATGTCGGAGATGAGAATAGCTGGGTTCTTCCCAAGGGATGGGAAAATCCTAAGCACTTTTAGTTTATAGCTAGAAAATAAAACTTAGAATTTTAATTTTTACGACTTAATCCGCTAAGGAAATTTTAGTTAAACTTTCCTTAAGTCTTTTATGACGGTAGGCTCGGGTTCGAAAGATCACATCTGCGGGTCTAACGTAGCCACGGTCAAGGGACAGCAATACCCAAGTGTACATCTTCGGAATGTACAATTGCAAAACGTAGCTTGTACATTTTTTTCAGAATAATTACCTGAAGGAGCTACGGATTGAAAAATAAGTTTTGAGAAGAGGCAGTTCTCTCTGAACAGTGAGCGATAACTGATTGCTGTCCTTCTGACCGTGGATTCGTTCTCTTATCCAAGTCTGTCGTCATTTTATTATTTCTAACGTTTAACATTAACGATATCTTATTTGTTAATATTGTTCATATTGCTAGTTCAGTGTATTAAATAAATTATAATTGTTAATAATTAAATAATAATATTAAATTATACTTTTAGTGTAGTGACTAGATAACATTGTGTGTGTATGTGTGTGTGTGTGCTACGCTTAAGTAAAACATTGTTACAAGAAACTATAATTGTGTATTAATAAAGTTGTACGATATTTGTGTCATCTAGATATTGTGATTAAATAATAAAATGTCTCAAGATAATAATAATAGTATGCGCCCTTCTCAACCCAACGCTAATCCGACATCAGAAGTGGGATCGACGCCGAGTATATCAATGCAAGAGCATATGGCTATTTTACGTGAGCTGATTCAATCAATTGCCCAAAAACCTGACACAAATTCCAGGAAGTTTACACTACCACGTTTTAACCCAGAAACCTCTGGCTCTGATCCGGCTGCATGGAGTTCAGCTGTTAGCATTATGATGGAAGAAAATCCATTGCAAGGCAGTGCACTATTTTCCGCGCTTAGTAGCGCCTTAGAGGGTTCCGCTGCACAGTGGTTGACTCAAATTATGGTTGGAGGAACTATTACTTGGTCTCGATTCAAGGAACTTTTTATTTCCCGTTTTGGTGGAAGAGAAACCGCAGCTTCTGCCCTTATGAAGATTTTTAACGAACAACCGTTAAAAGACGAGACAACTGGAGCTTTTGGGATTCGTTTACGCTCTCTTCTCAAGGCGAGGTGGGAAAATTTGAGTATGGCGGAGATTATCAACGGCGCTGTTCTCTATCGATTAACATCGCAAGATCACCGGGTCGAACGCACAGCGCTTACGAGTGAGGTAAAAACGGAAGACCAATTTCTTAATGAAATGAGGGCTTACTCGTACGCAAAGAAGCGACCGTTGCAATCGTCCGAGAACTCGTCAAGTTCAGACCCGAAACGCTTCAAGCCAACGGAGACACGGATTAAATGTCTTTTTTGCGGTATTCCTGGCCACAAAATATCCGAATGTCGCAAGAAGTTATTTCTGGAGAAGAAGAAAAATTTCCATAGTCCAGAAGGAAGTCGACCATCCACCGCGATAAAAGTAACCTGCTTTAAGTGCCATAAAGAGGGTCATATTGCACCAAACTGTCCGTCAAGGAAGAACCCAGCTATTCTCATCTCCGACATATATATTACAATCATATCCATTCTTAACTTTGGCTAATAATTTTTTGGGTAATTGAAGTTTATAATTAAAGTAAAATAAAAATAATAACAAAGAAATTCTTCTTCGAAATTAAAAAAAAAAAAAAAAAAGTCAACATTATCCGTTTTGCCCTACCAGGGCGGGCAAAATGAATACTCAGGTCGCGTAAAACGAATACTGATTGGAAAATACATTTCAATCAAAACAATCGTCGCAAAAATATCAACCGCGTCCTGAATATGAAGAAAAAAAACAAAATCCGCATCGTCCTTAACAACATTAAACTAAGTACTGTATACTTACGATTTAAAATTTTTTTTTTTTCCTAAATTTCAATATTTATAAAAAAAATTCCCACAAGTATGCAAAACCAATGCTTTATCGATAACGGTAAGTGTAGTTACATAATAGATTGATAGATTGCTGTCTAAAATGTTTCTATCGACCGACCAGCGATTTAAAACGATTATTCATTTTACCCGCCCTCTCCGTCTTGCCCGTCCGTCCCCTATGAGTCGTGCACTTTTGGATTTTCTAAAATTTTATTAATTTTTATTTGTAATTGGAGTGTAAATTACCTCCAGGTTGCGGTATGATGTTAATAATATTTCCAAATGGGTCAAGAACAATAATTCTATTATTACAGTAGCCATCAGCCACTACAATTTCTCCGGTACTAGCAACAGCGACAGATGTTGGTTGGCAAAAATGATCATTGTCTGAGCCGGGGGTTAATGCTTCGCCTAAGATTAAATCGGGATTTGTTGAGCCGGGAGTGAACTATTAAAAAAATAAGAAATAATGATAATTATTTGTTCTGATTTATTGAAAAAAAAAAATTGTATTTTTTGGAATTTTTTAGGGTAGAAAAAAATAGTTTTATGTCTATTTTTATCAGTAATCATTTCTCATGCAATAATTTATAATTTAACAATATATCCAGAGCGATAATTTCTCAAACTGAAAGAAATCTTTACTAAAACTTCTCATGAAACAAAAATATATTAGTATTGTAGGATTAATTTTGGCAAAAATTAATTATATTGTTGATAAATGTTTAACTGATTATTTATTACTGAGAAATTATGACCTAAGAAATTTTACCTTGATAAATGAGCGACTGTTACCGAAAAAAATTTTTTTTCTTTTTAGAAAAATTTTTAGAAGATAAGAAAGCTGAAATTTGGATAAAAAAAGTCATAAATAAGACCGGAGAAAGGTATTCTTATCTTTAATCTTTTTAACAAGGACTTTTTAGAAATTTTTGTCTTGTGACTCATTAAAGTACGGATGTATTACTTCAAAACACTGCAATTGAGATTTCTTAGATTTTTTTAAAATTGTTTAAAAAAACAAATAGTACATAAATTTGGAACTAGAATTTAAGAAAATAAAAATTGAATTTTATGTTATTTTACATTCATAAAATTTCGATAATAATTTAAAATTTAATTGAACAAAACTTACTTTGAATACTTGATGCAGTGCAACGTCAGTTAACCACACATTACCGCGAGCATCGATGTGGAGTCCATGGGGTAAATAGAACATATTCGAGCCCCATGAACTCTCCACCGCGCCGTTTTGAGGGTTCAAAGTGAGGACAGTGTCTTGATTTATAGGTCCTCTGAATATTTCGCGGAATTTAAACGTATCGTCGAAGCTCCTTAACAAATAATTAATAAAAAAAATACTTTCATTAGTAAACATATGACTTAATTAATTAAGTAATTAAGTAATTAAGTAAAATATGATCTTAAAATTAAGAAAAAAAATTTTTTTAACTAATTTTTACTGAATTTATTAAAATTTTTTTTTTGAAAAAAATATCGGACCGAAATCAATAACTTCTCTTTAGTGGAAAATTATCAATTTTCTTAGCGGGAAGTTAAAAAAGTAATAATAATTGTTATAAGTTATAATAAAAAATTTATTAATTAATTATGGATGAATTTCTAATAAAAAATTACCTAAAAAAATTCTAAATTAAAAATTAAAAAAAATCTCACCTATAATCCCAAGTTCTGTCTGCACGGTGAAAAATTACAGGATTACCCGCAGGATCAACTCCAACTCCAGTGATTTGTCCCAGATCTTTCGGAGTTCGCCAGATGGAATTTTCGACAGGATACAACTGCTGGTTCTGGTGACTGATCTTTCTTCCTTTATCCTGAAAAATCATCGCAAATATTTTATCAATACACTGAAAAAAAAATTAACTTAAAAATTATTGACCCAAAAAAACAATATTAAAGATTTTAATTGTCTTAAAAAAAGACAAAAAATTTTTAAATCGAGTAAAATTTCTTAGTTTAAGAATTTTTATACTCAAAATTATTTTCTTGATCCAAATTAATTTTTTTCTGTGCATACACGGAAAGAATAAGATGACACTGGATATCATCCCAGATTATACTCAATGATATCTGTGGTGAAAAAACAATTCAGATAGTAGCTAAAAAAATCCAGATGATACTGCGTGATATCTGGATTATACTCATTGTAATCTGGATTATACTCATTGTAATCTGGATTATATTCATTGTAATCTGGATTATACTAGCTACTATCTGAAATTTTTTTTCACTCAGTATAATCTGAGATGATATCCAGTGTCATCTTATTTTTTCCGTGTAGACACAATTAAAAAAAATAATATTAAATTAATTAATTTTTATTATTTTTATTTATTTATAAAATAAATAAATAATATTAAATAATGAATAAATAAATGAAAAATCTTACAGTTATCAGGTCCAGTAATTCATCGACGACATTCTCCGGCAGGAGCTCAGAATCGACATACGGATTGATTACATAACCAGATGCCATTCCAAGGAGCAGAAAAAAGCACCCCATAGAAGCGCTTTTTCCTTTCCTTGGGCTTGTTATCAGTAGCATTGTGTTATCAAATGAAAGTTCGCCAGCAACTGGTGACTAGTAACTGTTGAGGTGACAACTCCCAGGGTCTGATCAATGGGAGTCGGATCTTCTATGACGCAAATAGCTTTTATTAAAGGACTAGTCGATCAATAACGCACGCAGGCGCTCAATTACAAAGCTATCTTCTCCTTTTCTTCTTTCGTTGATTTATTTCTTTTTTTTTTTTTATTACTATTATTTATTGTTTAATTTTATTTAGACAGTTTTAATAAATGCGACTCAAGAAAGGAATTTTAAAAATTAATTAATCACAATTAATTTTAAAAAGGAATTTTAAAAATTAATTTAATCACAAAATTAATTATATTTTTTTTATTATTATTATTTTATGGAGATTTATTTTTAAATTTTTGGAAATAAATAAATTAATTATTTTCCGGGTGGTTTAATTAATTAATTAACGAGAAGATTTTAGTGGCGCAGACATTGCTCTCAAGAAGACTAAGATATCCATGGCGATCTTTTTCTTCTTAAGCTCAATGATTATTAAGAGAGGTAGTTTTTATTTTTATTAATTATTATAATTTTTATTAATAAAATTAATCAACTTACGAATTCACGGAAGAAAAAATAATTATTTAAATAAATTAAAAGTCTGATTTTAGAAAAAAGTCACTTTAATTTTTTTGAAAAAAAATAAAAATTAAACAAACTAGGAAAGTTTTGAATAATTAATAATAATTTAGTTTTAAATGTTAAAAATTAGAATTGAAATTTAAATTTAAAAGAAATAAGAATTTAAAGAACTTAGAATGGCAGCTGGAGAACAAACTGCGCCATGGATTGTTCGTGACCAACTGCACTTGGTCCAGAATCAGATGCAGCCCACCAAGCCGTTGTTTCCTCCGCAAAATCGTGTCGCACTAGTTTAATCGATACTTGCGCGCAGGAGTATTCCGCCTCACAATATTTTATCCTATTTCTTCTTCATATTTTTATTTTTTTTTTCCTATTAAGATTGTTGATTAATAATTAATGTTAAATTAAAATAAGGTTTTGAGGCTAAATAGAGAATTTTTTAGGGTGAAAATTAGAATTGGGGTAGTAGAAGAGGCAATTATTTAATTAGGGTATGTGTGAAAGGTAGAAGGGCAAAAAGCACTCGGTCACACTATTTGGTGCACTTGGCTCACGTCCAGGTCTTTTCAAGGACGCTGAGGCGATCAATAGAGCTCTTAAGATCTAGAAATAACTTTCGTGTCCCTGCTGCTTTTTAAGGGGTTTGATTTATTAATTTAGATTAATTCTTGATGATTGTTTTTTTTTTTTAATTAAACTTGAAAATTATTTATTTTATTTATTTATTTATTTATCATAAAGTTATGCCAAGGCCTCATAAGTCGAATGGCAAATTAACAAAATAGCATTTATTATTTCAACTAGTTACTACACGCATAAAAATGATTTTGTTGAAATAACAAAAGACGGGATAGCTAAAAAATATGTTCTGGTAACAAATGAGTTTAGTTATAGTAACAAATCCATTAATCGCATTAACAAAATGTTTCAAGTTGTACTAACAAACCAGTCTGTTAAATCACCAAATCAATTTGTTGTCCTAACGAAATTATTTTATTGCAATAACAAAACTAATTTGTTGCTAAAATATTTTCCAAATCAGATATCACTGATTATAGCATATTTTTAAATTATGGATTCTTATAAAATTTAATGTAACATTTAATGTAAATTTATTTGTTATTTTAATAGAATAATTTTGCTGTTTCAACAAAAAAATTTGTTATACTAACTGAATTATTTGGTCGAATCTACTTAAAGATTTTGCTATAGTAACCAAATTGTTTTGTTGTTATAACATATTAATAACTTGCTATAACCTAAATTTTGTTATTTTAACATATAATTTGTTATCCCTATGTTAACTAATGCATTTGTTACTAGAACATATCTTAAGTTATTTTAACAAAATTTTTTTCTGCGTGTACTATTATCAAAATCGTAATTCCTAATATAACCTGATTGTTACAGTGACCATCAGTAATAATAATAGTTACTATCTAAGCTAGTAAAAAATATTTAAACAATTAAGAATCTACGTTAGCGTGGATGCATTTCTGAATTAACTAAAAGCAGTTGTAGCGCAGTGTAGTGCACAAAAAATCGGGATTAAATTCGGATTGAATTTATATTTAAATTTTTAGTTGTTTAAAACAAGTTTTAACGCCAAATTAAAAAAAAAAATTTGAAATTTCCAAAAAAATCAAAATTTTCAATGAAATTCAAATTTAAAAAAAAATTGAAATTTCAAAAAAAAATTTTAAATCTTACAAAAAATTTTTAAAAAACATAATTTTCAAAAATTATATCATTCAAAGTAATCAATAACAGCTCTAATATTTGAAAATTTTTATCATATATGGATTTAAACAATTGTGTTATTACTTGTTTTAATAATTTAAAAGAAAAAATGTACATAACTAAAATATGGATGCAAATAAAGAATTTAATTAAATAAATATATATTATTTTTTTTTTTTAGAATTTTTATAATCTGAGATGGTTACAGTTACCATCTACGATTATAGCAGTTATAATTTTTAATAATTACAATTATCATTTTCGATAGTAATCGTTACCATTATTAATAGTAACTATTACAATTGTCAATTATACCACCTATTAATTTGTGACTAATTAATTTTATTACCATTTCAGATAGTAGGAGTTAATATTTTTGTATAGTAAATAGTATAATTAATTTTTCTCCGTGTAGTATTGTTTAATAAATAAATTCACATTTCTAGAATTTAGAATTTAAGTAGCATATTTTATTTTTTTTGTCTAATCAGAATAGTATCTAAGAAAAGCACAGAAATGACAAAAAATATAATTAGTCTCAATACAAAAATCATAAAATAAAATCAGAATTAAATTACTGTTTTCCTTCAATCTCACGTAACATAAAAAAGTCGAATACTTTACTTTTAAAAATGCTTAAACTCTGGGAATTTATAATACCATGTGGTAGTTCTGTCCAGAATCGAATTAATAAGATTTTTATGATAAAAATTAATTATGAAATTTTTTTTTAATTGAAAAAATTAAATTGTAAAATACAATCAGGTAATTTTTAATTTTTAATGCTTTAAATAGTAAATTTTTTCATTTTCAAACTTTTTTATTGCTAGTAAATTTTAAAATGATACTTTTTGTTATATTATTAATAAATTGCACACTGTAAAAAAATTTTGTAAATATAGTGACATTTTAGAGTACACAAAATTATGTTAAAATTAATTATTGAAGTCACAAAAAATAATAATTAATAAAATTTCTAAAATTAAATTTGATTATTAAAAAATTTTATATCTTAATTTACTACAGAATTTAATTATTGTTTTTCAAGCTTAAGTTATCGTAAAAATTTTTTATAATTAAGTCATAAGTAGTAAACGTCCATCATTGCTTTAATAATAATAATTATTGAAAAAAAAATGACCATTACAAAAAATAAATATTGAAAATCAAGAAAAAGGATTTTTAAAGAAATAAATGAATAATTTTCGATGAATTTTTATTTAACTCTTACATTTGTATAATTAACAATAAATATAACTCGACGAGTAAATAATTAATTTTATTATCATTTATTACATAACAATAGACGATTTAATAAATATTTAACATGCTGAATTTTCGGAGAAATCACAGGCAGTGTACGTTAAAAATCCGTACTTGTAAGCATTTTTAAAACAATAATAATAATTAATGATTAAATATTTAAATATTGTTCAAGTTTGAAAGACAGGGCAGTTGACAGTAATTAGTAAACGGCGTATAATTTTGGTAATTATGTAGCTTTTGATTTTCGAACGATGCATATAATATATTATATTATAAAATATTTCATTTTTCAGCCTCGGTGGCAAGAGACATTTCGGGCTGGGTCCAGATGTACCCGGTACGTGTTATGCTGCAATGAGCGTCATAATATTTTCCTGGTGCTCGGCAGTAAGACCATCTAGGACAGCGACACCGGAATTTACTATGAAACTCTTCTTTGCAAACTTCGTTCCACCAACATGTTCTCTAGATATAAATATACGTATAAATTATTATTATTTATTAGAATAAGCAATCAATAATCATTATTTGTTTATTTTTTCTTGTCATAATATTTCTTCTAGTTTATGGAAAATTAAATTTAAAATAAAACACAGAATAAAATTTACTATTTAATGCTAATAATGAATAATTCTTAAGAATTTGTTAAATTATTATAAATAATCTTTTTGAAATTTTTCCAAAATCTAAAGAAAAAAAATTTCATTGATAATTTTGATAATTAAATTTTTTACCTAAGAAAAATAATTTTTTTTTAATAAAAAGTTGTTTACATAAAAATTTTAATAACTATTCTGTGAAATTTAAGTAAAAGCAAGAAATTAATTGAAGTAGGTATTTAAAATTACACAAAATAAATGATATTTAATAAAAAACTAGCGACCTTGCAGTCACTATGTAACTGCTGTGACTTGTGATCTATAAATAAATAAAATTTTGCTTTATTAAATAGTGACTTTTGTTAAATTGTACTGTACTTTCTCAAATATTGACATTTTTGAAGATATAAGCTTATCCCGATGTTACACTCATCAAGAGCTTTCATTTGAGTACCCACATGCATTTTGATATATTTTTCATATATACATATATATAGAATATATAAATACATGAAAAATTGATGTGGGTACTCAAATGAAAGGTCTTGGTGAGTATAACATCGGGATGAGCTTATATCTTTAAAAATGTCAATAGTTTACAAGATAAAAGGTCATTTCTTAATTATTTACATTTGTACTTTCTTAAATATTGACATTTTTAAAGATATAAGCTCATCCCGATGTTACACTGATCAAGACCTTTCATTTGAGTACCCACAAACATTTTGATATATTTTTCATATATACATATATATAATATATATAAATATATAAAATATATGAAAAATTTATGTGGGTACTCAAATGAAAAGTCTCGATGAGTGTAACATCGGGATGAGCTTATATCTTTAAAAATATCATAAGCTGACAAAATAAAATATAATTTCTTAATTATTGAAATTTTTTAAAATATAAGCTCATCCCGACATTACACTCATCGAGACCTTTCATTTGAGTACCCACATGGTATTTTTTATATATTTTATATATATGGTATTTGTGAAATATATAAATATATAAAATATATGAAAAATTATGTGGGTATTCAAATGAAAGGTCTCGATGAGTGTAACATCGGGATGAGCTTATATCATTAAAAATGTCAATAGTTCTCAAGATAAAAGGTCATTTGTTAATTATGTATCTAGAGATAGAGCATTTTTGAATGCAGCCTAAATACTTATCATAATAAATTGACTATTGTCGAGAATGGTATAAAACCTTGAAAAGGCACAAATTCAAATCAAGACCTTTGCAATGACACTAAATTTCATTAAAAAAACCGATTTTATCATATGACTATCCTGGACACAAAATTTTTTTTATTCTCTTAGTAACATAGATAATTACTTCTGCTAAATATCCTTTGACACTTTGATCGCTGTAATTTCTTTTCGTAATAGTATGCCGTGATTTTATCGAGTTAACGGCTAGTAGTAAAACAAATAAGAGCAATAATCGTCTGGGAAGTGCATCCTGGAACGAAAAAATCGAATTCATATATACACGAATCGGAGATAATAGATAATGAGTAATAAATAATAAGCAAAAATATATTGATTAATATATATAATACATGTTATATCACTTACTCTATCCGCCATACCTAATCCTTTATAGCGCAAACTCCTTGTCCTTGTGCGATAACATTTGTTATCCAGCTCTCACATTAAACCCACCTGACAAATAATCTCTGGTCTTTGTACTTCCAATATATATGCTCAAAAAATGCACTATATACTGCACCGAATGTTTTCCACTCTTGTTTTTAGATTTTTTTTCTCTATAAATCTTCTCACAGCTAAACTGCGTCGAATTATTTATATCGGGAGAAAAGTTTAAAGTCTCGCGAAAAAGTCGAAGGATACGGGCATGCGTATTGATATTCATATTAATATTTATATTCATATTCTCATAATCGACAATTTTTAATTACCTTGTATGATATTTATACCTTGAAATTTTTTATAGAATTTGCATTAATAATTATGATATTGAAATTAGCGGACACCTGTTCAATTTTTGTTCTTATTTAATAAATAAAAAAAAATAACATTTTAAGTTAATTTTTTAAATTTCTTCATCTCAATTTTTTAATATTTTTTTTTTTATATTAAACAAATTTTTTAATTTAGAGATTTTGTTTTAAAATTTACTTTAAAAATAATGTTAATTATTATTATTATTATTAATTTTTCCATTTATAGAATTAATTAATTAACTAAAAAATTGATAATTAAAAATTATAAAATAAAATAAAAATAAAAAAAACTCAAATTTCCCGCCAATTAAAAAATTTAAATTTTCTCACTTTCGCGCCTTAAAAATCTGGCGCGCAAATCGCAGTATCTGCGCCTGCGCACCGTACCACTCTGAGTTCCGACGCAACAGCAGTAACACTAACAATGGCTACTTCTGTTATTATTCGCTACGGTTTACATATTGAAAGAAAAATGAATTCCGTAGCACTCCTAAAAAATTGTATCACCAAATTAGCGGGCTGCGAGTAAGTGCTATGACAAAATCACTTTGATAAATAAATCAATGACATTTTTTTTATCTCATTTTTTTATTTTATTATTTTACAATTATAACCTAACTTACGTAAGTTTTTACAGATTTATTTACAATTTCATTGATAAATTCTAGATTGACACTAAAGAACTGTCAAAATATAAGAATAATTATTTTTTTTTCAAAATAAATATTCATGATTTTGCATTCTTAAATTTTTTATAATTACAAACTATTAAAAATAAAATCCGTTGTGACTTTTGGACAGTAAAAATTTTTTTTATTAAAAAAAAAAATTTTTTTTTTATTTACTTTTACAATTTTTGTAATTTTTTTTTATAAATTATTTTTAAGACACTAACTAACATTAGAAATTTTTATGAAAATTAACTTAGCAGATAGTTGATAATTTTAAGAATTTTTTGAATGAATAAATTATAATAAAAAGAAAGTGATTAAAAAAATTGACATTTAGAAATTTTAAAAAAACTAAAAATGCAATTTTTTTAAAATAATTTTTTGGAACAAATTTTTTTGTTAAATAAAATTAAAGAATGATCAAGTAACTGCTAACTTTAATGTCATCAATTTTTTTATAATTTTATAGCAAAAAAAATTCTGCATCTGAAAATTAGAAAAAAAAATTATCAGTTAAAATTTTTCAAAGATTTTTTTTTGTAATTGATTTGTAATAAAAATTAAAAAAATTGACAGTTGTCAGCTGATTTCAGTTATTATATTTTTTTAAGATGATTAAATTTTATGAGAATTAAATTAGCCGACATCTGAAAATTTTGATAATTATTTTTATTGAAAAAATTGTTACAAAAAAATTAAACGAAAAAATTTCACATGGAGAAAATTTGAAAAATTATACGTGCAATTTTTTTTAAGTATTTTTTTACTTGCAATTTAATTGTTGAAAAAAATAGAAAAATTTTTAATCGTCAGCTAACTTTAGTATCATTAGAATCATTTAAATTTTTACTACAAAAATTATATTTTTCAGGTGTACAAGAGCTCTGTCACTGAGTAGCGTAAAATTAGCTGATGAAGTAAAACAACCAGCTCACATACCCCATGACACCCACAACTTAATGACAAGCCCAGAAGCCGAGGAAGTCAGAAAGGCTAACCGTCGTCAGCTGATAACTATCGACGAGCCAGACGATGTTGCAGTTTTGTCGGGAGTTCCAGAAGAGCACATCAAAACTCGTACGGTCAGAATCTACATGCCTGCCAAGAATGCGATGCAGTCTGGTACTAACAACATCAACTACTGGCAGATTGACTTCGACACCCGAGAACGCTGGGAGAACACTTTGATGGGCTGGTCGTCAACGTGAGTTTTTATTTTATTTATTTTTTTTTAATTATTTACGATATTAAAATCAGCTATCTAACAATTCTTATAGAAAATAAATTTAATAAAAATATTTTTTATAGTAATTTAATTATTGTAAAATTAATTATTGAAATTAAATGTAAAAAAATTATTTTAAAATTAATTATTGCAATTAAATGAAAAAAAATTATTTTAAAATTAATTATTGCAATTAAATGAAAAAAAATTATTTTAAAATTAATTATTGCAATTAAATGAAAAAAAATTATTTTAAAATTAATTATTGCAATTAAATGAAAAAAAATTATTTTAAAATTAATTATTGCAATTAAATGAAAAAAAATTATTTTAAAATTAATTATTGAAATTAAATGAAAAAAAATTATTTTAAAATTAATTATTGAAATTAAATGAAAAAAAATTATTTTAAAATTAATTATTGAAATTAAATGAAAAAAAAATATTTTAAAATTAATTATTGTAAAAATTAAAAAAATTTTCGGATATTTGTTGATTTTAGTATCGTTTAATTACACTGTAAAAAATTCCAAAATATTTTTTACTGTGTACTTATTAATAAAAATTAGGAAATAAAATCGCATGATTATAAATAAATAAATAAATAAATAAATTGATTGATCAGTGGAGATCCAATGTCAAACCTGAAAGTAGATTTCGCCTCGGTAGAGGAAGCCATAGACCATTGTAAAAAAATGAAGTGGGACTACTTTGTTCAAAAGCCAAATGTTGATGATCCAAAGCCTCGCTCGTACGGCGCCAACTTTTCGTGGGACAAACGTACACGGGTAACAACTAAATAAAGGATAGGAGTCAGGTTCTGAGTTTGTTAATGTAATTATATTAAAATATTAATAAGGAGAATAATAAATCGTAGTGTACTGGTTAATAAATAATGTCTATTAAGTATTTATAATAACCGTAATAGTACTTTGCCTGTGGAGGAAAACATTTTGTCAATTAATTATTCAGGACTAGGTACTTAGTTAGGAGTCGGATCAACAGAAGCTGCTTTGGAACAGTGATTTATTGTTTATTAGGTTGCTATATTATAGTTTCATTACTGGTAAGTTAGGACTTACAGGTAAGGTTTTTCATCTTAGCTTAGAGTGTCTGTGTCTCTGGTGACTGTTAATAATTTGGTGAGCTATTATGTTATTAATTATTAATAGGATCGAATAATGGGGTTGGAATTTTTTCTTTTTTGTCTTATTCCTCATTCCTATTTTTGTTGTTTTAATTAAAAATTATTAATTTCCGAATTAGATTTTTTTTAATATTAAATCCTAATTTTTTTGATGAAGTTCTCTAGATATTTATTTTTAATTTAGAATTAAAAAATTATTTATAAATATTAATATATGTTTCATAAAAAAAAGGGTTTTATTCTCTCAAAAGTTGACTTTTTTGTTGATTTATTTTTTTAAGCTCAAAAATTGCTTCTATTTATTTTTTTACTCTAAAAATTCAAGAAAACTCAAATTTAAATCCAACTTTTGATGAAAAGTAAATTAGTAATTTTTTTTCCGGATTTTTATTCAGTCAAACATTTTTTGAAATAACTAACGACATCTAAAGCTTGTAGCATGAATTATTTAGAATAAATTTAGCGCGAAATTCAGATTTTTAATTGATAAAAAAATAAAATTAAATATTCTTAAATGTTTTATTCCAAAACTTTAAATTAAACGTGAATAAAAAATTAATTAGTAAAAGAAGAAAAAGTAAAATTTTCCATTCTTTTATTTATTTATTCATTATTTTTTTTTATAATATATTAAATAATAACTATGAGATAACAATGAACGGATGAAGATGACAATGAATATCCATAACTAATTATTCTTAAAATTTAATAAAGAAAACTATTAAGCAAAGACGACAATATCTTTTTTCTAGATCAATAAATCTCATCAATCTCATTTATATATTTTTCATTATAATATTAATAATAATCATCATTAATAATTACATAATAATATTTTCGCATCGAAGTTGCACTCTTACACAATTATTAAAGTATAAGTACAGTGATTCATTAATATTAATATTAATATTAACTACTGCGCATAGTATTGCTGATTTATTTATTATTCGTTTCTCAAAACACCAAAATTTTATTTTTAAATAAAAATGTGACAAGAAGCTGAATCACAAATAAACCAAAAAAGCAAAACAATAATAATAATTAATAATAGTCCGCTAACAACAAATTATGTTTTTGTTTCCTTTAAATCCATCGGATTTATTTATCACGCGAATCACAGACAAACTTGTGCATTCACTCGCCATCAACAATAACAAGGACAATATATATTTTTTTTATACATATATATTATGTTCATTTCAGTATTCCATAGTATATTGTATCTAATATTTAATAATTAAATATGTTTATCATTTATTTATATCAATAATTAATTAATCAATCCATTAACTAATTTTTTATTTATTTAATCATTCATTTTTTTGTTTTTAAGGATTTTATTAGAGGAAGGCTTGTAGAATGCACGTTTTTTCTGTCCGTTACCGATTGAGTATTAAATATATATCACAAGCCAACAAGAATCATTATTTATTTACTTTTAATAGTTTATCTACACATGCTTGAGCTAATTCTTTTATTACAAATTGTGCATGCACAATTTCAATCGTATGTACACAAATTTGATGAATGTAAATTATATAGATAAAAAAAAAAAAAAAAAATTGTGATACATTTTACCCGAGCCGGGAATCGAACCCCGGCCGCCCGCGATAGAAAACTTACGGCTGTCGCGCGTCGCCATCTCACTTAAGAGGAAGCAAACAAATCGGACTAAAAAAAATATCAGATTAATTCGCGCACTGATGTACGTTTTGTTAACATATATATTTATTAGTGACAGAAAAAAAACAGCGTGTTACAAATATTTAAAACACTCTCACGATGACGACCAAGTGTTTATTAATTAATAATATTAAAACAGTAAAGTATAATAAAACTAATCGTCACCTCATTTTTACAATAATTTAACTCACTCGTTTATTATTTTTATTTTATTAATAATAATTAATAATTAATACCCTTATTTATTTAGTTAACTATTACGTTAAATACTTAATTACCAAATTTGAGTCCCGCTTAATACGGTATATTTAAATAATTTCATTTAAATAATAATCGCACTGTCATTCGCATTTTGACAATGCATTTTTATACGGATCGCTAATTAAATATTTTCAATAATTAGCGGATGAATTTAAAAATATTTTTTAAAAGGCTACTTATTATTATTTAATTAATTAATTATTAATTATATATATATTTATATATAAAGGTTAATTAATATTATTGAAGACATTAATTAACGCCACACTTTTACATCCACTAACGTATTACATAGGCCATTGATTGTAGATCGCGATGTACTGGGTGATTACGTTTTATCAAATAATATTTTTAATAATAGTAATTATATTCCTTTATTTAGTTTTATAGACGTTAATCCACCCGATACATTGGTCTTATATATTATTAATTTTAATTTACACTTCGAGCGATTAATATTGTCAATGACGATTTTTTTTTATCAAGGGAACTGTGTTACTCGTGGGAGCAAAAAAGTGTTCAAAAAGAGAAATGATTTTTAAATAACTTTTTTTTTAGTATAATGTGTGTATATATTTATAGTTATGTATATTTATATATACTTAAGGCTGACTAGTTTAGTCATGTTCTACTAGCTCGATAGAAAAGCTCAGAGTTTTATTATTTATTTATTTATTTATTCATTAGTAGAGTTCCCTTGATTACAAGCGAAATATAAATGCGCCGATTGTTTTTTTATTTTTTATTTTTATTTTTTTTTTTTGTAAAGGCCAACTATTTTAATTAAAAATAATTGGAGGTTTAAATTATATTTTTAGATAATGATAAAACTTTATAAAAGAATTTTTTAATAGCAAATTAGGGAAAATTTTTTCCATTATCTCTCTTGTTATTTATTCATTTAAAAATTTATAAATTGTATAGAATTAAATTATAATTACTTTTTTTTTCTTAATTAAAAAATTGACTAGAAAATTTTTTAATAGAATTCGGGTTATTTAACTTGACCGGGATTTAAATTTTGGACTCTATAAATTTAAAATCGAATAGGATAAAAGACCCCTTTGCACAGAAAAAAAGGTTCGCTTGAGCCAAGAAAATATTTTTCTTCCTAATTATTTTCTTGAGAAAAAAAAATTTTTTTTTGCCGAGAAATTTTACTCATTTTAACTAAATTAATTTTCTTGCTTTAAGAAATACGTATCTTGATCCAAGAAAATTTATTTAAGTCAAGAAAATCTTGTTTTAAAGAAATTCAGCCTCTTGCTCCAAAAAATTAAGTTCTTGATAGAAGTAAATTTTCTTGTCTTGAAAAAATTTCTCTCTTGCTCCAAAAAATTAAACATAAAAATAGAAGTAAATTTTCATTAATCCACTCTTATAATTTAGATGAAAAATATGAAAATATATCATGTAAGCAAACTATTCGTAACGTGATTGGTCAAATATATCATAAGCATGAAAATATAGATAATTCCATACCAACATTCACACGCGCGCTTGCGCGCGCAACGTATACTAGTAATATAAAATGGGTATCAAATATTCAAGAGAAAAATTTTCTCAAGGTGAGAAAGTTTTTTTCTCAGCTGAAGTAGGTGGCGCTGCTTCTCTAAAGTATCTAAAAATCTTGATCAAATATAAAAATTTATTGTATCAAGTATTTATGAAAATTTGAATTAAGAAAAAATGACTTCCAGCAAGAATAGAATTTCTCGAAAAATTTTTACTTCAACCAACACAATTTCGGTCTTCCTTTAGGCACCCGAAAATTTTCTTGAGTCAAGAATTTTGTTCTATAGTCAAGAATTTTTCTTTCTGTGTAGTGGCGGGGATTATTCAATTATTTACTTATTCAAATAATGAAATCATTAATTTCTATTATGAATATATTATTTCTAATCTTTAAGATCTTTAGATCAAAAAAATTTATGACCCTGAAGTTAGCAGACGTCTAAAAATTTTTGATTTTTTTTTTTTTTTTTTAATTAAATTACAACTAAAAAGAAATTTCTCAAAAATTGCACTTATAGTTTTTCAATTTTTTTACATGTGAAATTTTTTTTTTTTAATTGTTTAATTAAAATTTTTTCAATAAAAAATTTCTAAAAATTTTGAAATGGCTAATTTCATTTTCAAAAAAATTTTTAATTTTTATTCCAAGTAGAACATTTTTTAATTTAAAGAAAAAGTGCCACTAACAGGATCTTTTACCTTATTCAAAGAAAATTAATAATTTTAATTAGTTTTATTGGTAAGAAAAAAAAAACAATTCCATTAAAATAATAAAATGAATAAACAAGATCAATAAATATGAAATTTAAAATACGAGCGATTAATTATAATAAAATATTTGTGCAATGAATCAAACAACGCGGTGCTTTCGATAATTTCAACTGTAATAATTATTATCATATATATGTATATCATAATATCAATAACAATATTTATAATAATAAATATAAATAATTGTTATTAATAATTTTCACGTCTTCGTTGATATGCTATACAGATACATCTAAAAAATCAATAATTCCCTTAATTTATTATTATTATTATTAATCTATTTTTTAGATTGCCCTGCTTAATTTTAACGTATAGCATATACGCTTAAATTAACTTGATCATTATCAATTAATGAACAAAATTTATGTACAGAAAAACCAACACACTAAATCCGTATCATAATCTTAAATCAACTTATAACTCATTTAATAATTAATTATTAATCACTAATCATTAAATATGTATAATATATGTATGTATATATCTGTATATATGTATACGTATTTTAAGTAGTAATTCAAAGCTCATTGTGTGTGATAGTAAGATTTCACGAACCGTCTGCCTGAGAATTTGTTGTTAATACACTTCAGAAACGTGTCACGTACAAAATTTAAACTGACATTATTTTTAAATAAACATTTATTTCTACTTTTAATAATTAATTAATATTAATATTTGGATATCAGTAAAATAGATATAGTGAAGATAATATAATAAATTTTTTTAAATTAGTAAAAGATCAAGCAAGTCGAAAAGATTTTTTTTAGATTTTTTAAAACTTTTTTATAAAGAGAAAGTTTGTATTCGCTTTGGAAAATTATTAATTAACCTCCACGCAACGAATTTATATTTTTTTCATTCATTTTTTTCTATTCTAAATAAATAGCGCGATAGTTTATTTTTTTTTTAATTTTTTTAATGTATTTTATCGAATTTATTTAAGACTACTTATTCATTAATTAATACATAATATTAATTTCAACTAAACGCGCGTATTTTATTTATTAATTTTTTTCCCCATTAATTAATAAACTACCTGGCGCTTTTAAAGCACTCGCGACTCGGTAATTAGTTTATTTTTTAATTATAATTATCTATAATCGACTAATACGGGTGATGCAAAAAAGTACCCTCGCATGATTGTACAGTTTCTCACTTTTTTTTTTTTTTGGTTTAGATTTCAATTTTTTTTTATTTAATTATTTATAATCTGAGAAGTTAATTATTATTCGACCCAGGATTAAGATTAATTGACTTACACGTAGTTAATTAATTTCATAAAATGACGGTCGAACGAAAATAAACAATAATAATAAATAAATTTCGTTGTTTTAAATTGTCATTTTATGAAACTAATTAATTTTATCGTACTTAATAATTCGCTAATATAAGTTTAAATAAAAAAAAAAAAAAAAAGTTGACTATGCAAGCAGAGTAAAAATTTTCCAAGTTTAGTAATCCCGGTTAAGAATTCCCATTCGGCTGTCAATCGATCACCGTTTCGGCAAACTTTACCCAAAATCTCTTTAGGGATACTAAAGAAACTTTCCCCCAAGTATATAACTAAGTCTTTTTGATAGATAATGTTGCGCAACTGTGTTTTAGTGCGTTGAAAGTTTAAACAGAAAATACGAAAGAACAAACAATATAATATTTAAATAGTGAAATTTAAATTTTAAAGAAAATATTGTCGGATTATATTAAATTTAAAATAGTTGCCAGCTGGCAGGACACTTGAATAATAAAAATATTATCCCGAATAAAACTTACTTTATCCACTAAAATCTTAACATCCATTGAAATAATTATAATTCATTATTTTTGACAAAAAAAATTTAGCAGACGTCTGACATTTTTTTATAACAACAAAAATAAATATTTATTGGATAGAAATTTGAAAAAATTCTGTAAAAAATTATACAAAATTTTCTTGTGCTTTTTATTTTTAATTTATCTACAAAAACAATAATTGTAAGATGCCTGCTATATTTTTCCTCTCAAAAAATCCAAAATTAAATATAAAAACGCTTCTATTTCCTCCGGATGCATAGTCAGCAAACAATTTAACTTTAAAACGACAAAAAGTAAGATTATTTGTCCCTAAAACTCGACCACAATCGTCAGTAACACAAATAATAGCAATAGTTTCTCAAATCACCGCTAGATGGCCTTCGATCTAGTCTTCTCGCATACAGTAGGGCGAATAAAACGAAAAATCGTCCAAAGCAAAGATCTAACTGCGTCTAATAACATTAAATCCAACGAAAAGTTGATATTACAAATATTTTTGTCCGTGTGACGGTTTTTCTGATAAATTATCGCATTTATTACAATAAACACTTATCTAATTAACTAAGTGGGTCGTATCAGATCGAAATGACAATTTCTAAATTATTTTTCGATAGAAAAGGTTTCAAAAATTCATCCAAAGTAATAAATACTGACGAATATTTTTAATTATTAATATTTATTAATCCTAATTCTAAAAACAAAATGGCGAATTTTCGAATGTAAATCGATCTGATACGCGTGCTTGTTTCTACTTGTTTCTACTTACGAGGCAGTACATCATCTTCAGGCTTCTACTGCCGATTAATCGGCGTGATTAACTTTTATTATTAATATTAATTTTAATAATTATAATTATCGGTAATGAAATGAGGTAAGATGAGATCAAGAGATAGATCATGACTACAGATGCATAATAAAAATTAAATCATTGCCTATTTTTTATATTAGTATTGCATTTCACGGAAGACTTGCGTCTGATAAAGGAATAAATTATCATTAATTAATTAATTAATTAATTAATTAATTACTTAGAGGTCATAAAACGACCAATGGAGGAAAGATATTAATTTTTATTATGAACGTTTGATCAAACTAAGATCAGCTGTTGTCATGACCGTCCTGATACTCTTCACTCTCGCGGTGAACAAGAACATGGACGACCGTTGCTTCGGACTGCTGGCGAAGCAATGGCGGCCTTACGGGCGGTATTGTGGTCTCGGGACTTGGTTCTGTTACCAAAATACTGACGTCGCTAGCGTCGGGAATGCGCAGTGGCGCTGGTTCCACGATAGGAACACTTCTTTTGCCCCTTAAGCTTCCACACCGACGGGTTATTGCTTCTTTTATGTCACGCTGAAGAATATTCAGCGACAATGCGGTCCCACTCGGCCTTATTGAGCTCCGTTTTGAGGTCGGTGGACTCAGGACGTCCTCGTCGGGATACGATTCCACCGCGTCCTGCCGCCCAAGTGTCGCTCCAGAGGATCTATAATTTTAGGATATGTTAATCGTCGAAATAAAGCCAATTATATCACACAATTTAAAAATATTTTAAATACTGATTAATTTTCTAGGCTAGTCTAATATTGTCATCCTTAGGCAAAAAAAATTACTAAGCGATTATTAATTAATTAATTAATTAATCATAAGAATTTACCAATTAATTGCCAGTTAGTAATATTAACAATTTTTTGACTAAGCTAGATTAAGATACAAAAAGCAGTTACAGAAGATACAGATTAAGAACTCGGAAAGAAAGGCGACTGGTGGCTTTTAACTTAAATTTTAGTTTGTTTGTCCGACCAGGTGTTTTGATAATGATAAATACGAGCGAGAAGTTGTTTTAATGTTTGTTAGCCTGGCGATAAACAGACGAGATTTAATATGCAATTAAATTTGTTAGACTAAATATTTTGCCAACCTCTGGCTCACTTTCCTACCAAACTTTAATACCAAGTGACTTCCTCTAGGGTTTAAAGTTTATGAAGAATTTATTTACTTTGTAAATGGAACCAAACTTTGTTATTTTTGTTTTTAGGGGTTTGTTTACTATTTTTAACTTTTTTAGAGTTAGTTTATAATTTTATAAAAATAAATTTTATGTATAAGTTTTGTCTGATCACATCTAGCCATATTTTTTAAATAAAAAATATTTTATTTGAGTTTTAGATTATACAAATTAAAACATGTCATGTTGATTTATATTTTTTGTCTTTATTTAAAATAGTATAAATGAAAAAATTTATAAAATCACTTGATACCTTAAAAAAAATTATCTTTATTTGAGAATTTAAATTTAACTTTTCTATAGTGAGATATTTAAACGCTTATGCGCCACCTGTCGGATTTTTTTGGTAATTTTAATTAAAAAATTATAAATGATCTGGTTAAGTCATATCAAGTAAAAAATAGCGAATTTTCATATTAGAACTTGAAAAAAATTATATTTGAACACAAAAAAATTTTTAAAAGTAAACTTTAAAATTCACTCGGATTCTGGTTAATTTTTATAGTTTCAAACAGTACAGCGGACATCGGGGTGGCACAAGTGTAAATATTACAAAACTTAATGTAGAAAGTGTAAAAGCTACAATTTACAATTTAATATCGAAAATGTGATTAGTAACTGTCACTATAGTAAATACCGACTTTTTCATCTTAAAAAATTACTGTTTCAAACTGTAAAAATTGCCGTTTCAATATATAGTCTATACTATAAGGAGAAAGGGAAGGTCTCACACTCGGAGAATTTAACATTTGAAACAGTAAAAATTCTACTCTTAAAATATATATTTTACCAGTCCAAGCAAATCAATAATTATAGTTTGATTTTTAGCGTTGCGTTTAAAATTTACCATTTTACTTTGTAAATATTGACGTTGCTTGTATAGAAATTTAATAGCTGTAGTTTATATTTTTTACCTATCATGCGATCATTTTTTAGGTACAAAATGATAAATATCAAAGTCAAAATTCTTAATTATTATACTTTAACATTTTCGACTTTCACATGGCAAATATTACTGTTTGAAATAGTATTTTCTTCCATATAAATAATAAATCCTACACAGAAAAAAAAATTTACTTGAATCAAGTAAATAATTTTGAAGAATTTTAACTTCTTGATTTGAGTAGAAAAATTCTTAAACTAAGAAATTTTTCTTGTTTTAAGTAAATTTTACTTGATTCAAGAATTTTTCGTTTTGATCCAAAATAATGAAACTCTTAAAAATTATTTTCTTGGTTTAAGAATTTTTCTGTTGATTCAATTTAATTTTTTTTTTTTCCTGTGAATCATTTAAATGATAAATATTGAAAAGTGATTGTTAAAATCACGATTTTACTGTTTAAAATGATAATTTTTTCCAATTGATCATTACTTATTATAAATCGACTATTATTTATTACGGTTTACTTTTTTTCGTGCACGTATAACAGCTTAAAATAATGAAAAAACTGTAAAGTAAAATAAAAGTCGATTGCAACCATAAAATAATTTTTGAAACTACAAAAAAGCCAACAGTCGCCTTAGAGAAAAATAAATTCTAGTCGCGCTAAAAAGTTTCTACGTATAAAAGTTGATGTCACATCTATAATATCGTTATCGAGTGAAGAATAAACGACAGCCGTCAACAGTACTTCGTTTTTTTTTAATACTTGTTTACCTATAGCATCAACTGGCTTCGGTTAAAATTGAAAGAAAAAATATCAGTAAATAAATAAAATGAAAATTTTAAAATTTATATAAAGTTAAGTACAAGTTAAAATTAATGTGCGATACAGTAAATTTTGAGAAGAGGGTGAGGTGAAATAAATATTTAAATAAAAAATAACAAGTTTTGTGATAAGATGGAGAAGATATCGTACCTGACAGTAACGTGAGAGTCGGAGCCGGAGCTGGAGGTAGCCGAGGGCTGTTCCATGGTGGGCGAGGGACGGGACACGGTCAAGGAGGGTGGCTGCAGGTCCTCGTGGGTCCCGGTGGCGCCGGAGAGAAGCAGCAAAGGTAAATTTGGGAATAACCAAGCCGATGCTGTCCCTAGCTCGCTAAGATCGCTGGCGTCGCTGGCCCTGGAGGACTTGCGGCTACTGGCCCTACTTCCCCGGTGTACGTGGAGAAGGGCCGATAACTTACCACCCCACCCACCGCCTCTGCCTTCGCTGCCCATGCCACCCGGACTCGATGTTTGGGTTTGCGAATCTACCTCGTGTGCTATTCTTTCACGTTCTTTTTTCATTCTAGATTTTATTTCAATATATAATCATTATTATTATTCATTATTTATTATTATTATTGTTATTATCATTGGCATTGAATTTTAGGGTGTCTAACGGGACTCCGCGTCAACGCTCATTGGTCGGGATTATTTTTAACGCGATATTCAACTGCAAACTATAGTTCACTTCAAAAAAGTTTTATTTGAATTGCTATTTATTATTTATGGGATCATTTTATTTTCATTATTTTTACGGACTGTTTTAGGAAATTAAAAAAATATTACACTGTAAAAAATATGGGAGTTAATTTTCAATTTTATCACTCGCGTGCGGAATTAATTTAGATTTTTTTTCAATGGAGTGAATTTTTAAATAATCTGAGTGATTTTTATTTTAATGTAAAAAATTTTATGTGTCAAATTATTTTAAAATACTTCAAAAATTTATCTCAAGCTTAAGATTGTAAATTTTTATAAAAATTTGAATGAAAAATTGAACCAAATTTTCATAAATATAATCTTTTCTTAAGTCTTGTTGAGAAATTTTATTGTAAAAAACAAAATATAATCAATTATTTTCGTGTAAAAAAAATCGTCTCAAAAGTGTCTTAAAATTGTCGTTTGTTTAAGATCTTAAACGTGACACAGCAAGACTTTTTTAAGATGCCAAAGAAAAAAAAATTCCAAGAGCAGATTTTTTAAATTTGGTTTTTGAATTTGTTATGAAAATTAATTTTTAGATGATTTTGCAAGTTTCTTTAAAAAAATCTTAAAAAAAAATTTAGAGACTATTTTAAAATGAGTTCACAGCGACAAAATTCCGGAATATTAAAATGGAGCGTCTTAAAAAAGTCTTAAAATTGTCAGATAATAATTTTTCAACAATTTAAAATTCAATTTGAAAAGAGCGTATTTAAAAATGTTGCGGTTAAAAACTCGCAAAATCGTCTAAAAAATGTCTAAAAATAAATTTTCGTAATAAATTCGAGAACCTAATTTTAAAAATCTGCTCTTGGAATTTTTTTTTTTTTTTTTTTTTTGGCGTCTTAAAAAAGTCTTGTTTTGTGTCACGTTTAAGATATTAAACAAACGAAAATTTTAAGACGATTTTTTTTTACACGGGTTGTTACAACGTTTAATTTATTAAAATTAATTACTTTAATATTACTACAATTAATTAACAAATTAAAATTTTGAGAAAATCTTAACAAATTTTCAACATAAAATTTCAAAATTTCCAATTAAGGATTTTGTAATTTACAAACAAATATTTTTTGTTATTATTTAATAAAAAAAATTAAAAATTCACTCCGTGGAATTTTTTTTATAAATAATAGATATGAAATTCTCCTTAGAGTGAATTTCACTTTGAAAAAATAAAATTATTTAATAATTATCCGGTCCAAAAATTTTTTACAGTGCAGAACTCTAAATAATAGTTAAAATTTTTGAACTGATCGAATGAATCGTTGGCTGAAAAATGTTTTGCGTTTATTTGCGTAAACAAAAAATCGAAAAGTATTGTTAATAAAAAATTTGAAGTTATGTTTGATGAAATGGAATAGTTCAACAGAATGGCGGCATGCTCGAGTACGCTACTCGAAACTGAAACATGGATTAATTTTTTACTGAACGAAATTCATGCGTAGGTATATTAGATCTTATCAAATAAAAAATCAAACTTTTTATACTATCAGAATAAATTATTATTTTAGATAATTTATAAAAAGTTTGATTTTTAATTAAATAATTGAAAAGTTATAAACGACTTCAATGCGGGTTAAATATTGCAAAATTACAGTAAATCCAATAATTAGACTACAGAAACATTAGACACCCAAAAAGAGTAAAAAGGAAGAAATAAATGAATATTAGTGAATATTTACGTGATATATTCGCGGAAAGTGCGTTGAATAAGTCTGGCAGCTTTGTCCTGCCTCTTCCAGATCCTCGTGGACGACACGATCTCCAACTCCTTCCTCGTAGGGAACTGTTTCTTGAACTTAACGTCCATTTGCTCCTGGAGTTTTCTAAAGTCTTCAGACTCCTCGACGTGTCCAAGGACGTGCTTGACAAGTGCGTGTAGGATGTCCAGACAGTGTATTTTGTTTCCTTTGGCGATAGGAAGATTAAAGCTCACCAATGCTACGACATTGGGCTTTGAAATTCCTAACGGAGGGTCTAAGCTCGCTATGAAGTCGCTCAGTTGTGAAAACCGGATGAATTGCGTTGCATGAGGGTCGTATCTATTGATCGTTCAATTATTAGTTAGTACAGTTGGTTAGGTATCGAATGTCAATCAAAAATCAATAGAGAAAAATACTGAAATTCGTTTATAATCACTCAGATCAATTTTTAAATTTTACGGAAAAGTTGAAAGTTAAATTCTGGGTAAATTGAATGTACAAAAATATGATAGGAGATCTTTTTTATAGAAAATTAAATTTTCTTTTAAAAAAGTTCTTATCAATTTTTCCGCATCTCACTTTTTAGCTAGAATATCAATTTAAACCTAAACTAAGAAGGTTTGATTGAAATATCGGACTTTTGATAAGTAAAATTTTTAAATTTTAATTTTGAGGTAAATATTGAAGATACGAAAAAATCATATCAGACCTTTTTTTGTACACTGATAGAAGGATTTGTTTATATTTAATAAACTTTATTAACTGTTAATAAATGATTTTTTAATTTCATAGGATTTAATAGATATTTATTAACAGTCAATAAATTATTTATTATCCAGATATTTATTAACAGTTAATAAATAATTTATTAAATACAATTTATTAACTGTTAATAAATATTTAAATATTTATTTTAATTAAATAAAAAAAATCGACTCTAACAAATTAATAAATATAAATTTTAAGATAATTAGTTTTTTGAGAACAATTTTATTTTTTTAATTAAAATAAAATTGCAAGTATTAATCAACTAAGCCAGTGCCAATAACTGAGTCTTTTACCTTATTAATGGTTAATGAGTATTTGTTAACTGTTAACAAATATTTATTTAAAATAAAAATCAAAAACAGCAATTTTCTTTTAATACTTTTGCACACCTCATAGCGCGAAGCGCGTGAGGTTGTGCTTTATACTCGATTTGTCAAGGTCAAGCAATTTTTAGTAGATTTCATAGAAATCTAACTATTGCATTGGTCCTCATGACGGAACTTTTGAAAAATTTTGCTATATTTCGACTCAGCTCGTCAAGCGGATTCAGAAAATGCATATGGTTTAAAAGTTTATATATGTATGTATTTATATATATATATATATATATATATATATATATATATATATATATATATATATATATATATATATATATATATATATATATACGATATAATCGGCATTGTCTCTTCTCTAACTCTCGTAATTCTATACGGATCTCAATAAAACGTAACATACTTATTCTTAGGACGATTTCCGAGGTTAAGTTCTAAGATGAGCCAAATCTGTCGATTAGTTTAGAAATGAGAGCAATTAGAAATTTTTAAAAATCGAAAAAAATTTTCACTTTTACCGTATTTCCGTGCAATAACAATGGAACGCGACATCCTATCGGATTTCTGTAAATTGCATTTGAAAGCTTATTTAATAAGCTTCAATTTGTCTACTTATTTATTTCTCCAAATTAAATAGTTTAGGAATAATAGCAATTCAAAAATTTTCAAAAATCGCAAAAATTTTCACTTTTACCGTATTTTCGTGCAATTACAATTGAACGCGATATCTTATCAAAATTCTATAAATGGTATCTGAAAGCTTATTAAATAAGCTTTAATTTGTGTACCTCATTATCAGTCTAGGCCAAAAATCACCTACTTTCTCAGACAGATTTAATGAAATTTTACTTTTGCATTCGTTTTGACGTCATTGTTGTTTAATCAGACAGAAATTTATTTTTTTTTTTTTTTCGTATGTAACCCTAGTAGTATTTTTATTATTCATCATGAAATCTACTTCCATTTCGGCTGCCGAATGGCCTTTTTATGATCTTTAAATGACTCTATCACAACCATATTACACTTATGCAATGATATAAGTAGATGTACACCGAAAAAACACTTAAATTAAACCATCTTTTACTTTCTAAAATTTCATGTTGCTATTTTGAAAAAAAAAAAAAACGTTTTGAAAAAAATTTTACGTGGACGTCCGGATGTCACCCCATTTTGGATGTACCAACGATTACTCCCGAACAAATTGATATTTCAAGACCAGACCTTTTTTATTAGTTTAAGAATTCAATGAACTGGGTCCGTATTTCATATCAGTGGCCTAGTTTACGTATTTTTTTTTTAAATTGAATTTTTATTAAAATTCACTACGATACAACCGTACAAAGCCAAATTAACTTTTCTTATTTGTCACGTGAAAACTATGGCGCCACTTGATCAAGCTAGATTTTTTTAGACTGCGTGCGCATATGACAAGAAAAAAGGGCGCCGATATTTAAAAAAAAAATGAAAAATACTCTGTAAGAAATTACTTAATTATAATTTTTTTTTTTTAATCAATTACACAATTAATTTTTTTCTTAAGAAATGAATGAGCGTTATGAGGCGTGCACTTTTGGATTTTCCAAACTTTTTATAACTCTATACAGTGAAAGCTGTTAAAAGTTACCGTAGTTCTGTCTCAATTTCTCATAAAACACTAATAAGAGCAAGAAAGACAACCTGGGTAACTTTTAAGAGCCTTTACTGTAATTAAATTTACTAAATAAATTAACGTTTTTAGTATTTAAAAATATAAAATATAATTATGAGCTGTGATAGAATTTGGTATTTTACAATAAACATTATTATAATGTAAAATAATTAATGCAAATAATTTATAAAGATAATTTTTGTTTATAAACAATCTTCATATTACATGATATTGCCAGCCATATTTATTAACTGTTAATAAATATTTGTTAACTATTAATAAATATTTATTGAATGTAAAAAAATGTTTATTAAAATTTAATAAACTAAATAATTGTCTTAAAATAAATTAAATTATTAATAGTTAATAAATCCTTCTATCAGTGAAATATCAGATTTCTCTGAGTGAACTTTTAAATAATTAATTAAAAAGTGCAAATTACTTTGACCATCTGATGTAAAACATCTCAAGATCATCCTCGACAATGCCGATCTCTTCTTCTTGGTGCGCCTGGTTAAAGTTTTCCAGGATAATAGCGATGTACATGTTGATGACTATCATGTAGCTGATGATGATGAAGGACGTGAAGTACGTAATGGCTAGGAGGGGTAACCCGCAGTCTCCGTTCAACTGCCGGGCGGTTGGGGTAGGGTCACACAACGGCGGTTGAACCATCAGAGACTCCAGGACGTCGTTCCATCCTGCCGACGTCATCAAGCGAAACAACAGCTGCATGCTCCGACCAAAGGTCTCGAAGTTCACCTTTTAGTTTTTTTTAGCTTTTTAGTTTCAGTTTGTTCATTTCTATCCAACTTTTTATTAAATATTGCACACCTCCATGCTCTAGCCCGGCTTTCAGTTAATACTCGCATTAAAGTTTATACTTGTTCTTTTGGATACTCCCGCTGTTTGCATAATGCTAACCAATTGTATTAAGGTCATTGTTATAGAGTAATTTTAAATACACTGCTAATGCAATTCTTCCTCTAATGCCGTTAATAGTTGAATATGTTTCTAAACCATTTAATATTAATTCATGACTTTATTATTTCTGTTCCCGCAGAGATAATTAAATTTCATCTAGAAATTTTATATCTAATATTAAATGAATAATTTTTTTTTATCAGTCGTAGAATAGTTTATAAATTATTTCATTTTTATATTAATAAATTATAATTCTTTTATGTTACTAGTAGTGTTAAATTTTTTTTAGAAAAAATTATTTGAAATTTTTAATTGGTTCGAAATTTTGTTATTCACAACTTTTTAATTGTTGAAAAATTATTAAGGAGATCCACACGAAGTAATCAAATTTTTAAAACTTCCTGAAAATTTGTGAATTCAATCTACGTAGCCTAATAATAATTAATAAAAAAATTAAAAAACAGTAAGTTTCCGGGATATTTAATCGAATAATTAGGTTTAACAATTGTAATTTTTACATGTAGGTAAATGAAAACTCCACCAGCCGTGTATTTGGTTAAGAAATTAATGCAATTAACGATTTAAAAAAAATTTTATTTTCATTGAATTTGATTGAAAAAATAATAAGCTTTCGATTAAAACAATAAAAAAGTAGCTTTCCGAACGTATTACGGAGATATTTTATATTTTTTATGAAAAATCACTCGGAACTTGCGTTCTTTAAAGTCTTGTATTTGACTTGGCAACACCGCTTGCGCAGTTACTCGGCGCATAAGTAACCGCGGTTTTTTAAATGCTAGAAGATCTTAGTAATTTTAGTTAGACAGTAAACATAAATAAATTTGAAGGTCAGGGAACTGTTGCGGTGTTGTCAAGTGTATACCGGCACTTCAGAGTGCTATATTTTTTATTATTCAATTAAATGTTAATAATTATTTAATGAGTAAATTTTTCGAAAATTTCCTCAAAAATGTTATTAATTAATTTAAAAATTATTTTTACGATGCATAACAAAAGTATTTCTACGTATTATTTTTTTATAGACATTCATTACACTAAGAAGGTACTTGGATCTCTTTAAGGAGATCCACGCGAAGTAGTCAAATTTTTAAAACTTCCTAAAAAATTGTAAATTCAATCTACATAGCCTAATAATTAATAAAAAAATTAAAAAATAGTAGGTTTCCGGGATATTAAATCAAATAATTAGGTTTAAAAATTGTAATTTTTACCAGTAGGTAAATGGAAATTCCACCAGCCGTGTATTTAATTAAGAATTTAATGCAATTAACGATTTAAAAAAAATTTTATTTTCATTGAATTTGATTGAAAAAATAATAAGCTTTCGATTAAAACAATAAAAAAGTAGCTTTCCGAACGTATTACGGAGATATTTTATATTTTTTATGAAAAATCACTCGGAACTTGCGTTTTTTAAAGTCTTGTATTTGACTTGGCAACACCGCTTGCGCAGTTACTCGGCGCATAAGTAACCGCGGTTTTTTAAATGCTAGAAGATCTTAGTAATTTTAGTTAGACAGTAAACATAAATAAATTTGAAGGTCAGGGAACTCTTGCGGTGTTGTCAAGTGTATACCGGCAGTTCAGAGTGCTATATTTTTTATTAGTCAATTAAATGTTAATAATTATTTAATGAGTAAGTTTTTCGGAAATTTTTACAAAAATGTTATTAATTAATTTAAAAATTAATTTTAATATGCTTAACAAAAGTATTTCTACGTATTATTTTTTTATAGACATTCTTTACACTAGCAGGGTGTTTGGATCTCCTTAAACTACAGTATTAATTTTTGTCGAGGTAAATTAAAAAATTTCTGCAATGATAATAATTTTTACTATTTAACTTTCTCCGTGTATAAATTCGGAATTTTTCTCCAAAAAAAAATTTGGATATAAATTCAGCAGAAAATAATCCTTAAATTAACTTTCAAAAAATAAATGAAAAAGCATAAATATTTTTTTATCAACTCTCTAAAGTGACATCTTGAGTAAGAATTTTTCCGTTTTTCTCCCTTAATTTATCACTGAGCTGTCAATAGTTGAATTTCCGCGAGTGAAATCGGGCTCTCTATCGCATTGAATGTCAACATAATTAATGGCATTACATTATCCTGACATTGAAATAATTTAACGGCGATATAATAAATTTTTAGGGGAATGAGCTTTGAGATGCGCAATTAAAATGATTAAGAGAATAAATCGATAAATAAATTATACTAACCATGTCATCGAGAGCACCCTGCTTGCGAACGTGTCCAAAGACCGACATGCCGATAATTGCATAAATAAACGTAATAAGTGCGAGCAAAGCACCGATGTTAAACAGCGCCGGTAAACTAACGACCAGCGCAAACAGCAGTTTCCGAATACCCTTGGCAGCCTTGATAAGCCGCAGTATCCTTCCGATTCTGAACACCCTCACGACCCGCAGGAGCGTCGGTGACACGGGAAAGTCTATCATTATGTCCTCCATGAGGATTCCGAGGATCGACGCCAGCACCAGTATAAAGTCGAACAGGTTCCATGGCACCGTGAAGTAGTGGTACCGCAGACCTATTATTTTAACGATAGCTTCCAGCCCAAACACTGTCGTAAAAAATGCGTTCGACACTTCCAAAATAAAGAACACCGGGTGCGGCTGGTTGTAATGTTCGATACCCATCGTCAGCATATTCAAAAATATCAGTACGAATATTGCTATTTCAAACCTGTGTACATAAATTAGGTATTAGTTTTTGTTTTTATTTTTTCGACTCGCGTTAGAGCGGTTTTATGGCGAGCAATAAAAACACCACTGGGAAAATTAAAAAATTCATCGGCTTATTTTATTGATAAAAAGTATCAATTTTATTTTTATTCTCAATGTTAATTATGATTTTTTGGAAAAATTTGAATTTTTTGGTTAATTATTAAAGATATAAAAAAAATTGTAAGATAATTTTTTTAAAGGGAATGTAATTTTATTTTTTTAAAAAAGTACTTTTAGAAATTTTTTTGACTTTTATTATTTAAATAGAATTTTATCGGCTTATTTTATTGGTAAAAAGTATCAATTTTATTTTTATTCACAATGTTGGTTATGATTTTTTGGGAAAATTTGAATTTTTTGGTTAAATATTGAAGATATAAAAAAAATTGTAAGATAATTTTTTTAAAGGGAATGTAATTTTTTTTTAAAGTTCTTTTAGAAATTTTTATTTTTTTAGATAGAATTTTAATTCAAAATTAGAGTTTGAAAACGACTAATCAAATATTGCACGCCTCATAAGCGAAGCGGATGAGGTTGTGCTCTACACTCGCCTTACAAAAATCAAGCGATTTCTTGAACTAAAATTGTCTCTATTTATTTTCTATCGCACTTGTAGGACAATATTTACACATAAATATAATGGAAAAACATTAGTTTCAACACTTATGACATTTTGCTTTTTAAATAAACAAAAAAAATGTTTAAAAAAATTATTCCGTGGACGTACGGCTGGCAAATGTATGTATGAAAACTGGCGTGGTCACGATAACTGCTGAAAAACTTAACTGATCAAGTCCATTTATTTTTTATACGCTTCAGTATGATTTAAAACTAAGTCCTTTCGAAGATCACGGTTTAATTCAATGTAGTTTATTTATAATTAGCAATAAACTAAAAATCCACTAATCGTTTGTATATCTATATCTATGTAAATAAGGTTCGTTTACAATACATGCGCAGTAGCTTTTTTTTCTGGGTGGACAATGGCGCGAAAGATTTAAAAGTATTTGTATTTTATTTTAATTAATTTTATTATGGAAAATGAGTTTATGAGGCGTGCAATTTTGGATTTTCCAAACTTTTTTACAATTTTTTCTCGTATTTTTACTGTTAATGAATTGAAGATTATCGCCAAAATAATCAATACAAATATGGCGTTTTAATAAATAGAAATCTTCCCTACCAACTCGTGCAAAAAGTCTCAATAATTATTTCCTGAAAATTCTGATAGATGGCGTTTAGAATTTTTTATTCTCTTTTTATACCCGTAAAAATACTTGTTTACTTTTTATTGTAAATTATTTTCGATGCAAAATCGTTGATCTAAACATATATTAAAAATGTTTGAATTATAATCAAATTTACTAAATAATTTTTTAAAATTAATAATATAAAAAAAAATACTACAGTAAGTTTAGAATAAAATTAAAAAAATTAAATTTTCAATTTAATCATAATAATTTATTTAAAATGCATCTATGTTGTGTTTTTCCCAGTGATTCTGTTTTTCAATTAAATTTAACAGCACAATTATGCTCTCTAAAAAAGTCAGAATAGACGTATAGACGTATAGACGGTTCTCTAAACAAACACAAATAAAAGTAATAAGTAATCAACTATCTTTTGAATTTTATTACCTCCTGGAGTTGGACAAGTCGTAGAACATGGCGAGGAATTGATTCATCGGACGTTTTATTACTTTTTGAGGCTTTTTACGGCCTAGTTTTTTCATGGCTGTGTAGTAGTGCTTCTGACTTTCGGTCAGAAACATTTCTAGCACGCCACCTTCGTACTATAAACATAAAGATTACAAAACAACGTTATAATAATAAATTTTAACATTTATTGGGTAATTTGGGGGCATGTATGCTACCGTGTAATAAACTCCTTTTACTGTCAGATAAAAAACAATAAACCTACTTCAAACAAACACTTTTGATCTATTATTCAGACAACATATCTGCGAAAACTCTTTAAAGACTTTAGACATATTTTGTTTTTATTTTTTTATAAATATATACACAGTGGAGGTGTGATAAATACTCAGTGTGATAACAATCGAATTAGCTAACAGCAACCCAGTCAGCATCCAAGTCAGAAATATTTCAGTATGAAGTCTTTTAAAAAACTTCTTATAGAAGTCCTAATGTGACGTCTTAAGGAGCTCTTTTTTACGAGGTCAGAACTAAGAGCTCTTAATGAAATCATAAGTTTGGAGTCAATTTTCTGACATCTAACTGAGTCCCTTTTTTGGACTTCTTTTTGAGTTGCGTATAATGAGCTTATAGACATTATAAACAAAAACACAAATTTCTTTTTAATATAAAGCTGTCAAAATCTTATTCATTTTTCATTTATTACTTTCCTGATTGAGAAATTAAATTGAAAATGATTAAAAATAATTTGAATTAAATGATTTAAAACAATTTGAATAGATTAATATATAGATATACACTTGGCATAGGTTAACTCATTTCTCTTAATCCAGGTTAATTAAATTTTTTAAAAATTTTAAATTATATTATGAAGTAATAGGCAATAATGTTAAAATCTGGTTCGTAATCAAACTAATTTAGATAAAATAATAAAATTGGATTCTAATCTGAAAAAATTATGTGAACTTTTTACATTTAAGGAGTACTTTGCATGTATTAATTTTAAACATTTTATTCGAATTTAACGATATCTTATAACTATATACTTATTAATTATTGTTAAATTTTTAATATTCATTAATTTATCTATTAGATTTTATATTGTGAAAAGTAAACAAAATTTATATAGACTATTCAAAAAAATATTACAGGTAGACTTTTGAATATTTTTTAGTATATAAATATTCGTAAAAGTTACTTTTTCTCTATCGATACACAGTATCAAATAGAATAAATAATATAGACAATGATCGCAACATTTCATCACTATATAAACTTAGCTTATAAGAATAATGAGATGTGTAACGACATATCGTTTGAACAGCGTAGGGGGTTAGGTATCGATCTAGCACGCGCGCGACTCGGGTTCGAATCTTAGTTACAGCAATTGCGATTTTCACTTTCTTCCTTTAAACCGACAATATTGGGTCTAACTAAAATAATAAACATTCGAAATCAGCATCGGTGCTTCATGAGACTCTGAAATATTTTTCATAATTTACTTTTATTATTATTATTATTATTAATATTATTTTTGTTGTGTTTTTATTATTGTTATCATTATAATAGCGTATAGAGATAAAAAATCATTCATTTGTGCGAGTTCAGAAAAAAGAGCTCGTTTTGATGAGTTCTTAAAGTCTACAATAAGCGGCACATTCGACCTCTTCAGAAGGTCTTAAAGACGTCTTTTAGACGTAGACTCTGACGTCCAAATCAGAAATCTGAGCTCGTTCGGAATAACTTAATACGTCATTTTGCTATCTGGGAAGCTGTAGCCCAGACCTCAAGCCCTTGTGAATAATTGACAAAGAATTTGAAAGTCCGCAATTTAATGGGTTTATATTAAACTAAAGGGCTTAAAAGTTTAAATAATCATTTACTTGTTGAATCTTTTCACCGTCACCATTTTAAATTCATCGGGTTTTAGGTTCTATTACTTTAAACTCGTTTTAGTCGATATTAAATTTCGGTTCGTTTCAGAAGAATAAAGAATTCTATTGAATGTAACCAAATAGAGCAAACAGCGGCCAAGTTAAATCGAATTTATCCAAGAATCGTAAAATAGCTTTGAAAACATGCCAAATAAATGAAGCAAAGAGGACATACTTCCCTCAGGATATTAAATACGTTGAATTAGTGCTCTGACAAAATTAATACTCATTCTACTGATGACTTTAAATTGGAAATTGATTTATTAATACTTCCAATTGGATACTAGATTCATGAATATGGATTTGGGAGTTCAAGTCATCATCATCACTTTTCACGGTTTATTTGAGTTTAATATTCTCGGTATTTGTACTACATATTTAGTTTTAATCACTGATTATCATGGCTAATGAATATTTATTGTAATAATTTGATGCTGTTGTTGATTATGAATTAATCCGGCTTTAGGATGGGACCGGAGCGCTTTTTGCTCGTTGAAATATGATGTAGAGAAAAGTGAAATTGAAATATAATAATTCTGGTATATATTTGATATTTTTATGAACAATTCAAGCGTGTAGTTTTCATCGAAAAAAGAAAAGTTTTTTATGAACCCTTCATTTTATTAAGAACAAATCTTTAGATAATTCTTTTGATTAATCTTTAGATAATGTCTGATATTACGAAATTTTTTTGTATTTTTGAATTTTAAGTCGGAATTTTTTGTTGGTTCAAAATTTTGCTACTTTTTAATTGTTGAATATTTATTAAGGAGATCCACGCAAAGTAAAATTTTTAAAACTTCCCGAAAATTTGTAAATTCAATCTACATAGCCTAATAATTAATAAAAAAATTAAAAAACAGTAGGGTTCCGGGATATTTAATCAAATAATTAGGTTTGAAAATTGTAATTTTTACATGTAAGTAAATGGAAATTCCACCAGCCGTGTATTTGGTTAAGAATTTAATGCAATTAACGATTTAAAAAAAATTTTATTTTCATTGAATTTGATTGAAAAAATGATAAGCTTTCGATTAAAACAATAAAAAAGTAGCTTTCTGAACGTATTACGGAGGAATTTTATATTTTTTATGAAAAATCACTCGGAACTTGCGTTTTTTAAAGTCTTGTATTTGACTTGGCAACACCGCTTGCGCAGTTACTCGGCGCATAAGTAACCGCGGTTTTTTAAAAGCTAGAAGATCTTAGTAATTTTAGTTAGACAGTAAACATAAATAAATTTGAAGGTTAGGGAACTCTTGCGGTGTTGTCAAGTGTATACCGGTAATTCAGAGTGCTATATTTTTTATTAGTCAATTGAATGTTAATAATTATTTAATGAGTAAATGTTTCGGAAATTTCCTCAAAAATGTTATTAATTAATTTTAAGATGCATAACAAAAGTATTTCTACGTATTATTTTTTTATAGACATTCTTTACACTAGCAGGATACTTGGATCTCCTTAATCAAATTGAGATATCGTACTCATCGTGACACATTTTTTTAAAGGATCTTTCGAATATCTATTACAAGAACTAGAAAAATTATTATTCGGCAAAAAAAGCACTTATTAATAAAGTAAAATGTGACTGATATATGTATATTAATTTTTAGATTAATCAATCAAAAAATTACCTAAAATCTCTTTTCTTTTTTATTCTAACTGGGTATAAGTCAATGAAAAATAAAACGGGTTAATTTTTTGTAATCAAATTATTTTGAGAATGAATTAAAACGAAAACCTGTTGAAGGAGTTTTTAATTCGTTCAATTTTAAATAGTTTTCATAAAAATTAAAGTCGAAATAATGCAATTATTTTTTGGGACATTTTTAATAATTTTCAGGGCTTATTTTTAATTGTAAAGTGTGAATTTAATTTAGAAGAAAAATGAATTGCAATTGATAATTTGACGTACCTTTTTTTTAAGCATATTAAAATTATCAATGATAACTCCGATGAATAGATTAAGAGTAAAGAATGAGCCGCATACGATGAAAATAACAAAGTATACGTAAGCCCATAGATTAGCTTCCCTTTGAGGTTGAAGGTCAACGCCCCTTGCATCAACCGCGTCTTCCATTACTTCCATCCAGCCCTCGAAGGTCGCGACTTGGAACAACGCCAGATAAGCAACACCAACGTGATCGAATGTTATCTTGCTGTTCTCCCAAGTGTAATTTAGATTCAGGCAATCGTTCTTCGTGTTTACTATCTATATCAACAGAGAGACACGGAATCACTTTAAGAAAAATCCCTCGAAATTCTAAAATACTCTAGACTATGGATTAAGGAGGTTTATCTGCAACGACTTGTTCAAGAGAGCTTTAAAAATAACTTACAAGAGAGTTTACATTCTTTTTTTATTTTTTTAACATTTATTTCTTTTTTTTGGTACTTTACTCACCGAAATGTCTAGCAATTCGCCGCTCTCGTCTAGACATTTGAAGAACTTTCCTCCGAAAAATTGAACTCCCATTATAGAAAAAATGAGCCAAAACACGAGACAGACGAGGAGCACGTTGAAAATACTAGGTATGGCGTACATCAACGCGTTCACTACAATCTGTAATTTCAATTGATTTGTCGCTTATTCATATATTTATCAATGCTTAAAAATCAATCCATTTAATTCAAATAATAAATAAATAAATTTTTTCATATCGACGACTTTCATTCGATTTCATTTCAATCAATTTTATTATTATCCATCATAAATATCTTCCAATAAATTCACAGTAAGCTCAATGCTTTATGATAGAAAGAAATTAATTTAAAAAGTACAATGGTAGTTATTAAAAAGTATCAAAATATTTCTTCAAACTTTTTAAATTTAAATTACAAACTACCACTAAAATGTGATTTTTAATTAATACATTAAATTTTTTTAATTATCTATATTATTAAGAGAATAAGAAAAATTTTGTGTCCAGGATAGTCATATGATAAAATCGGTTTTTTTAATGAAATTTAGTGTCAATGCAAAGGTCTTGATTTGAATTTGTGCCTTTTCAAGGTTTCTCGCTTACCATTCTCGACAATAGTCAATTTATTATGATAAGTATTTAGGCTGCATTCAAAAATGCTCTATCTCTAGATACATAGTTAACAAATGACCTTTTATCTTGTGAACTATTGACATTTTTAAAGATATAAGCTCATCCCGATGTTACACTCATCGAGACCTTTCGTTTGAGTACCCACATCAATTTTTCATATATTTTATATATTTATATATATGAATATATGAAAAATATATCAAAATGCATGTGGGTACTCAAATAAAAGCTTTTGATAAATATAACATCGGGATAAGCTTATATCTTTAAAAATGTCAATAGTTCACGAGATACAAGGTCATTTCTTAATTATTGACATTTTTAAAGATATAAGCTCACTCCGACATTACACTCATCAAGACCTTTCATTTGAGTACCCACATCAATTTTTCATATATTTTATATATTTATATATATGAATACATGAAAAATATATCAAAATGCATGTGGGTACTCAAATAAAAGCTTTTGATAAATGTAACATCGGGATAAGCTTATATCTTTAAAAATGTCAATAGTTCACGAGATACAAGGTCATTTTTTAATTATTGACATTTTTAAAGATATAAGCTCACTCCGTCATTACACTCATCAAGACCTTTCATTTGAGTACCCACATCAATTTTTCATATATTTTATATATTTATATATATGAATACATGAAAAATATATAAAAATGCATGTGAGTACTCAAATGAAAGCTCTTGATGAGTGTAACATCAGGATGAGCTTATATCTTTAAAATTGTCAATATTTAAGAAAGTACAATGCAATTTAACAAAAGTCATTATTTAATAAAGCAAAATTTTATTTATTTATAGTTCACAAGTCACGGCAGTCACACACTGACTGCAAGGTTGCTAGTTATAGATTAATGATCTAACAAATAATTTCATCATAAATTATTTTCGACAATAGCGCGTAGAAAAATTCAATAAATCACCGGCCATTCATGCCAGGAACAAACTGAGCTATTATAGATATTATAGATAAATAAAAATCGGTGTAGTAAAACTCTCTACACAATAATTGTCAGTACTTATGACCCTTGAATTTACAGCCGGTAAAGTGTTTTAGCCAATAAATCTCTAAGAAAACAAGTTTATTTATTTATACTTAATACACTCGTTTATCTATAAAAAAGTAATTAAGAGAAGATGCTTTTAATAGATCTTACCCTCATGCCTTGCCATCTTGAGATTGCCCTGAGTGGCCTCAATGCCCTGAGAGTTCTCAACGACCTCAGTACTTTGAGGTTTTCATTTTCTTCGATCAAAAGACTAAACATCGAAACCTGTTGAACAAATCACTTTATTTTATCGATTGTAATTTTTTTTTAACCTACTAACTAGTATCGAGCTGCTCGCTCTTTGTTTATATTTATACTTATATTTATAACTACACTATATGTTGTTCTATAGTTATAGATATAGATATATTTATACATAGGTATGGATATGAAATCGCTATACATATTTTTTGAACAGATAGCATGCAAGTACACTGATCTATCCATACAATTGTGTAGCTGTGAAGATAAGAATGTTTTTTTAGCACAAATATTTTTTTTAACAGATGACAAAAAATTAAAAATTTTATCGTCAGACTTAAAATTTTTAATTTCAAATCATCGTACAATACACGATCAATCTACTGATGATTAATTTTTTGGAGTTTTTGGATTTTTTTTAAGGAAACTGCTGACTTTTAAAGATTTTTCTTTTTTATTAAAAATTATTAAAGACTAAAAATTCACATAAATTAATTAATTAAGTAAAATTCAAGAAAATTAATTAAGTTAAATTCAAAAAAAATAACTAAGATTTAAAAAAAAATTAATAAAGTAATTACTGATTTTACCAAATTTTTTTGTATAATTTAAATTTATTAAACTTCTATCAAATTTCTGTGAAAATTTTTTTTAATCAATTTTTAAATAAAGAAAAAAAATTAAAAATTATCAATAAAGATTAAACTCATAACATAAATTTTTCTTTTAAAATCAAACAAAAAATTCAAATCCTATCGGAGCTACTAATTTAATCCGCTAGATGGCGCAATTGAACAATACTTCTCACAAATGGTAGCATAAATCAGCGATAAAGTTTATCAAACGAAACTAAATTGTCTGACGGAACTTAACGAGCGTTAAAAATACAATGATCAATATTATTCGGAGTTTCCATCAACGGTTAATTTATTCAACTTGATTAATTATAGAGAGAATTGTGGCTCGATTTTCCGAGTTTTAAAAGCAAGCAGTTCCTTTAATAATTAATGAGGGTTTAAAAAGGATTAGGATTGATTCTGAGAATATTAACGTACCTGGGTCCATGAAGCGACACATAAAACATATAGATAATACATATAGAAATAAAAAAATTTGAACATTCAAAAGGAATTCTCTTTCGTTTTTAGTGTAATACAATTTTTTTTTTTCTTTTTTAAAGACACTTACATACGCTATATCTTTATCTAACACTTGTTTCGGAATGTAATTAAAAAACGTAAAATGATGTTCTTAAGCCCGTTGAACTAATAATAATTTGTCATCTCATGCGACAATAACACAATAGCCGTTAGTTTGTAGCGTGTTATAGAGACATGAAGTACAAAATAAAATAAAAAAAAAATAAAGTTGAGAACAGTGTAACGATATTAATACACACATGTATTGTTATTATGATGGTAATAGTAGTAGCACAGATTATCGTAATATAATAGCTATGAAGGGTGATAACTTACGAAAACAATGATAAAATCCAAGATTGTCCAGAAACTTGTAAAGTATTTACAGAATCCGAGCGCGATCCACTTAAGCACCATTTCGACGGTGAATAGCAGGCAGAATCCCAGGTTTGTCCAGTAGAGAATGCCCTTCAGGAATGGATTGTCGTCGAGATATATGTCCTCGAAACAAAGGGTGACAGACGAGGCAAATATAAATGCCAGGATCATCCATTCAAAGCCCGGGGTGTCGACAATCGACAATACAACTATGCGTAAGTTTGTCCATTTGTGCCCCAGATCCGTGGCGATACATTGATTAATACAACTACATCTATTAAATAAACAATTATTAGGTATTATTCATCATTTGCTTCACCCAGATTTTCTCGCAACAAAATTAGATCATTTCAACAGGTTATGGGCTCGAATCTTTTAGCTCAAGTTTTCTAAACGCGTTTTGTCTGCCTGCAAAGCAACTGAAAGCCGAATGGTTAGAGAATTTGATATTTTTGTTTTGAACATGATTAATTCGTTATATTTTTGCTTGTATCATTAATATTGTAAATAATTATTCAAATTTTGGAAAAATTAAATGCCGATATTATTTACATGATAAAATTTTTCCTAAAATTTGAATAATTAATTATTAACGAACGTTGTTCAAACGTAATTAAAGTATATTTTAATTAGTGGGTAGTACTGTCGATAATACAAGAAATAATGCAAAGTCTCGTTAGATTTATATAGTACACTAGCTGTTACTCGCCCGCTCTGCTGAACGGTTTATAGAATTGCATTTTTAGATCTAGACTTGAAATTTAATTAGAGTATTGTTTTGACTTGCACAGATTCCAAATTCTGTCGAATTGGCATGTACCTTTTATCCATGTAATTATTCTAGCTAATAGTAGTTGTAACTTTCAATGTGCTATCATTATAACATTCCCGTGTCTTTCTTACAAAAATGAATAAAAATTGATATGAAAAAAAAAAATTTGTAATGAGCATTGAAAGTTTCAGTTAAAAAAATTGCAGGTCTCATAAGTGAAGAAATTTGCCTAGTATATAAACATAACCAATAGAACTAAAAAATTTATTTTAAACAAATGACAATCGAATAGCATAAATTTAGTTGCAATAAAAATTCATTATTTATTAGCCAAAAAAATATAGGTTCCGGATAAGTAATCACCAATATATCATATACTAAAATCTTCTCCGAAACACGCTGCATCTTATGGGATTAGTATTATTCCGATCGGTTCAGTAGTTTTTGCAGTATAACTGGACAAAAAAATCGGCTCTCCATTTATTACTATAGAAGATTTACCAATTTATTTTTACGTCAGAAAAAGAAAGACAGATAACTTAATAGTTTATTTTTTATTAGTAGTAATTATTACATGCTCTTAATCTGTAATTTATACCGACAGTACTTCTTCAAAAAACCATAAGACTTATCTTTGCATTGACAGGTCGTACTAAATAAATATAAAGTGCCTATGACACATTCTAAAATAGTGCTGACTACTTTAATCCACTAGTTACAAAATAAACTACATCAAAACTTCTTCATAAAGGAATTCGTCATAATCTTCCCTTATTAATGAAGAATCCAAAAAAGTAAATCAAATTCTAAAAAAAAAGCCAATAAAAGCCCTAGCTTAAAAATTGACTGCTAGATCTTCCGTGTTGCTTTAAACCTAAAACAATCTTCCATAATTAAACCACCTCCCAAACTCTTAAGTACCTTTTATTTTCCCCCTAAAAAACCCGCGGCGAAAACCAGCAAAAAAAAACTTACTTTTGATAGCAATGCTGAGGAAAGCAATCCTGAGGTACCCTGTTTTGCTTATTTCTGCCAAAGCCTGGAAAGGAGCCCATGCCGTCGATGTAACGTCCTTTGCTATCGCGCCTTCCACCGACAGTGAGCTCGTCGACGTAGCTAACGAGCGCGTGCCAAGGTCTTTTCTGCTTGGCCGCGGCTTGCTGCTGCAGTTCGTCTTGCCTCATTGTCGTCATCATCGTAACCGAGGACATCATCATCATCGACTCATTGGTCTCCGCCTTCTCCTTCTCCTTCTCTTTCTCCTTCTCCTTTTCCTTATCTTTGTCCTTTTGCGGACGTGGAAGCATCGCTAATCTTTCTTCATCTTCAGGAGTTCTGCCAGAATCTTTGAGAATCTCCATCTCGATACTTTCCTCAGGATTGGTCTCATTGCTATCGCCCTTGCCCTCGTCCAACTTTCCCGCAGGTCTCACAGTTTCTTGGCTACTGTGGCTGTAAGTAGTGACAGTGGCCTGACGGTGGTAGATCGGCTCGTAGGTAAACACCGGCTGGTTCAAGCTTTCTTGATAAGACCGATTGTAAATGTTGTCCTTGGGCAAGCTCAAAACGGTTTCTTGAATCGCGTATTTTTCTTTATCAGACTTGTCCATAACTTCACGGACAATTTGTTCCAACCTGGTGTTCTTCTCATTCTCGGTCCGTTCTTTTCTGTAGCGTTTTTTCCTGACGATAGATCTGATCCGGTCAAATGACCGCGCTAATTTTGAATCCTCACCCACTTCCTGTTTTTTTTGCTTCAACTCCTCCGAGTTGAAGCTGTTGAGCAACAAGGCCAAGAAGAGGTTCAGAACCATGAAATTGCCCATCACCAGTGCTGGAAGAAATATCGCAAAACAAGTTTCCGGACCCTCGTCTTTTTCCGCACGCATACAGTCCCAAAGCGGCTCGATCCACTCTCCGCAGAGGATCCGGAAGATCATCATAAAAGAGTGGAAGAAGTCGTTGAAGTTCCACCGTGGAACTGGGTCCGGGTAGAATTTATCTGGTGTGTAGTCCTTGCTGAACAATTGCATGCCTATCACGGCGAATATGTAGATCACGATCACCAACACCAGTGTCAGGTTTCCCAAAGCTTCGATACTGGAGATTATGATGCTGAGCAGGACCTTCATCGTGGTCCAGGACTGCGCAAGCTTGAGAACTCGCAAAAGTCGCAGGCCTCGTAATACTGATAGACCGTCCACTAATTCGAATGTCAGGTCGATCAGGGACGCCGATACGATTATCAGGTCAAAGTTGTTCCACCCGTTGTTGAAAAAGTCTTTGCTCAGTGCGAGCAACTTTAGGAAGCACTCGAACGTGAAGATACTTGTGAAGACTTTGTTGCCGATGTTCAAAGCTTGACGGACGTTCTCGCTCATTCCGTGGTGCTCCATTGCTAGAAAACCCGTGTTTAGGACTATGCACAGGGTTATCGTTAGCTCAAATAATGGGTCGCGGACCACCTGGAGAAGTTTTAATGGTTTTTTATTAGTCGGTTCATTTAGTTTGTTTTTTGATGAGGATTAAGAAGGATGGATATATTTTATGGGAAAACCTGTTTGATCATTAGGTGAGAGCTTAATTATGAAGGGAAATTGTTGATAATTATTCGGTTATCTTATTTTAAAACACAGTAAATGATGTTTTTTAAATTTTATCAAATGAGTCTTGTACACTAACAAAAACGAAAATTATTGTAAAAAAATGATTTCTTGGTTCTGAAATTTATTCAAGCGAACCATCTAAATTTATCAATATTTTGACAAAGAATCAATATTTTTCTTCATTAAAAAATATTTGAATTGAGTATAAATTACTTCAATCAATTCAACCAATCTTTTTAGATAAAGAAATATATTCTCAATAATTTTTAAGAACATATGTTCTTATGTTGAGAAAATTTTATAAATAATATTAATTTTTTTTTTTAGTGTAAAAAAAAGGTTGATACTTCAAACTTGAAAATTTTGATTGAAACATAAGGTAAAAGACCCCATTAGTGGCACCTTTAACTCCTATTAGTGGCACTTTTTCTTTCAACGAAAAAATGTTCTACTTGGAATAAAAATTAAAAATTTTTTTGATAATATATTCATTATTGAAAGTAATGATTTCATTAACCCGTTGAGGACACACCTCGAAAAAATTATGTTAAGGACACACGGGGTCCAGTGGACCCCACTCAGAAAAACAGTTCTAATTCGTTTCCTATGTGATGTATTGACTTATAATTGGCACCAAATTTTAATATAACATTCCCTCTAAATATCTTACTAGTTATTTTTAATTTATAATAATTTAAAAATACCGAAATACGAATTTCGGTCAGTTGCTTAAAATGAGAATAAGACATTTAAACATGCAAAATAATACAGAAAGATTTAGTTTTTTGTCATAAAACTTTTTAATTATTAATATTACAATAAAAAAATAGAAATATCTTCAAGAATATCAATGAAATAAGTCGTAAATGAGACTAAGTCTCATTTATAAATCTCCTTCTAAATTTAAAATTGCCTCACGTTCGCCTCAAGTTCGCCTGGGGTCCACTGGACCCCATGTGTCCTCAACGGGTTAATTGAATAACTACCAAAATCAAAGAAAGTGTCAGTAATGGGGTCTTTTACCCTAGTAGATATCTTAACAAAAGCAAAAAAAATATAAGATGAACAATATCGAAAAAAATCAGGTTTAAAATTCTGCAGTTACTGTGTTTGAAATGGATTAAAAATACCTTATATAAACAATTTTGAAAACGCAACCAGCCCTCGTAATCAACACAACATTGAATACATTTGTCGCAATTTCTGTCAGGAAGATCATCTAAAACAAATGGAACATTTTTGAATATCTTTTTCGATTTATTAATTCACAACTCCTTCTAAAGGCGCTTTTTCTCTTGATCCTCGACATACATCCTTATTCTTCAATGCGAATTAAAAAACAAAGTTTTCACTTGAATTAAACAATAGTATATTATAAAACACGCGCTAAATCTCTCAATTCAATAAAAATAGGATACATGTACTCATGTGGAGTACATAAATGTTAAGATTATTTGTATAACTAGTGTAAGGCCCTTAGGGAGCTTTGGCTTTAGGGTCTAAATTATTAAATAAATAAATAAATTAATTAATTAATTTAAGACTCAGGGCAACCTTTAGAAAAAGTCTACTGTATTTTATAATTCTAAAATTCTTACCAATGACAACAATATGGGACAAATACTCAGGAGGCAGAGTGTACATTTGTTTCTTAGTTTTGACCCCGTTGCATTTGAGGACCCGAATCTCCCGGCTTTTGCTCCTGACGGAAACAGTAACCGGGGCGATGGGAAGAAGGGTGCGTTCGCCAGTGGTGGTGGTCACCATCTGCATCCTTTCTTGTCGTTCGAGACGGGGCTCGCGGTGCTTGTGCTCACGATGGTGATGCTCTCGCCGTTCGTGCTCTTCAGCCGAGGTCACGTCATCGCCATCGTGATCATCAACGACACCCGAGTCATCCAGCGAAGACTGCTGGTTGCTGTTGTTGCTGGCTTGGCGCGAGTGAAGCATTCCTCGGTGCGGGGCCAGTCGGTGGATTGGGTCCGGTGGCCGGGGTGGCGCCACCTGGAGAGGTAGATTTGATGGCCGGACATTTGAGTGCCTTGGACTCGGACTCGGGCTCGGTGTCGCTGACCTGCTTTTTAGATAAATTCTTTCAGCATTTAATTAGTCGATTAATCGTGGGTCTTTAAGTTTCAGACATCTGAGAATTTTTTTTTCTTTTTAATTGTTTTTTTTAATAGAAATTAGAAGTCAATTTATATTGAAGTTTTTTAATTAATAATTTTTATTTTGAAAAATTAAAAAATATGTTTTTTAACTGTTTAGAAGATTTATTAGTTTTATTTATTTAACTTTACTTTGAAAAAAAAATAATGTTAAAAATTGTTAAATATATAAATTTTGAAATAAAAAATTCAGTATCGAATTTTTGGTCAATTTTTATCTTTTTTTTTTTGTATTTTAAGTATAATTGAATCAGATTTAAAATAAATCTTTAAATACATAAATAAAAATATATTTTAAACTAAGAATAATTTTTTTTTAATTTTCAAATTTGAGAATATTTTTTAGAGAAATTTTTTTTGGTTTAAATAAATCTTAAATAATTAAAAGAATAATTTTTAAATATTCATAATTTTTTACGAAAGTTCAATTATTCTTCGATGTATTTAAAGAAAATTTTACTTTATTTTTTTAATAATTCAAAAAGCACCAAATATAGTTGTAAAATTGAGCTACGAGGTCACGTTAAAGTGCCTTTGATATTTTGAATGTACGTCAATTACAACTAAAATATTTACGAAGACCAATCAAAAGTTCGATATTGATAATTAATATTTAATTCAAATTTTATATATATTCATTGAATAAATTTTCTATAGAGGAATTTTTTTTTTTTCATTATAAAATGCATGATTATCTAACCTAAACACTTTTGAATAACAATTACAGTGCATTAAGTGTTTTTATAATAAAGTACAGTACTTTTGATATTGTAAGTGCATTATAACATAAACCTTGGTGAAAATGAGCGTGTTTTTGCTTTTTAATGATTGACAAAGCACACCTTTTTTTTCTACTGCAAAATTTCATAAAAAATTATTTTGTCCCTACACTGAAAAAACAATTAACTTGATTCAAGAGAAAAATTCTTGAACCAAGAATATAATTGTCTCTAATCAAGATGAAAAATTCTTGAATGAAATTTTCTTAAATCAAGAAAAATTTCTTTAAATCAAGAATTTTTCTCCTCAAATCAAGAATATTAAGTTCTTCAAAATTATATCCTTAATTCAAGAACATTTTTTTTGTATGGAAAAAAAATTCCAGATGTCTGATCTTTTCAGCACGACAATTAATCCCAAATAACAACAATTAAAAACAAGTGGCGTGGGTTGCAGGGTGGAAAGGACTCGTGAAGGTTAAAAGATTTGAGGATGATCCTACTGATCGCGTTTTTTAATCAAGGACCTGCTCCTGGCTCCCCCGTTTTTTTCCTGGCCAGCGGAGCTTCTTCCTCGTTTTCTTCTTCGAGTTTTTTTCCTGGTGTAGCTGCTCAGCAGAACGCCCTTGCGCGCATCTATTTTTTTCTGCTTCTCCTTCGTTAGGGTTTTGATGTTGATCTTCGTCGGGTCGAAACTAAACGTCGAGTCTTCGCGATGGTCAGTCAGGTCTTTTTTTCTTTCCTGTCAATCAACGTTAATATTTAAATTAAATAAAAATTATTATTAATCAATCAATCAATCTCAAGATAATTAATTAATGAATCCTTCGGTCGCTTAGTCGACAAATTAATCACTTAAATATCTTCAGACTAGCCTAAAAGCGGGAAGGAAGAAGGAAGCCAATGAAAGTGTTACCTCGTTAGTAATTTCAGCTTCTTCCTCGTAGCTCAAGGCCACGACGGCAAGCATCAAATTGATGAGGTAGAACGACCCGAAGAACACGACCACCGTGAAAAACGTGACGCTGATAGGCCCGCACGCCGACAACACCTGTTTTGGTTAATAGGCATATCATTTTTCAAACCCACATGGATATATATACGCTAACCTCGATAGCTTCGCAAGTCTCCATTCTCTACTCTGTCTGGAAGTTCTCTCATCCATTATCTAAAATCTTTTTTCCTATCGTAATACATCATCATATTTTACCCGGTACTTTATAAATTACCTTATAAGCTTTTACATATTGTAGAGGTATATAGGGGTGAGAGTTTGAGCTTGAGTTTTCTTTATCAAAATTACTCTATCTTTGTCCCAAGGAAATTACTTGGAAATTTTTTTTTTATTTTTAATTAACCTTTTCCTGGTTAATTAATTCTTATCGAACTTTTTATTATAAAGAATTAGATAACGGGAAGTTATTTTTAATTAGTTTTATACTTAAGGAAATTTTTTGGTAATTATCTTATGAGTTTATTTTTTATATTATTTATTTTGAATAGTTTTTAATTATAATAATTTTCTTAGAAAAATTTAGATTCAAATTTATTAAATTGAATTGAAGTTAATTATATTTTTATTTTTTTCTAAAGAATTAGATAACAGAAAGTTATTTTTAATTAGTTTTATACTTAGTGGAATCTTTTGGTAATTATCTTATGAATTTATTTTTTATATTATTGATTTTAACTGTAATAATTTTCTTAAAAAAATTTGGATTTAAAGTGTTTAAATTAAATTGAAATTAAATAACTTAAGCTTTTGTATTAATTATATTTTTATTTATAAAAAATTTTATTTATTTTAAATAATTAGATAACAGAAAGTTATTTTTAATTGCTTTTATACTTAATTTTTAATCGTAATAATTTTCTTAAAAAAATTTGGATTTTAATTTATTAAATTCATTAATTAAAGTTTTATATAAATTATATTTTTATTTATAAAAAATTTTATTTATTCTAAAGAATTAAATAACAGGAAGTGATTTTTAATTACATTTATACTTAATGGAATTTTTTGGTAATTATCTCATGAGTTTATTTTTTATATTATTGATTTCGATTAATTTTTAATTGTAATAATTTTCTTAAAAAAATTTTGATTCAAATTTATTTAATTGAAATTAACTAATTATATATTTATTGATAAAAAATTTTATTTATTCTAAAGAGTTAGATAACAGAAAATTATTTTTAATTACTTTTATACTTAATGAAATTTTTTGGTAATTATCTCATGAGTTTATTTTTTATATTATTGATTTTAATTATAATAATTTTCTTAAAAAATTTAGATTTAAATTTGTTAAAGTAAATTGGAATTAATTAATTTAAGTTGTATATTAATTATATTTTTATTGATAAAAAATTTTATTTATTCTAAAGAGTTAGATAACAGGAAGTTACTTTTAATCACTTTTATACTTCGTAAAATTTTTTGGTAATTATCTCATTAAATTTAATAAATTAAAATTTATTAAATTAAATTGAAATTAATTATATTATTATTTATTAATATATCTAAAAACAGTCAGACTCTAGTGCCAATAATTACCTAAATTACTAGAGCCAACACTAACAGTAAATACGAAATCCGAGGGTTGATTATACATCATTAAATTCCGCACCAATGACCAACGGAAACTAAATACTAAAGACCCACTAAACATATAAATAAATAACTCAACAAACCTTATTGTAAACATCCTCCCAGTAGTCGAGAGTAATTAATTGAAAAGTAGTGAGCATTGACCACAGAAAGCTATCAAAATTCGTGTACCCGTGGTTCGGGTTCGGTCCCACGCACAGACAAGTGTAGTTCTCTTTGCAGTGCCTGCAAATCAGAGCATAAACCGTCTGACATTATATTACCTTACCACTTTACGTTATTAATTTAGTTTAACGGCCCGGCCATAAAAGTCACATAATAAAATTACCAACCGCGATAAAATTTAACACTCAATAATTTTCATTTTAAACACGCGATTTATTCATTTTTATTTTATCCAATTACTGAGCATTTAAATCAATTAAAAATTTTTGGAACTCAAAAAATAGCTTAGATTGTTATTATTATCCAATTTAATGGGCATTGAAATAAAAGAAGAGTTTAATAGAAAGAAAAATCGATTTTTCAACCGGCCGCGAGTGAGTGGTTCTCTTAATTGTTTTTGATTCAATTTAAACTTGATTTCTCTAGCAAAATTAATCCCTGAAAAAGAATTCAGTTCACACCTATTATTCACGTCACAGTTTTGTTGTAAAATACTTTTTTTTACTTTTTATATATTTGGTTTATTTTATTTTATTTGGGTTTTTCTGATAAATATAAAGATCAATCTTGAAAGCGGCAGAGCGATTCTCTGTTAGTTGAGTTTGCAGAAAATAAGTATATATATATATATATATATATATATATATATATATATATATATATATATATATATATTTTTTTTAGCAGCAGCTGCGGTCCGATGAACCGTAAGCTTAAAGTTTAGCTCGTTGAAAAATCCCAAGTGTTCGGAAACGGTCGAGAACCAGGATAGAGATTTTCTATACTTTATATCTACAGATATACAAATGTTACAAAGTTCTTTACAAATAAATATATATATTAAACGTAAATCCGGTTTAGATAAGTGTCGTTCTCAATCCTAGTAACTATTTCGCGCTTCATCGCCGCCATTTCATTTGCCCCGCGGAATACAAAATGAAGGAATTAAGGTAGAGCGATGTCAAAGCAAATACGACCCTATTATTTTTCTTTCACTATTGTTTCTCGGTTCTGCTTCTTTTTTTTTTTCCTGTAATGGGATTTTTATGAGTCGATTTATTGAGTCGTTTAAATAATTGTGCGTTAATTACTTTTTTATTGAATTGGTTGTGAATTTTTAGATGATAAATTTTATTTTAATATTATTTTAAGAAGTTCGATTTTTGGATCATGAAAAAATATTTTAAATTAAATTATTCACGGAAAAAAGTAAACTGTGATCAATTATAATTGATTTATAATAAGCAATGATCACTTGGAAAAAATTACCATTTCAAACAGTAAACTCGTGATTTTAACAATCACTTTATAATATTTATCATTTAAATGGTACAATTTATTATTTACATGGAAGAAAATACTATTTCAAACAGTAATATTTGCTATGTGAAAGTCCAGAATGTTAAAGTATAATAATTGAGAATTTTGAATTTGATATTTATCATTTCGTACCTAAAAAATGATCGCATGATATGTAAAAAATGTAAACTACAGTTACTAAATTTCTATACAAGCCACTTCAATATTTAAAAAGTAAAATTGTAAATTTTAAACGCAGCGCTAAAAATCAAACTATAATTATTGATTTGCTTGGACTGGTAAAATATATATTTTAAGAGTAGAATTTTTACTGTTTCAAATGTTAAATTTTTCAAGTGTGAGACCTTCCCTTTCTCCTCATAGTATATTCTATATATTGAAACGGCAATTTTTACTGTTTGAAACAGTAATTTTTTAAGATGAGAAATTCGGTATTTACTATAGTGACAGCTACTAATCACATTTTCGATATTAAATTATGAATTGTAGCTTTTACACTTTCTACATTAAGTTTTGTAATATTTACACTTGTGCCACCCCAATGTCCGCTGTACTTTCTGAAACTATAAAAATTATCCGGAATCCGAGTGAATTTTACAGTTTACATTTTTCCGTGTTGAAAAACAAATTTTCTAATAATAAGTTGAGTTGTAAAATGAAATTTATTAGTCTTAACCCCACGTCCTGTTTGAATAGTCTTATTATGGTTCTAAATAAGAAAAAATAAAACCTGGCGCCGGTGACATTCCCACAGATGATAGGATTCTCGTCCTCGCCGAATGCCCAATTGGACGAATTCCAAGCCCACCTGTTGGCAGAGAAGAGTATAAATCTTTCTTACAATTTTATAGATCAATATTGTTATGTAAGCACATAGACAGATAGATATATCATATATACATATAAATATGTGCAAACAGTAAGGATGTAAGTACATAAAAGTTGGTATATATATGTGGACAAGTTACTTGAGCTTGAATGGAATAGAAAAGAAAAATCTTCGTTTGTTCTACATGTACTTGAGAAATATTTTTATTAGATTTCTATTTCTGGCAGACGTATTTTTTCACGCTCCAGTGAGATTACCTTTTTTTTTTTTTTTTTTTTTTTCAACGGAGATGATAAAAATTTACTCACATAAGACGTTTATATTGCTATGAAAGTCAAGAAAGTATCTTGATAAAAGATAACTTTTAACGTCGAGTTTAGAGGATAAATACGAATCGATATATATTCTATCTTATATCCTCTATCGTAGCAGTATTCTTAAACTATCGGTTAACATTAACGATCGAGACAGAACTCATCAACTTCTAACTAGTATTCGTTTCTTATAAAATAAAACTCCAGTGAAAAAAGTATATATAACCTACTGAACGACCTTTTGAATAAATTATTCTGTGCTACATTTTTAAGATGGTCAAATACATATTTTTTAATCTCGTTTAATTTTGTTCGTTTCTTTTTTTTTGTAAGGATTATTTAATTGGTAATCCGAGAAAGTTATTCTCGTGCTTTTTATTATCTATTAGTGAGAAATGTGAGAAATAAATTACATTTATGATTATTTTATTTTCATTTATTTTTACAGGGAGTTAAATAATAATCCATACACATTAAAATTTTATTATTATTTATATTATTAAAAGAATACGAAAAATTTTTTGGCCAGTGTATTTATATGATAAAATGGGTTTTTATGATCAAATTTGGCTTTTTCAAGGTTTCATATTATTCTCACCAAAAGTCAATTTATGATGATAAATATTTGGGCTGCATTCGAAAATGCTGTATTTCTAGATTCATAATTAAGAAATGACCTTGTACCTTGTGTACTATTAACGTTCTTAGAAATATAAGCTCATTCCGATGTTTCACTCATCAAGAGCTTTCATTTGAGTACCCACATGCATTTTGATATATTTTTCATATATACATATATATAATATATATAAATATATGAAAAATTGATGTGGGTACTCAAATGAAAGGTCTCGATGAGTGTAACATCAGGATAAGCTTATATCCTTAAAAATGTCATTAATTACAAAATGAACTTATCTTGTGAACTATTGACATTTTTAAAGAAATAAGATCATCCCGATGTTACACTCATCGATACCTTTCATTTGAGCACCCACATCAATTTTTCATATATTTATATATATTATATATATTTATACATGAAAAATATATAAAAATGCATGTGGGTACTCAAATGAAAGCTTTTGATAAGTGTAACATCGAGATGAGCTTATATTTTTAAAAATATCATAAGTTGATAAAATACAATATAATTTCTCAATTATTGACATTTTTAAAGATATAAGCTCATCTCGACGTTATACTTATCAAGACCTTTCATTCGAGTACCCACATCAATTTTTCATATATTTATATATATTATATATATATATATATATATGTATATATGAAAAATATATAAAAATGCATGTGGGTACTCAAATGAAAGCTCTTGATGAGTGTAACATCAAAACGAGCTTATATCTTTAAAAACGCCAATAGTTAAAAAAGTACAGTACTATTTAACAAAAGTCATGATTTAATAAAGCAAAATTTTATTTATTTATATTTTACAAGTCACAGCAGTCACATAGTGACTGCAAGGTTGCTAGTTATTATTATTTCTCTTAAATATGTTAATAATATAAACAACCGTAATTAATTAATAAAAAATAATGAAATAATCTAATGCGTAAGTCTTGTATAAAAAAAAAAAAAAATATTATTTCTCTACTTCTGCGTGTGAAAAAAGTTTCCAGGTGACCTCTTAATGAACACGGGGAATCCCAATTAAACGGGACATGCAGTATGCAATGAGACTTTTTCTCTTTCGTCTATTTTTCTTTTCCATTGTTCGGTAAATTATAATTATCTCGGCGTTAGTAGGTTACTGCAAACTAAAAAAAAAAAAAAAAATAAATAAATAACCCAAACCAGGTTTAAAAAAAGCGTGGCAAATAGAAACAAACAATAAAAGTTGGTACAGCGATACCAACATAGCACAAATTGTGTCTAGTCTGGCAGTGGTGCCGGCGTATAGGACTGTAGAAGCCTGAAAAACCCAGCAATAGGTCTCGAATGTAAGTTTTAATATTCGAAAAGCGAGCCCACCGAGATAATGGCCACAGCGAAAAAAAAAGGAGTAGAAAAAAAGTGCTGGCCAGCATATAGTATCCATCCCGTATAGAAGCGTAAGCGGCAGACGCAAGACTCAGTGACCGTTTGGGTAATAGCAAAAGAGCTGCCTCATGAATATCAACCGCAGTGACCCAAACACTTTGCACGTATACTCTTGTACTAGCTACTAGCTTTTATACTTTACACTCTTTTCTTTACTTGACTTTACTTATATCTGTGTCTGTGTCTATGTGTCTCTTTTTGTATCAAACTAACACTTGGTTAAACTTTTCGTGAATGTTTAAATTATGTTGCTTAGTTCCCGATACGCTTGAAAAACTTTCCGATGTATGTTAAAACATTCTATAACCGAAAACAAATAAATTATCCAGGCACAGGCAATCGATTATCCAACAACTAAACAAACAGTTTGTCACAAAACAACACTAAAAAATAATACCAGAGAAATAAATCGCTAAATCGGTCCACCGGGACACAATAAGCCTCCCGCATTCCATTATTTTCGTAAACTGAATACGTTAGAATTGTTTTTTTTTCCACGCTAAAAATTCGGAATATTTAGCTCTTTTTTTTTTTTTTTTTTTTATTAAAACCCGAAAATTGTAAATTTTTTAATTCAATCTTTTAGAAACTTTTCCTCTGAAAATTTTATTCTTTAAAGTAAACCATGCTGCATATGTAATGTATTATTTATAATTGACATAAATGTTATAACATCCATAAAATTTAAATCGCAAACATACGGAAATTTATTCAACATTTTTCTTTTTCGCGCACATACGTTACATCCATTTCCCGTGTACATAAATTACCATCAAGAAGTACTTATCCAACTAAAACAAGTACAAAGTAAAGAAAATTCTAGAGATATGTTTATAAAATTTGTTTTTCACCGCCCAAATTTTTTACAAAGATCAAAATTATAATATTTGAAAACAAAACTTATGATATCGCTATATTAGATTTTATTTATAATTAAAAAATAATCTTTTATGTTTTTATTTTTCTCAGTTTGACATTAAAAAAATAAACCGGCTCCTCGCCTTCATTAATCCGCAAAAATTACCCATGTCAAAATTTCTCAAACCAAAATTTATCACTACATAAATTAATCTGACGAAAATTAATCACCATTTACGAAAATGCTTATATATCTTCAATAATAAAATGGCCCTTTAATCATGGTTTTTGTGTGTGTTTATTTGAAATTAGACCAACTCATACGCTTGATGTAAATGAACTAACGATTTAAATGTAGTGCTGCCCTGCCATGACAAAACGACGTATCTCGAAAATTATAGTTTCGAGAAAATAGCGTATACAGTTTTCACAGAATTTGAGTACAATTTAACAGAAAAATTCATTTTTGTCATGACAAAACGTTGTAACTCGAGATACGTTTTTTTATCTTAAGAAACTAATTTGATGGGCCGAGATGGGGATAGCTCCTCGGACCGGATAGCTCAAATGGTAGAGTAGCCGACATGTCTTCGGAAGATTCTGGGTTCGAATCCCAGTCCGACCTATCTAATAATTTTTTCTCGCATGTTATATAAACTCACATTAAGATGATCCTCTCCACATTCCTTTCTCAATCCTTTCCTACCAATATCCTGTTACGTGAATGTGGAACGCTTCACGTTATAATTACCGTAACTCCTATTCTTTCCCGCTTCACAGTATTATTTATATTTGTAGATTAGCATGGCCCCTGCGCAAGGATGACACGCAAAATCGTGAAGCGTTCCACATTTTTACAAATATAAATAATGCTGTGAATAAGATACGTTTTTTTCAGTTCTTTTATACGCACATTTAATCAATATTATTGGCATAACTAATTAAATTAGTAAAATTTTGATGATACCCTATCATTAAGTGACACTAAAAAAAACCTTTTTAGCTTTGTTACGACAAAACAGCGTATCTCAAGATACGTCGTTTTGTCATGACAGGGCAGAGTGATAATAAGTAAGGGCCTATTATATCATTAAAATATAATAAAGAGAAGGAGAAACAATAACAATGTATAAGGTATATAATACACGGAAAAAAGAAAACTCGAAAAATTACAGTATAAAATGTAAAATCAGCCCCGTCGTAATCAAAACTAAAAAAATTACAGTTTGAAATAACATTTTTCTAAATTCAATTTTTTAATTTAATATTCAGAGCTTTCAATGTAAATATTACATTCTACAATGTAATTATTATAAAATCTGTAATAATTACAATCTGAAACTGTAATTTTTCTAGTTTTCATCACGAAGCGCCACGTTGCATTATATACTGTAATTTTTCGAGTTTTCTTTTTTCCGTGTAAGCTTATGAGAAATTTTGGTCTCAGAAAATATATTCAAAGATATTTTTGCCTTGAGAAAATATTGCATAAGAAATAAGAGACGGTCACCAAAAAAACCATATATTAGTAATAAACTCTCCTGTAAAGAGACGCCTTAGCGACTATACGCCATCTTTCGGAGATTCTCAACACTATTTTTTATTAAAAAATTCTATACAGCAATGAATGAACAATATTAAGCCACATAAAATGTTCTGAATGCAACTTCATATTTATAATAGGTTTTTATAAAAAAAAGATTGCTCTACTTGTCTCTATGGCAAGTAATCATTTTTTTTAAATGCGCTGTAATCTTAGACTTGTAAAGTCATTTAAAGTCTATAAAAGTTTTTATATACAAAAAAAAGATTTACTTGAATCAAGTAAATAATTTTGAAGAAATTGATCTTCTTGATTTGAATTAAAAAAATTTTTAAGTAAATTTTACTTGATTCAAAAATTTTTTCAAAACAATAAAACTCTTTTAAAAATAATTTTCTTGAGTGCGTTTGCACATATGCAGCTTAAAAAAAAAAAAAACTTACACATGCCAGTCGACAGTAGTGTCATTAGGATCCTGATGCCTGACACACTTGTTACGCAGCTCACCCATGTAAACTTGAAGAGCAAAAAGCGCGAAAACCATCAAACAGAAAATGGTAAGGGTCATGACTTCCGCGAGTTGCTTGAAACTGTGCAAGAGGGCATTGATGATGGTCTTGAGGCCTGAAACAAAGTAGACGTATTATATTCTCTACGCTGAAGTTTGCAAGTTCTTCGAGTTTAAGACTCATTCGCGATTTATATTTACGAGAGCATTCAAAGAGACAAGTAAACTCATCGTGATCTTTGAAGAATATAGAATGTTGAATAAAGATCTCGAATGGCAATTCTGATTCGAAGTATTTTTCACCGCGTTGTTTGTAGTACATGCCATGTTATAACACACTCAAATGTCCTATTGACCTACTACTTTTATTTCTTCTTTTAAATTTTTTTTATTTCCTCGAGTGTGTGGGTACTTGAGCGAGTCATTAGAAGACTATTCATTCGCCGGGATCTTTTCGAGTGGTACCTCCACCTATACCTATAGTCGTCGTGCTGATGCCTAAAGAAAGATCGAATTCTATGACGTATTGTTTCAGCCTGATGACGAGCCGCTCTATGGCTATATATGGATAAATATCTGTCTATCTATCTATCGGCGGATTTCATCCCTTGTACTTTGAATTTATTTATTTTTAGTTGCTGTTAGTTATGTTTCAGTTGGCGATAAACCTTCTCGCTTCGCTGATCCTTCATTTCTTTTTTTCTAATTCGCAATCTCAACTTATGGAGGCAATCTAAATTTTTTCCATCAAAATAATCTAATGAAGAACTTAAAAATTAAAAAATAGGTTTTTATGTCGCAGTTTCATTTATTTCATTTTCGTTAAAATTTTTGACTTGAATTATTGAAAAGTACACAGAAAGAAAAATTTATTGACTGGAGAACAAAATTCTTGGTTCAAGAAAATTTTCGGGTGCCTGAAGGAAGATCGAAGATGTGTTGGCTGAAGTAAAAATTTTTCTTGAAATTCTATTCTTGGTGGCAGTCATTTTTTCTTAATTCAAATTATCATAAATGCTTGATACAATAAATTTTTATATTTGATCAAAATTTTTAGATACTTGAGGGAAGCAGCGCCACTTACTTCAGCTGAGAAAAAAATTTTCTCACCTTGAGAAAATTTTTCTCTTTAGTATTTGATACCCATTTTATATTATTTTACCGTGCAATTATACATATTGAATGAAAAAAAATGATTCATTATTATTTGATCTTCCCATTTGACATGTTAATCAATAAAAATATTAATGAAAATTTACTTCTATCTTTATATTTAATTTTTTGGAGCAAAAGGCTGAATTTTCTTAAACTAACAAGATTTTCTTGACTTAAATAAATTTTCTTCGATCAAGATACGTGTTTCTTAAAATAAGAGAATTAATTTTGTTGGAATAAGTAAAATTTCTGGTCAAAAAAAAATTTTTTTTTCTCAAGAAAATAATTAGGAAGAAAAATATTTTCTTGGCTCAATTTTTTCTATTTTTTTCTATGCACGAAATGGAAAAATTATATTGAAATAATTTTTTTAATAATTTCAAAAAAAATTGAATTTCATTTTTTTTTAATTCTAAATTTAATAATTCCGTGAAAAAAAAATTACTATTCAATCTTTAATAAAAAATTGTAATAATCACAAGAAAAAGTAGCACATAAAAATGTTAATAATAGATAAAAATATTACCATAAAGTAATATAAAAAAAAGGGGTCAATTGTTTCAAACAAAACAAAATTAAAGCGTATAATTATCAGCAACAATATTTTCTAAGTATGGATTTAGTTGACGACAATAATTAAATTATAAATTACCGTGACTATAAATGGCGATCGGTTATTGAGGATTTAATTAAACGTGTGGTAATCAGAATAAATGTGTTTGAGTTGCGTACATGCGAAATTGGAAGGTTAATTTTCAATATTATCATACGCTTATATTACAGTGACCAGTATGATAGCGAAGCGGTCTAACGCCTGGTTTTGAACTCCGACATCAGCGTGTGTCTTCTCTATACTATATATATATATAAATTAAATCAGTCTCGAGGGTACAAATCGACGTTGACACAGCTCGCGTGTAATTGCTCTATGCCAATGATATGTCACGTAGTAGACCTCATACTCATGATCCTCATTGCCAGTTTGCTATTAGTTTCTCTCATCTCCAACACTGACCTCTACACTCCAGTCACAGTAGACCCCTGCCTGCTCTTCTTCATACTCATGCATATGCTAATGCAATAAGTTGCCTACATTTACATCCGTACTTAAGAGTAAATACTTTTTTTCAAACTTTCACGGGCAACTTTCATTACCGGAGGCTAATACATATATTTATCTATCTTTTACATATTTACAAATATATTACGCGTTTTTTCTGTTGGTTCAAAGCTCACGCGTTCTCTTTCACGGAGCGAACACAAAGCTTTTTTTTCTTACTTAATTTCCCGCGCACGTGTCGGTAATTAATTGTATCAACTCTTGAGCTTGAGGTTTAGCTATTTTTAAATCTAGCAAAGCTTTTTCTTAATACTCATGATTGTCTTTGAGGGGGAAATATATTATTTTAATTTATTTAACATTTTTTATAGACTTCAAAGCGAATTGAAGCTTTAAATTCATTCAAATTCCTAAATTACCGACAGTAGAATTATTTCAATTAATTTAATGAAAAAAATTAGTCTTAATTTGTAAATTTTTTTACATCTTTTTTTGTGATACTCTTTTTTATGGTAGAAATTTTAAAAATTAGGTACAATATTTCATGGGTAATAAGGTAATGTCTCAATTTATTCTCTCTTCACACTGTTTTTATTTATTCATGAGCTATTTATCATCATTATCAGGTAACATGCATTTTAAAGCAAATTGTTGGATTTTAATCTTGATTTTTATAATATTGTCTACAAAAATAAGCTTTTTAATTGTATTTTTCTTGTCTATGATTTTATAAAAATGAGATTAAAATGTCCCGGCTCTTTTAAAAATTCATACATCAAAAGATTAATGAACACTGTTTAATAAATCAAACTTTGTTTACACAGAAAAAAAGGTTCACTTGAGCCAAGAAAATATTTTTCTTCCTAATTATTTTCTTGAGAAAAAAAAATTTTTTTTTTGACAAGAAATTTCACTTACTCCAACAAAATTAATTTTCTTGCTTTAAGAAATACGTATCTTGATCCAAGAAAATTTATTTAAGTCAAGAAAATTTCGTTATTTTGAGAAAATTCAGCCTCTTGCTTCAAAAAATTTAATTCTTGATAGAAGTTAATTTTCTTGTCTTGAGAAAATTTCTCTCTTGCTCCAAAAAATTAAATATAAAGATAGAAGTAAATTTTCATTAATATTTTTATTGATTAACATGCCAAATGGGAAGATCAAATAATATTTCATCATTTTTTTTTCATTCAATATGTATAATTGCACGCTAAAATAATATAAAATGGGTATCAAATATTCAAGAGAAAAATTTTCTCAAGGTGAGAAAATTTTTTTCTCAGCTGAAGTAGGTGGCGCTGCTTCCCTAAAGTATCTAAAAATCTTTATCAAATATAAAAATTTATTGTATCAAATATTTATGATAATTTGAATTAAGAAAAAATTACTTCCGCCAAGAATAGAATTTCAAGAAAAATTTTTACGTTGGCCAACACAACTTCGGTCTCCTTTCAGGCACCCGAAAATTTTCTTGAGCCAAGAATTTTATTCTCCAGTCAAGAAATTATTCTTTCTGTGTAAAAAAATTTTTTTAACGCTAATTAAAAAAAATGAAATTTTAAGGTCATTGCTCCGTAAGTAAATCAGAGATAAATTTAACACACCCAACCAAAGTATCATGAAGTAAACACTGAATTAAAATAAAAACGAATTAAATAACAAAAGTATCAAATTCACTTATAAAAGGCAAATATTCATCGTTTAAAACGCAACGGGAGCTTGTAATTGAATTATAAAAAAATCCAATTACTCTTCAACTCACATTGGAGTGTATGAATTTTATAAATGAAAGTTATAATTGAGTTATGGAGAGTAATATATGTATTTTTAGCGAATAATTAGGGTGTAATGTTTGTGACAGGAAGAAAAACCGAGGAAGAGAAGAGGCAAACATTATAAATCCATCTCAATTAGACGACGGGGGTGGACAATTGATCGTCCTTTATGCGAGAAAGAGGAGGAGCGGAAGTCCTTCGGGTAAGTGTGGAATAACAGATAGCCCTGCGTTATAGATTACTATTTGTAGCTTAACTCTGTGTTCCACCCACAGTTTTTCGTCCTTGTAATTAATCCAATTGCCGAATCAAATTAACTGTAAGCTATATGGCTACTTACCAAGACAAATGGGATAGTAATGATTTAATCAATTACTCGTTTGCTGACTACACTATATAATATACACGCGATATTATTATCATTATCGCAATTATTATCAAAATTTATCGCTGTGAATAATATAATGTCCATTGATCTGTTGCTAATACCCGAAATATTCTTTTCTACGCCTGAGCATAATTTAATTTTTTTTATCGAATTGTAAATTTGCTTCAATTAGTTTTGATTGTTAATTCTTTTTGTGTGAGCACGCGAACTGGGATTATCGGAATAGTTTCTGATAAGATTTAGGAATGTTTAATTTTGGGGGATTTAATTGGATAAAAAATAGCTGTTTGAAAGTAGACTTACCAGGCATAATAGAGACGGTCTTTAGCGCCCTGAGCACCCGGAATGTTCTCAAACCCGCTAAATTACCGACTTCCATTCCAATAGTCGCGTAACCACTTGTTATCACGACAAAGTCCAGCCAATTCCACGGATTCCTTAGATAGGTATATTTATTGAGTATAAAACCCTTTGCTATTGACTTTATCACCATTTCCAGGGTGTAGATTGCTAGGAAGATATATCTGTTGACAAAAATTATTTTTTTTTTACATTTATTTGTTAAAATTTATATATTATACACTGAAAAAAAATGTTTTATCTCAGAAAAAAATTCTTGCAACAAAAAAATAATTTTTTTCTTGAATGGAAAATTTTTTTTAGTGTTTTTTTTTACGCATAAACGGACAAAGTAAATTTTTAACGATAAAAATCTTTAGACCGAAAATTTTTTTCACCGACAAAAAAATTTTTTAACAAAATACTAATTTTGAAGAATTTAATTATTTTAAATGAAGCAGAAAATTTTTTTAATCGAGTTAAATTTATTTAGAACTATTTTTTACTTCAAAAATTATTTTATTGAATTAAAAAAAAAATTATCTAACTTTATAAAATGTTTTTTCCCGATTTAAGTTGAATTTTTTACTAATTTTATGCAAAAAAAATTTTCTTAAGGTAAAAAAATTCCAAGATATTTTTTTTAAACACTTTAAAAATGTTTTTTTTTGTTTATATTATTTTCAATTTTTTTTAAAAGAAAAATTTTAATTTTACAATAATCAGAAATTTTTTACCTCAAAAATTATTTTATTCAATTAAAAAAAATTATCAAATTTTTTAAAATGTTTTTTCTCAATTTAAGTTAATTTTTTTAATAATTTTATACAAAAAAAAATTTTTTTGAGGTGAAAAAAATTCCAAGATATTTTTTTTGAACATTTTAAAAATGTTTTTTTTTTGTTTATATTATTTTCAATTTTTTTTAATACAAAAAATTTTAATTTTACAATAATTAGCAATTTTTTACTTTAAAAATTATTTTATTCAATTAAATAAAAATTATCAAATTTTTTAAAATGTTTTTTCTCAATTTAAATTAATTATTTTACTAATTTTAAACAAAAAAAAATTTCTTGAGCCGAAATAAATTCCAAGATAATTTTTTTAAAAATGTTTTTTTTTTTTTTTTAATTATTTTCAATTTTTTTTACACAAAAAATTTTAATTTTACAATCAATATTTAAACAAACATATAAAAAGTAATAAACAAATATTTGACTATAAATATATATTTTATGTATCGTATATACTTCTAAACATATATATACTATTATAGGATGATGTAGGTTTAGTATTTTCACATGACCCCGGGGAAATTCGAGAGTAATACTTTCATCCGGATCTTGTTCGTTAAGTCGTCTACGTCGTCATCTACCCAGAAAATGAAGACATACAAATTTCACCGGGAATTTTCTCTGGCTAGACGAGAGAAGAGTAAAATTCCTAGGTAAATCTCTCTCATATACTACACACACATACACTTCTACTTCTACCTCGCGTATCGTTTCTCATCAACTAATTCTAATCGCGTTTAAGCCTTAGCTTAATCATTTATTACGATATCAAGGATCCTTTTCGCAGAACTTAGTTCAACAGTTTCGGGTCATGCATAATACAGTACAGAGTATTTTTATCAATATCACCGGAGTTCTCCTGATAATTAAAAATTAGATTTTATGGAAATTTATTTCTCTGGGGATGAAGTAGGCACTCGGCGCCAGAACCACAAGCGCATATTTTAAAAGAGAAATGGAAAAATTTACGCGACGCATTTCCCGATTTTTGGAGAAAGTAAATTTAGTTTTCTGCCTAGTTTATGCGGAAGAAAATTGATGGTTATCGGTTGAAGTGAGCTTAAGGAGCGGTGATAAATTATCTGAATGTTCGGGTTAATTGATCTTATGGCCGGGTTGGTTTTAAGTGCCAAAGTATTCACTAAAGTAGGATTTGGCAATCCTAATGTTAATTACTGATTTTTTTTTAGAAAAATATTTCGACTTGATTCACGAACAAGAATCTTTAACCAAGAACATTTTTTGAAGAGTTTGATTATTTTGAATCAAGTAGAAAAATTCTTAAATCAAGTAAAATTCATTTGAATCGAGAATAATTTCTTAGACTCAATTTTTCCACTTGATTCAACATTTTTTCTCTTTAATCAAAGTCTCAGAAATTTTATTTTTATTTTTAATCTTATTAATTAAAATAAAAGCCCCAATTATTGACAGGGGTATAAATATTGACACCCTAAATTATTTTTAAATATATTTAATCATCTGTAATTATTTATTTTATTTTTATTTATTTTATATTTAAATGCCAAGGCTAAGAGCCGAATGACAAATGTTATAAATTACAGTATTAGAAATGGTACACGTAAGTAACATATCGAAACAATTTACATCTTTGTATAGTAGTGAGAAACATAGCGTAAGTAATATATTGAAACAATTTACATCTTTGTATAATAGTGAGAAACATAGCGTCCCGTACAAAAATGGATTGATTACTTATCGATCACTGACTGATCAATCATCGATCACGGATTGATCAACAACTCATCGTTAATTGATCAATAATTGATCAGTCAGTAATCAACCACAGATCAATAAGAGATCACTTAAAGATCAATAACTGATCACTCTGAGGAGAATAATCTGATAGTGATCAATCAAAGATCAGTTAGAGATCACCCAGTAATCAATCAGCGACAATCTACAGATCACTCGGAGATATTATAAAAATTGTCCAGTGATGGGATAAAAATTGCTTGATACTGAAAATAAAATTTATTTAAAGTATTCTTGATAATATTTTTTTTTTATTTCAGCTATTACTTTTGTATTTATTTATTATATTTATAGTTATATATTCAGTAATGATTACTTTATAAAGGGCCAATCTTTTCTTGATAATTAAATGGCCACTGTGTGATTTTCATTTAAACACTGGACGATTTTTATGCGATTTCCGAATGATCTATAGGTTGTCGCTGATTGATCACTGGGTGATCTCTAACTGATCTCTGATTGATCACTATCAGATTATTCTCCTCAGAGTGATCAGGTATTGATCTTTAAGTGATCTCTCATTGATCTATGGTTGATTACTGACTGATCAATTATTGATCAATTAACGATGAGTTGTTGATCAATCCGTAATCAATAATTGGTCAGTCAGTGATCAATGAGTGATCAATCCATTTTTGTACGGGGTATAAATAATTAAAATTTAAAATATAATGAAAAGAGAAAGAGAAATGACAGAAAAGAGAATTTTATCAAAAATTTATAAAATTTAAAGAATTTGAAGATCCTGAAATATTGTTATATATTAGCTATTTGTGTAAAGTAATTAGAATAACTATCATATAAATTTTTATTAAATTCTAATTAATTAAAAAATTGAAAAAAGTTACCGTCAGTTCAAAATATTAAATATTAATTATTAAAAAAAAAATAAAGTTAGCACCAGTTCATCAAACTAGCTTACATAAAAGCATTTTTTTTTAAATCCCGAGTTTAAATTAATTTCTTCATCTAATAATATGATCTTTTTGTTTTTTTAATTAACAAAATATGAAAAATTTATAAAATTAAATAATCGAAATTAATTGTATGCTTTATAATATTTAAATAATGGGTGTCAATAATTAGTTGATAATTTTTAAGTTGAATCTCATATTTTCAGTCGACAGCGCTGACGCCTTTTTTTTACTTAAACCTAAAAAATTTACTGTAAGAGTTTGAACTCTTCTGATTCAATAAATTATTTTTAAATTAATTTTTATATTTTTAAAACTAATTATTTATAAAAATTATTATTAATAAATTTCAATAAAATTGATTACTTAATAATGAGTTTCGATAAATAATAATAAGCAGATGATTCGACGCATGCGCAGTATAGGTGTCAATAATTATTTAAAATTAATTAGTAAATATCACTGATTATCATTTTAAAAAAAGAAATTTATTAGTAAAAACATTACTTGAGACACTACTACAAACAAAATTTAATGATTATGACATTTGATTGCTTAAAAAAAATCAAATCATAACTTTGTCTCTAATAGTGTCAATAATTGGAGCTTTTACCTTTTTTTTAATCCTTCAAATTTGTTCGAAGTTTTTTATTTTTTATATAAATTTATTCAAACGTTTGAATTGCTAAATCCACATTGTAAAAAATCGAAAATAATTAAAATTTTTAAATATTAATTAAAAGATTAAAATATAATAAATTTTATCATTACTAAATTTAATTAAATAAAATTAATTACTTAAATGTTACTACAATTAATTGAAAAATTGTAATTTTTTAATTTCTTAACAAATAAATTATTATAAAAAAAATTTATCAAAAAATTCAGTTTGTAAAAACATAAAAAAAAAAAACTATTATACAATTTATTTAATAACGAAATTAATTTTTTTGATGAAATTAAATAAAATAATTTTTATAGTGCACTAAGAAACATTTAAAGTTCTATAAAATGAAGTAATTAATTAAATTACCGATAAAAGATCTAAGTATACATAAAATAAAGTTGTAATTTTATAGAATTTAAGTCTCCATTCACCTCAATTACTTCCTCATAAGTCATAAAAAAAAAAAAAAAGGTTTAATCAGTTTCTAATAAATTTACGAGGGGATAATTTTTATTCGTGCCTTTAAAATCTTGTATCGAATATAATCCGGCTCTCGAAACAAACGCGGTGAAGCTCGAAGCTCGAATATGAGAGCAGCGAAAAGATGATGAAATAAAAAGTCGATACTACCGCAGAGGAGGTTTAAACCAGGAAAATCCCGGCGAAGATGCTTGAGACGGGTATAAAAAATTCAGTAATACAAGACTGCCAAATTCATGTTACATCTATCCTATCCCATCCCATTGCTTTAGTATTTGGTATATATACTGGATAATGTTCTAACTCAGTATCCGGTCAAGTCAACCATTAAAGATACATATCTGTATCTAAGCTACTGTTTTGTTCTCCGGTTAAGAATTTACGAGTATTGATTTTATTTAAAAACCAGAAATGCTCAGAATAACAATAAAGATCAATAATAAAAAAAGGGTAATATGTAATAAACAATAAGGGTAAAAAATTTATACGCTTTTTATTGAATTGAAGATATGTTTACTGTTCCTTACCTTCAAACAAAATGAAATTTAGCTTTTTTTTTTTATAAAAATTGTCTTTTATTAAAATTAATTTTTCAAAAAAAAATTATCAATAATTAGAATTAATATTTCTTTGCTCAATTTTTATTAAAGACACATTAACAGTTTCTCTTCTTCAAACAAAAAGAAAATTTATATCATAAAAATTTTTTTTCTCTTGAAAAATATTTTCTTTCACCAGAATGAACCTTTTTTAATTAAAACTTGTAAGGAATCAAAATTAAAATTGAAACTTCTAAGCTATGAACTGGTTTATGTTCCTCGTTTTTGTTTTGTTTCAATCTGTCCGCTTTTTTATTGACTTGAAAATATGCTTACAGTTCATTACCTTCGAACAAAAAAAGAAAGATATCATTGAAATTTCGGTTTTTTCTTTTTAAAAAAATTTCTTTATTACTTTAAAGCTTTTAATTATTTTTTTTTATTAAAATTAAAATTGAAACTTAAGCCGTAAATTTTTTCTTTTCTCTTTTTTTTATAAATTTGTGTGCTTTTTATTGACGTTATAATATGTTTACGGTTCATTACTTTCAAACAAAAAAATTTATCTTTTTAAAATTGCGTTAATTTCTTGACAGACTGTAAAAAAATAATAATAATATTTCACTAAAATTAAATGTTAAAGTAAAAATAAAAATATCTAGGGTAAAACTGCCCCATTTTTCCGTGACACGAATAAACATGAAAAACAAACACATTTCAACTAGTGTTTAAATTTCGTTTGTCCCCTATTTTTCCCGCTTAACCCTTCGTTGGTCGCGCTATGAGCAAATCGCCGCCTAACAACTACTCAACCTATAGAGACTCACTATAGTGCGAGCGAGAAACTAAAAAAAGCGCGACCAACGAAGAGTTAATGGATTAAGAAATTTATTGTTCTTGTTATCACGATAACGCTTGATAGATATGTTTATCGCACGAATCCGAGGGTGGAGATAATCATAATCATAACGCTAATTCCATACCTGGGCGATTAAAATTGCATTTACGACGTTTTTGAGCTCTTCGAGCTCAAAAATACAATTAAGATGTTGTTTTAAGCTCTTCGAGCTCAAAAAGATAACTTTTCTATGCTTTTGAGCTTTTCAAGCTTAAAAGTTTGATAGAAGGTTGATAAAACATTATTTTTTAAGTTTTCAAACCGCAATAACTTTTGAATGAATGAACCGATTTTCACGCGGTTGGCGGCATTCGACGTAGTTTTTTAAGTCTTATGAAAAATTTTCAAGTTTATATTGATCAAACTAGAAATTTCGGAGTAATTCCGAAAAAACACTTTTTTGGGTTTTCTTTCCTGCACGATATCTCTCGAACGAATAAACCGATTTTGACCGGATTAGCGGCGATCGACTTGGTTTTTCAAGGTTAAGAGCTGATTAGTTTTTGAAAGTTATTTTCGAAAGTTATTTCAAAAAAACCTTAATGAAAAAATTTTTTTTTTTAGTTTTTTTCAGATTTTTCGAAATATATCGGTCCGAATAGATCCAAATTGTATCCAAAATCTAAGTTTGGACAAGCCCTTTCGAATGGCGCCAACCGCAATCGAATCGGTGGAGCCATTCAATAGTTATGAGAGGTTTACATACTTACACACATACACACACACACACACACACACACACACACACACACACACACACACACACACATACAGACATAGTGACACCCTCACGGGGATAGTCAGGGAAGCTTCCTGTGACCCTCGAACGTCGAGATCTGATGAAAACTCGATTTTTGTAAAACGGGGTAAAACCAATAACTTCCCGATTTTTGAAAATTTGAGATTTTCTTAGCGGGAAGTTAAAAATTTAACCATTATCACTATCATTATCATTATAAAATAAGAACAAGAGTGATAAAGAAATCGTGATCGTAACATATTCTTGGACTGCACGCTTCAAGTTGTGATATGAATTAAGTGTGTATAATAATCTATATATACATGCTCTATGCTCTATGTGGTATGTGAGGGTAATTCTGGTCACCATGATCATATCACGCTAGTTGAATGTTCACTTGGGGACTAGCTAGCCTGACACGCAAGTAACAACTGTTCTTTTCTTTCTTGTGCCCGTGACATACAAAGGTCGGCTTACATTTCGTCTTTTCACCGATTATTTGTTATTATTTTGTTGTTAAATTAAGTATGTTTTGTTTTATTCTATGCTAATTGTTATGTCAATAGATTAAATTGTCACGCAATTGATTCAAACTTTTAATGTTTGGGAATTAATTGAAAAATTTATTATTATTATTATTATTATTATTATTATTATTATTATTATTATTATCTATATTATCTATATTATTAAGAGAATACGCAATATTTTGTGGCCAGTGTATTTATACACGGAGAAAAAAATTTTGCTATAGGAACTCTATAGTAGTTAGTTAGTTGTAAAAAGTTCCAGTAGGTTAACGTATTCTTATAGTAACAATACCGTTTAGCTCCTGCAACTCTACATCGTTGAGCTCTGAGAGCTAAACGTTATTTACCTCTCACAGCTCTACAGGATCGTTCTGAGACTATAACAAATTTTTGGAAGTCTGCTCAATAATTTTTTTTTTTACGATTTAGCATTGATAATTTAATAAATACATGCGGCAGAATGAATTTATATTGCCAACAATAATTGTATATGGCAAATAAGAATAGTATTATAATAGAAATAAAATAATAATAGAACTTATATTACAAATAAAAATTATTTGTAAAATAAAAATATGGTCGTCACAAAATTATCTTATTTTCTTAATTATATCAATAAATATTGGACATAAAATCACTACCGTATATGCACGAGAAAAGATAAATAATCGAAAACAAATTTTATTTTGTGTTAAATGGGGTCTTTTTAATGTATTCCGATAACATCACTTATCACAATATATTCAACTAATAAATTAAATTAACAGTCACTGCAAATGAACCTTGAAAAACCATAAATACAAAACTGTTCTAACGAAATTCAATTTGACAAAAAAAAACCTATTTCCTTAAATAAATAAATTGGGAACTTAATTGTCATATATTTTTAATAATATAGATTAGTAACAAAATAATTATGTTTGGCATTTTAGAAGGTTATAAAATATGTCAGCGCACTCCACTACTGCGTAACGTAGAGCGCTCCCAACTATACCGTTTGGCTCTGAGAACAATCCCGTAGAGCTCTGAGTGCTCAACAACATTGAGTTATCAGAACTAAATAACATTTTGTTACTGTAACTCTACAACGAACAGTAAACTGTGTATAGTTGTGGTAACTCTACAGTTACGTTACCAGAACGAAATTTTTTTTTCCGTGTATGATAAAATGGGTTTTTATCAGCTTGTATCTTTAAAAACGTCAATAATTAATAAATTACGTTGTATCTTGTCAACTGATGATATTATTAAAGATATGAGCTCATTCCGACATTATACTCATTGAGATCTTTTATTAGAGTACCCACATCATTTTTTCATATATTTTATATATGTATATATGAGAAATATACCAAAATGCATGTGGGTATTCAAATAAAAGCTCGTGATGAGTGTAAGCTTGGGATAAGCTTATATCTTTAAAAATATCATGAGTTGACAAAATACAATATAATTTCTTAATTATTGACATTTTTAAAGATATAAGCTCATCCTGATGTTATACTCATCGAAACCTTTCATTTGAATACCCACATCAATTTTTCATATATTTTACATATTTATATATATGAATATATGAAAAATATATGAAAATGCATGTGGGTACTCAAACGAAAGCTCTTGATGAGTGTAACATCTGGATGAGCTTATAATTTTTAAAATGTCAATAATTAAGAAATGGCAATGTATCGTATCAACTAATGACATTTTTAAAAATATAAGCTCACCCCGACATTACACTCATCGAGACCTTTCATTTGAGTACCCACATCAATTTTTCATATATTTTATATATTTATATATATGTATATATGAAAAATATTTTAAAATGCATGTAGATACTCAAATGAAAGGTCTTGATTATTGTAACATCGGGATGAGCTTATATTATTAAAAATGTCAATAATTAAGAAATGACCTTGTATCTTGTGAACTATTGACATTTTTAAAGATATAAGCTCATCCTGATGTTACACTCATCAAGACTTTTCATTTGAGTACCCACATCAATTTTTCATATATTTATATATTTTATATATATTTATATATGAAAAATATATAAAAATACATGTGGGTACTCAAATGAAAGCTCTTGATGAATGTAACATCGGGATGAGCTTATATCGTTAAAAGCGTCAATAGTTAAAAAAGTACAGAGCAATTCAACGAAAGTCATTATTTAATAAAGCAAAATTTTATTATTAAAATTCTTACTCAGCTTCTTCGATCGGCTCGGTCATGCCGAGGAAGACACAATTAAGTACAATGGTCAGCATAACCATGTAATCAAAAAACTGGTTGGTACTTAGGAAGATGCAGCAACGTCGAATTGAATTCCAAGGCGAAAATAAAAACCAACTGTTGGTTGCTGTAAATCGGTGGATGTAGTTCTTGCGAAATCTTTTGGACACTACGCAAAACGTCTGTAATCAAAAATATTGAAAATTATTATTATTATATCTTAATTACTTAAAAATTTTCTTGGTTATTATTTATATTAATTTTAATTGAAGAAAATTCATTAATTATCTTGGCCTATTTTTCCAAGAGTAATTATAAAAATTTTTTATATGGGCCAGAAAAAGTAGAACGTGTGCGTGACCCAAATATATTCGTGTGAATTTCATTCCCTAAAAAAATTATGTAAATATCTCAGTTAAAATCTTTAGTGTTCGTGTCAATTAAGAGAATTGATATTTTTTTGGACAAATTTGTTCCTCGGGCTTTTAGATTGAGGGAAAAGGAATCGGGTTAGGGTGAATTTTCTTTATATTCGACTTTTATACGTATGCGTACAAAATAAAAATGTAAAAACATCAATATAATTCAAGTAAAAATTTTTTCATAAATTTTATTTTAATTTTTTAAAAAACTAAAATTGTTTTTAAAAAAATTAATTTTTATAATTAAACTTTTTTTTTTGAATCAAATTAATTTAAACAATAAATTTTTTCCATAAAAATTTTTATAACGAATGAATTTTATGACACTGAAGTTGACAGACAAAAAAATATTCTTAGAATTTTATGGCAATTAAATTATTATAGAAAAAATGTAAATAAAAAATTTCACATTTGAAAATTAATAAAAATCACAAGTAAAAATTTTTAGAAGGATTTTTATATTGAAAAAATTATTATAAAAAAATTTAATTTGTAAAAATCTTTAAAAATTGAAGGTGTAATTTTTTATAAATATTTTTTTTGTTCTTATTTAATTATTAAAAAAAATCAAAAAATTAAAAACGTCGGCTAACTTTATTATTATGTATTATTGAATTTTACCTTAAATTAAAAATCTTAAAAAAAATTTCCCCATTATTATTCCGAAGAAATAATTAAATCACAATAAAAAAATACAATTCAGCATTATTGTGAACAGCGTATTTAAAATTTCCGGTTAGTAAAAAGTAAAGATGATATGAAAATTAAATAGGAATTGAATGAAAGCTCGAGGGCATATCAAGCACGTTAACCGTCCTGACAAGATTGTTCGAACGATAGAAAGTCTAGATGGTGGAAGGACCGGGAAGGAGCGAAGCTGAAAGAGGCAATATAAGAAAGAAAAGAGTGTGAGAGGAATATTTTATTTCTTTTAGCACTCGGTTTCACGTCAACTTGCCACCCTCACCCCGTTATAACTTTAACATCAGCAAACCGATGCATTACAGCGAAAATGATTCTTTAAAGAGAGTTCGGGGGAAGGAAATATAGAGAGGACACCAAAGGGAAGCATATCTATCTCTTCTTCAGTTATCTGGGTCACAGAGTCTGTAGGAGCTCGTTGTCCTCTTGTTTTTCCCTCACTCCCTCAGCTTCAGAAGCTCCCGCCCTACAGACACACTCAGAAAAACATTTTAGAAAAAACAAAGCGCGACTGTCTTATTGCGTTGTCAGTTGTTGGGCAACAAAGTCAAAGTCCTGGTTTGCTTTCTTTTTACCAAACAAAAAGGAACTAAAAATTTCTTTAATTTTTTTTTTCTTCGCTTTAAATCCACCTAATACATATGCAATGCCTAGTGCATAGTATATAATAATGCCAGGATAATATAAAGGCCTTCGAAACAAAGAAAATTTGTACAAGCTTGAAATCAACATGCAAATGAGGAAACTTTCACATCAGTTATTTTGAATTACTGAAATATTGTCGGACTTGAAGATATACATATACAAATAACAAAAAAAAAAAAATAATGTTAATGTTTGCGTTTACTCATCGCCGGACAACCGTGCTTTTAATCACGCTCTCGATACTTTTCAATCGACTTTTAAATTAAAAAACTTTCTAATTGTAAGTTTAAACTTAAAGGTTCGTTTCGCGGGCCATTGGTATTATTATCTCAGGAAAATTTTACATTAAAGAATTTCATTCATTGATTTTCTTAATGTTAGACTTTTAAAAAAATATTTTTATTTTTATTTAAAAAAATATTTTTTAAATAAAACTTTTAAAAAAATATTTTTATTTTTATTTAAAGAAATAATTTTATTTTTATTTAAAAGAATAATTTTATTTTTATTTAAAAAAATATTATTATTTTTATTTCTTTCAGTGAAAAAATTTTCTGATATGGTCACAAGAGAAAATTTGATAAATTAGCCATATCGACGGTCTAATTAGCAATTTAACTCCTTATTTTTTAAAGGACGATTTTTTAACATTTTGATGTAGTAATAATCCAATCATAAATTATTTGAATGATTCAAACCTAAATATTATATCTCTATTAGATATTAATAATATTAAATGGTTTTTTAATGTGATAATAAATTTTTAACTAATTGTTTTTTTCGTATAAATACAAGATTTTCTAAAATGAAGTTAGAAAATTTGCTAATTGAACGTCGATATATTGTTTATCATATTTATAATTTTTTGATCATAAATAGTGTTAAAAATTTCCGATAGAAGGCGCATGATCGGTAAATAGTCTCCTAATAAGAAAGTTAATTTTGAGATTGTAAGTTTTAAACATTTTTTTAACATTTTGATGTAGTGATAATCCAATTATAAATTATTTGAATGATTTAAACCTAAATATTATATCTCTATTAGATATTAATAATATTAAATGGTTTTTTAATGTGATAATAAATTTTTAAATAATTGTTTTTTTCGTATAAATATAAGATTTTCTAAAGTGGAGTTAGACAATTTGCTAATTAGAACGTCGATATATTGTTTATCATATTTATAATTTTTTGATCAAAAATAGTGTTAAAAATTTCCGATAGAAGGCGCATGACCGGTAAATAGTCTCCTAATAAGAGAGTTAATTTTGAGATTTTAAGTTTTAAAATAAAAATTAATTTTTTACTCGTTTAAGGAGCTTATTTAATACTTATTTTTATTTTTAACATTATTAAAAAAAAATAATAAATTAAAAAGATGTAGAAGTCTTTCAAAAAAATTTTTATACGAATTTTTCTTATTTTATCTTTTATGAATATGATTAATTTTCTCTTTAATTTTTGAATTTCGTCCAAAAAATAAGAAATACAGAAAAATTATTGGATTTTTTTACACAAAAAATTTAATTTTCTATTCAATTATAAAAAAAAAAAACTATATTGAAACAAAAAATCGTAAAATTTTAAGTTTAAAAATTTTTTGAAAAAATTTTTAATTCATTAATTTCTTCTAAATAATTTCAATAAATTCTATACACATTTTATTTAATAAAAATCTAAATTGATATAAAAAAAAAATCTAGAGATCCATTTCAACAGAATTTTTCATGTTTGATTTTTTTTTTTTTTTTTGATTAATTATAATTTATACTGAAAAAAAAAGAAAGAAAGTAGAAAGCCTGAACTTAATAAACAGAAGTTATCTATTGACTTATGAATAACGATTCCCAACAAAAGAATTATCATTTCCTAACCATACTCGTTATCAGAGATATTAAATCCAGACAAAGCTTTTTAGAGCACTCTCGCACACGTGAAAAGATTAAAGAAGTCGTTAGTCGTCAGTTGTCAGTATTCATTAATCAATTCGGTAGAAATATTTCCATAAGAATCGTACCATCCACTCGAAAAGGAGAACGGAAGAGAAGGGAAATATAAAAGAATCGAATGGAATAGAAAAGAATAAGCGTAACTCAATAATCGAGCTCGCGAGTTTTGAATATTCATATCACGTCGGGTAAAGTTAAGCCGGTTTTCTTTTATTCTCATTTTTATTTTATTTACAAAAAGGATTTACCGGGAAAAGGTACGCTAAATTACAAGCTCCAACTAGGCAGTACGTCGCCAAGGAGATAAACAGATTACACTTATTTATCTTCGCCTGTTAACTCCACTGTTTTACAAAACTTTCACAGGCTTACGTTAAATGAACGTTTTTCTCGAGTATATAATGCTTATCTTCACCCATAAATTTATTGCAAAATACCAAAATAAATCTCTGGAAAAATTCTGGAAGTATTTGAAAATTTACCGTTTCGTTGAATAAATTTAAAGCATTAATTATCGTCAATTGGCTTGAAGTTTAATCAGATTTTATACAGTCATTATATGAACCATAAAACCGCAAAATTCAATATTTTAGTCCACAATATTTTTTAAATCATTTTTAATCCGTATTTCAATAATCTAATTGGTTTTTTTGTTGGAATAATAAATGAAAAAAAAAAAAAAAAAAAATGATGTGTGGCAAAGTGACAAAAATTGAATCTACCTCGAATTTAATTATGAGATACATAAAATAATTGCCTACATAAATTTTAATTTATCCCAAATATTTTAAAGAACGTTAAATAAATATTAATTATAAAAATAAATTTTTCAGTGAAAAAAATAACAATGAATTTTTTATTAAGGCAACTATTGATAAAAGGCTTTTCTTTTTTAATATGAAGCTTAAATATGTCTAAATAAATTCCAAAAATTTGAAGGAAATTCCCCGATTATTTAAATAAATAAATAATTAACTTTGAAGTTGAACAATTTAACATTGGTCTTATGGGGTATCCTCCAAACATTGATAAAATTCTGTATTTTTCTCGTAAAACTGTCGGTGAATATTTTTTTTCCATTATCTCTCTTGTTATTTATTCATTTAAAAATTTATAAATTTTATAGAATTAAATAATAATCATGAAATTTTGGCTTGAAAATTTATTAACAGAATTTAGGTATCTTATTTAACTTGACCGGGATTCGAACTTTGGACTCTATAAATTTAAAATCAAGTTGGGTAAAAGATCCCATTAGTGGCGGGGATCCCATTACTGACACTTTCTTTGATTTTGGTCCTTATTCAATTAAGGTAGTACGAGCACCAAGGCAACTTTTGATTAAAGGTTCGATTTATTTTTGAATAAGAAGTTTAAATATGTCTAAATAAATTCCAAAAATTTGAAGATTGCCCGATTGTTTGAATAAATAATTAACTTTGAAATTGAATAACTTAAAATTGGTCTTATAGGGTAACCTCCAAACATTGATAAATTTCTGTATTTTTCTCGTAAAACTGTCGGTGAATATTTTTAAAAAATTTATGAATGAAAGTAAATATATTAGTGATAAATTTAATTCAAAAAAATTAACACTTGCCATTAGCCAATGTTAAATGTATATTTATTTATTTATTTATTCATGATAACTGCCAAGGCACAGGCCGAATGGCAAGGTATTTAAATTACATTTGAAATGTGTATGAATATAAGTATACATTAGATTATTTACAAAGTTACTTAAAATTTTATAAAATACAAAATATAGATAGATAAGAGGCTACATTAAAATATTCAGTCGAATAATTAATTGTAATATTTGGATATAAGTTTTGGTTTATACTTATGAATATTTAAATATTGAGATTTTTTAATTTTTTGGTATACTAAAATTTAGATTTATTAATATGATTTAGATAATAGAATTTAGTTAATAAAATTTAAACACTGAGATTTAAACAAGGCCAATTATAATAAGAATACGCTTTTAAGGCTCTTGAGTTAGAATGATTTGAAATAAACTATATCGTAAACTTATAAATTAAGATTTAAAATTCCATAGATTCAATTAAAATACATATATTGCTCAGGTAAGGTAGAGACGTCAAATTAACAATTATGTTAGAAATCATTAGATAATAGATACTCAAACATGTTCTTTTTAAACATTTCTAAGGAACTCGCGTCTAATACATCTACTGGTAGTTTTTGCCAGAGACGTATTGCTGAAATCACAAATATATCTATATATTGAGAAAAATTATATGGTTACTGCTCTTCCCTTACCGCGCTAGAGTCAATACCAATCCCCACCCCGTCTATAGCGCTCGTACTACCTTAAGATTTATCGATAATTAAAATTTCACACAATATAAAAAAGAAAGACTTATATCGAAAGGTATATAAATTTCCGTAGTTTTTTCTACTTTCAATCTCGTAATGCTTTAAAAAATTTATTACTGAAAGTTGCATCATCTTGATAACACATTTGATGGATACTAAAGCTTAAGATCTTCCATAGAACAAAAAGTAATGCTCGAGTCGAACAAGTTGATCTTCTAGGACGCGAAAATAAATCTCTCCTCGAATCAACATATTAAACTCTTTCTTCCTCGTACTCGGCCTTCATCGGGTATCCGCTTGCGCCCATCGTCTTTCACCTCTCGACTATTTTTCTCCTCACACAGTTCTTCACTTTACTTGTTCTTTCAGAAGCATCTCGTTGTCCGGATTCATACGAGAGTGGAAAGCGATTCCTCGAGATTGAGGACACGCGATTTGTTCCCCGTCTGTGAGTTGTTAAATCGACCCATTTTCGCGAATATTCGAGTGTCCTTTTCTCTATTCCTTTTTTCCACCCTTATTTTCCGTCTTAGGCATCTTATTGACGAGTAACCTACTTGGGATGCAAAAATCTGACAGACTGTCGAACTGTCGGACAAATAAAGCCAATTTTAGAAATAAAGCTGTTTGGTTAGAAATCGACAGATGAACAGGCTTTAAATTTGGATTACAAAAAAACTTCTTAAGGAAATCCAAGTACCCTGCTAGTGTAAAGAATCTCTATAAAAAAATAAAAGTTTGGAAAATCCAAAAGTGCACGACTCATAATGCTCATTTAATTATGAAATATAAAAAAAAAAAAAAAAAAAAACTTAAGTCGTTCAAAATTAATTGCCGAAAAAACAGCTGTAGTAGGAAGGTACTGCACAAGCGCCCCTGGTGGAATAAAATGTACATAATATCTATAGACATAGATATATCACCATCCATGTTAATTTTACATGGATATATCAAAGCAAATTTTAAGGGAGTTGGGAAAGAACGGATAGGGGAAAGGGGGGACCTACTCAGTGGGAATTTTTCCGTAATTGAAAAAATAATCAGACAGCCCAGACTGGGAATCGAACCCAGATCTCTCGGTTACGCGCCAAGGGCTCTACCAGTTAAGCTATCCGAGATAAGTACTGACTACTTTATTCAGTCACGTATATAAGACCCACCGAGCAAACAACGCCACCGTCCATCTTACGGTAAAGAGCCATATCAAAGCAAATTTTAAGGGAGTTGGGAAAGAACGGATAGGGGAAAGGGGGGGACCTACTCAGATATATAGATATACAGTCTTGTAGTTTACGTTTTTTATTAATTGTAATTAAACGACACTGAATTAATTAACCATTCGCATTCAGTGACCTACAATCGTCGATTAGAATTAAAAAAAAAAAATTTAACTCAAATAATTGATTTTTTCACAAGTTACAGTGTTTCCGGGGTTTCATACATGACGGACAGGAAAATTTTTTGACCTATTTTGATGTTTTTTTCCGTTTCTATTGCAGAAAATCAATTTTTATAAAGTATGGAAATAATCTCCATTAAATTATCTCGACAATAGTATGCAAAATATCTTGATTTCAAGAACTAACAAGGCTATAATACTATAAATAGTTGCTAAAATAAGGCGAAAAAAATTTTTCGATCGTAAAGCACTCTCTGATGCTTCGCATCATGAGTCGTACAATACGGAGAAATACTTTTGTTATGCATCTTAAAATTAATTTTTAAATTAATTAATAACATTTTTGTAAAAATTTCCGAAAAATTTACTCATTAAATAATTATTAACATTTAATTGACTAATAAAAAATATAGAACTCTGAATTACCGGTATACACTTGACGACACCGCAAGAGTTCCCTAACCTTCAAATTTATTTATGTTTACTGTCTAACTAAAATTACTAAGATCTTCTAGCATTTTAAAAACTGCGGTTACTTATGCGCCGGGTAACTGCGCAAGCGGTGTTGCCAAGTCAAATACAAGACTTTAAAGAACGCAAGTTCCGAATGATTTTTCATAAAAAATATAAAATATCTCCGTAATACGTTCGGAAAGCTACTTTTTTATTGTTTTAATCGAAAGCTTATTGTTTTTTTCAATCAAATTCAATGAAAATAAAACTTTGTTTAAATTGTTAATTGCATTAAATTCTTAACCAAATACACGGTTGGTGGAATCTCCATTTACCTTCTTGTAAAAATTACAATTTTCAAACCTAATTATTTGATTAAATATCCCGGAAACCTACTTTTTTTTTTATTTTATAATTAATTATTAGGCTGCGTAGATTAAATTTACAAATTTTCAGGAAGTTTTAAAAATTTGACTACTTTACGTGGATCTCCTTAACCGCAGGCCAAAATTTTGTACATAAAAATTTGTTCTCTCAAAACTGGACCAAAACTTTTTAAAATAATTAATTTTTTAAGCGGAAAGTTTAACAATATTTAATAATAATTTAATTCAAGGACACTCTCGTAATGTAAACTAACATTTAACTACTCTTTTTACAAACAATTCATCCCCGGAAGTGTTTAAAAAACATGAATTATTAATTTCCTTTATATTAATCCTGGAATTTAAAAATTCTACGAAATTACAGCGAAATAAAATAGTTTTACCAGCATTTTTTAATTACAAAACATTTATTACAATAGCTTGGAGAAATGAACGTTGCCTGGAAAAATAATTCGCCGTGTGTGGATTTAAATACACTGAATAATTTTTTTTATTAAGAGTTTTAATGAAAAAAAAAATTATTTTTTCTCATCAAAATAATCTCTGTTATCTCGGGAATTAAATCAAAAAGTAAAATTTCAATTAATAATCATGACTTTCGCTTAAAAATAAAAGAAAAAATGATTGTGAGATTAAAAAATACTTGAAAAATTTGTTTATTCAATGATAGAAGAAAGATATTAATAATGATGAAAATTTAAACGCAAAAGGTCAAGACTGCATGTTTAACATGTTCATTTACAAGTATGTATTACAGCTAGAATATGACTTATGTCTTGGATAGTTGATAGTTGTCGTTTTATGACTGAAAGAACCTTTTTATTAGCACGTGCCCTACTTTCACTTGAGGAAATAGAGTTACTAAATAACAATCCGCCAGTTGAGTTTGTATGCTGGTATAGCGATCAATACATACATACATACATGTCTAATATAAAAGAGACGTTGTAGTTAATCTAAAAGGATGAAGTGAGAAGGCAGCTGTCACAGAACGATAAAGGACTTGTTATCCCAAGTTATAATGAAGATCGAATACACAGCAATTTACTGTTATAAAGTTGTTTCCTCTTTTGTTTTGTCTCGAAATATACACCAAAGAGAAGAGTATGAAAACCTTTGAAAATTTTTGAACAAAAATCAAATTAAAGAAAATTGTAAGCATTAATGTTTTTTTTTTTTTTTTTTTTTTTTTTTTTAAAACACTGAAAAATCGTAAAAAAAAATTCTGATATGGATGATTTGCCTATATATGATTTTTTGACCAAACTTAGTATTAAAAAATTCCTACAGATGGCGCATGGTCGCTAAATCTTCTCCTTACTAGAGAGTTAAGTTCGCAATATTAAGTTACAAGGTAAAAATAATTTTTTTGGACTTAAAAAGCTTATCTGTTATTGATTTTTAGCTTAATTAACTTCTAATTCAATTTTTGATTAAAGAATCGTATTAATTAACGTACACATTTATAAAAAAAAGATAAGAAGTTTAAAAAATATAAATGGGAGCGGCTGAGAAAATAAACAAAAGAGAGCACATTGACAGACTATACCCCTACACAGAAAAAAAAAATTTATTTGAATCAAGTAAATAATTTTGAAGAATTTCTTCTTCTTGGTTTGAGTTGAAAAATTCTTAAATTAAGAAATTTCACTTGGTTTAAGGTAGTACTACCGGTTTTAGAATTGACGTTTAGAATTTAATGAAATTAGGCATATTGGTACTTTATAATATCATAATTAAGCAGTAAAATTTTTGGAAGCCTAGCAAGTCCTGAAAAAAAGATATTAATATCTACATATTTTTGCTTTTACCATTGATCCTTATGGAAAATCACAGACTTTACTTTATTTCACAAAACTGGACGTTCAGATTCTTACAAAAATCGAGACAACGAGAGAAAATAACATCTAGAACATATTTAATAACAATCAGTATGGTTTCCAAGAATATGAGAATATTTATTAATAAGAAACATTCAAAATTTATCTCTGTCTCTCTTTCTCCAACGTGATTTAGTATATGGAAATCTACTACGTTAATTAAATAAGGTTAGGTTTTGGGATTTGACTGTGGTAACGGTAGTACTACCTTAAGTACATTTTATTTGATTTAAGAATTTTTTGTCTTGATTCAATACAATGAGCTTCTTCAACATTAATTTCTTGATTCAAGAATTTTACTCTTGATTCAAGTTAATTTTTTTTTCAGTGTAAACTATAACTGACTCACTCGTACAATGGAAAAACCATCAAACGATCAAACTGATAATTTTTCCTACAATTCTAATATCCATCGCTCAATTCTACAATATTGGTATCATAAATTAAAAAAAGTGAACAAAAGCATCAAACTTGAATCCATTTCAAAATTATCGAAAGTAATCACATCCTTCTTTACAAACCAAGAAAAGACACTTACACCCGGGAGCACAATATCCTCCCAATTGAACATTTTGAAGCTATCCAATTTCCTCTCGGGGTTGGAAGAGGAACCGGTAGCAGAAGCCAGAAGCCCATCATCGTCAATCCGCTCGATGTAAACCCACCAAAGATCACGTTTGTCGTCAACCCAACTATCTCGAACCTGAGTCAGCCCGTAGAACATCTTGGCCCTGCAATAGGCCTTCCGACACCTTCCCCGAAACACATGCACATTTCTTCCCGCGATAGATGACATATCGATCTTTAAACATCAATATCAATGACAATGATTGAGACCATTAAAGAACTGATATCATATTCATCATCATAGTCATCATCGACATCTGGGTTTTGTCACTTGCATTGTTGCTTTTAAAAAGTTTCCTTTTCTCTTTGCTCAGTCGTTTTTAATTTCTTTTTTCAGCTCAAAGTCGAAAATGAGGCACGTGTTGTGCTTTACAGTGTTCCGTTATGTTCCGACTGTGTAACGAATGAAGCTCTGGTTATTGTTGGTACCAGAGGACAAAATGCCGCGAGATATCAGCCACCAGAAACTGTGCTGTACTGTTCTGTAATAGTCACTGTATGACTACAACTACAACGACGATTTATTCTTTACGCCCGTCCATTGTCGAACGAAATGAAGTGAAGTGAATAATAATACCATATTGTGATTACGCCGCATCAGTATCACACCATCGTCATTGCCTTCATGAACTAAATTGTAAATTGACATTTATGAATTTACACTTACACACATAAAACATACTATATAAATAAATGTATAGGTAAGTGTATCTATATATATGTATATAGCTATCCATTTAGATGAAGGCCAATGATAATGTCAAGAAGGTTGTTTGTGGTTTAACCATGACCGAATCGTAATTCTCGAGTGGAACCTGTTGCAAAAAGTCAAGAAGAGCAACAAGTCCAAATGTTACCGGGTATTACTGGCGGGGGATTTTAACTATACGTGTATTATGTATTTGTATATTTGTATACAAAAAAAATACATATGCATGCAAACAATAATATTTTAACGGACGGTAATACTTGCTGATTGTTCCACGTGAATGACGTGTTGATATTGATTTGTCAAGCTCCCGATTTAGATTTATGGATTATATTTTGTGTATGACTGTATAATTCCGCCATATTTCATAGTTCATACTTGATAATATGGGTGGTAGTATATCAATGAAAATTTTAATAATTTGTGACATCTTTTTAGCTCGATTAGGTTACGAACCTCGGAATATTAATGATGACAGTTTACTAAATAATTGGGTTTGATGTTAAATTGGTTAGTGTTCAAATAGATTAATCGATAGTTGGTTATAGTTTGTTATTGATGGACTTATGTTTACTTAAATTAAAGGATGCATTGATATAATTTATTATAATCTAATATTTTCAAGGTTTCATATCATTCTCACCAATAGTTAATTTATGATGATAAGTATTTAGGCTGCATTCAAAAATTATTTATCTCTAGGTCCATAATTAAGAAATGACCTTGTATCTCGTGAACTATTGACATTTTTAAAGATATAAGCTCATCCTGATGTTACACTCATCAAGACCTTTCATTTAAGTACCCACATCAATTTTTCATATATTTATATATATTATATATATATATGTATATATGAAAAATATATGAAAATGCATGTGGGTACTCAAATGAAAGCTCTTAATGCGTGTAACATCGGGATCAGCTTATATCTTTAAAAATGTCAATAATTAAGAAATGACCTTGATTCTCGTGAACTATTTACATTTTTAAAGATATAAGCTCATCTTGATGTTACACTCATCAAGACCTTTCATTTAAGTACCTACATCATTTTTTCATATATTTATATATAAATATATGAAAAATTGATGTGAGTACTCAAATAAAAGCTCTTGATAAGTGTAACACCGGGATGAGATTATATCTTTAAAAATGACAGTAATTAAGAAATCACCTTGTATCTTGTGAAATATTGACATTTTTAAAGATATAAACTCATCCCGATGTTCCTCTCATCGAGACCTTTCATTTGAGTACCCACATCAATTTTTCATATATTTTATATATTTATATATATATATATATATATATATATATATATATATATATACTGCTTATATATATATATATATATATATATATTATAAATATATAAATATATAAAATATATGAAAAATTGATGTGGGTACTCAAATGAAAGCTCTTGATGAGTGTAACATCAGGATGAGCTTACATTTTTAAAAACGTCAATAGTTAAAAAAGTACAGTGCAATTTAACAAAAGTCATTAATTTAATAAACCAAAATTTTATTTATTTATAATCCACAAGTCACGGCAGTCTCATAGTAATTGCAAGGTTGCTAGTTATTATTATTATTTCTATATATTGTAAACATGTTTATAATTTCCGAGATAATAATAATTATTCATGAGATGATAATTTATTGTTTAAATTAACGTTACCAATCAAATCAAATCGGTTGAATACAAAAAAAATTTTAATAAATTTTTTGCCATTTCAATGAAAACTAGTTTTGGCAAAAAATATCATCAGAGTCATTCATAATAAAATTTTTCATTTTATTCGTTCACGCTTTGATATATTTTTTCATCATATACTGAAACAAAAACTCCCTATTTTTTTTATTCAGGATTTTTATACGGCAAAATAGTTACGCCGTCAACCCGAAAACCGTAAAAACAAATAAAACTTTTTTTTTTTATTTACTTTTTATGAAAAATTTTATTTTACGACTAGAGGGTCTTTCGTCCATATTGAGAACTGAAAAATTTAATTATTTATTAAAAAATATTTTTAAATATTATAAATTTATTTTCAACTATCATAAAAATTTCCAAACTAGTTAAATAATATTTTTTCAATATAAATAATTTTTTATTTTACAATACAAACATTTGTTTTAGCTCTTAAAAAAATTTTTATCGATGCAAATTTAAATGAGTACCATTAAAACGTTCAACATTAAAAATTCAGTAGTACAAACGTTAATAAGACACTACTTTTAACAAAAATTTATGTCTCCTAATAAAAGTAATTTAAGTTTAAAATAAAAAACAAATAATAAATTTTGCGTACTGTTCGGGCATTTACTAATTACAGCTTGACATTAATTCCTTGAAAGCTCGGGTAGTAAAAACGCTGACGCAGCAATGCGGCAGCGGGTTAATAATAAAAATCTGTAGCATCAGTAAATCAGATAAATAAATAAATAAAAATAAAAGCAGAAACAAAAAGCTTCCAAAGTATTAACTTCGGACAAGAAAAGTCCATTGAGATCGGTATCTAAGAGAGCAGGAAGCTGACGAGTGTCACGAGTGCAGTAGTCGCTGTAAAAGTTGTAGTAAAACCGACGGGAGTAGTAGTTGATATACACGAGTGCAAACATGTACCGGATGTTCACAGGATAAAACCGGGAGCATATGTAGATTCACAAAACGTTATCGGTGCTGGCAAGTCGCCAGTCTACTCGACTCCGGTATCTCTGTAGTCTGCAATCACGGCAAAAATTTTCAGTTTGCCTCTTCTGCGGTCTCTTTACACAGAAACCTACCGAACATAGATATATATTTGTCACAAAACAGAGCTTCAGCCCTCAACACAATGTTCAGCTTGCATCTGTACAACTTTGAGCACAGCCAGCATCATCAGCTTCCTCTGTTTGTATCGCTGTATTATTTCATCCGACCGCCCGCTTTCACTGAAAGCTAAAAGTAGTCCTGGTTTACCCTCGGTCAGACTTGGGAACAAAACTTTGTACTTTTTTGCCTCTCTAATTCGTTGATTTGTACCTTTGAGAGTTTTTGCTTCAGTTCAAGTCAAAATTGTATTATTTAGAGGATTAAATTAATGTTAATTAACTTTTTGTGTAGTAAACTGATAGAATAAGGGGATTTAAACATTTCTTTTTAATATACTATAAATTGTTAGCTAATATTTTTTAATAATTAACTAGCAACCTTGCAGTCACATAGTGACTGCCGTGACTTGTGAACTGTAAATAAATAAAATTTTGGTTTATTAAATTAATGACTATTGTTAAATTGCACTGTACTTTCTTAAATATTGACGTTTTTAAAGATATAAGCTCATTCCGATGATACACTCATCAAGAGCTTTTATTTGAGTACCCACATGCATTTTTTATATATTTTTCATATATTCATATATATAATATATATAAATATATGAAAAAATGATGTGGGTACTCAAATAAAAGATCTCGATGAATGTAACATCGGGATGAGCTTATATCTTTAAAAATGTCAATAATTAAGAAATTATATTGTATTTTGTCAATTTATGATATTTTTAAAGATATAAGCTCATCCCGATGTTACACTCATCAAGAGCTTTCATTTGAGTACCCACATGCATTTTTGATATATTTTTCATATATACATATATATAATATATGTAAATATATGAAAAATTGATATGGGTACTCAAACGAAAGGTCTCGATGAGCATAACATCGGGATGAGCTTATATCTTTAAAAATGTCAATAGTTCTCAAGATATAAGATCATTTCTTGATTATTTATCTAGATATAGAGAATTTTCGAATGCAGCCTTATTTATCATAATAAATTGACTATCGGTGAGAATGATATGGAACCTTGAAAAGGCAGAAATTCAGGTCAAGACCTTTGCAATGACACTAAATTTCACTAAAAAAATCGGTTTTATCATATGACTATCCTAGACACAAAATTTTTCTTATTCTTTCAGTAATATAGGCAATTACTCACATATTTTTACAAATTATATTTGTTAAAGCAAATTAAACTTTTATTTTCGAGGATAATTTTATTATTTAGGAATTTTTAACACTAATAAAAAAATTAACTTGACTTAAGAAAGAAATTCTTAAACCCAAAATATTTAATTTTTTAAATATTTTCATTTTTTAAATATTTTAATTTTTTTAATATTTTAATTTTTTAAATTGTTTAAAAATATTTATTGATTTTTAATAAATATTAATAAATTATTTCTCAATAAGTAAATTTATTATCATTAAGTAAAACTTTTTTTATCAATGAAGGAATGTTAACAAATTCATTAATTCCTAACTACTTCTAACAGTGTATAATTATTAAAAAATAAAATTTTCCCAAGATTTTTTAAACTTATTAATTAAATCATATTCTTGGCATCTTTAAAAATTTAAGAATTAAGAATGCAAATGATAGTAGACTAGTCTCACAGTAAATTGAATAGGGTATTCATGATACCGTGGACAGCTACCGACGGCACGCAATGCATCTCGCTTTCAATTGGATAATCGGTTTGTAGAACTATTTGCAATTTCATTTGCATGTTTATATATTGTCTATGAATATATCTATCTACTCAAATAAAAGTGACAAAAATTTATTGAGAATGTTACGCAAATATTATTTATCTCTGCTTCTAAAATTTTTGAAAATTGCATCACTAGAAATATTAACAATGTTTCATAATTTGATTTTTGTCTACGATTATATTTAGTGAATTTAATACCGTAAGATGGACGAAATGTTATTCCAGAGTTTGCAAACTCATGTAGGTTTGTAACCTTTGATGATTAAGTGAGTACCCTCTGGCGTTTGTCTGGAATTTATGGAGTTTCTAAGCTCAGTGTTTTGGCAAACCCCAAAAAATAATTTAAATAAACTTTTATTCAAGCAATAAAATTTAATAATATTAATGAAAACAACAGAATAAACTTTTAACAGAATGTAGAATAAGATAAAGCCAAAAAGTGACGTCTAATTAAATATTTATCCGCAAAACATCTCGAGAAGTAACCCGAGCTCACGTCTGAGACTTAGACGTAGATGAATTCCTCCCGCGAGTTTCTTCGAAAGAGCCTTCAAATTAATTCATCCTCTTTAACTTGCGCTTTCAGAGCGCCCGTACAATAGTTTGCTGAGTTTCACCTGTCAGACTAAAAAATTACACTCTTTCTCTACTCGATAACAAACTATTTAGAACTATGGCCCTCAGGAAATTGAATTCATTGTAAGTCAAGTTCTAAGAAACTTCACTATTATACTGGAGTATTTTTCCGTGTCGACAAAAATCTATTACTGTTGATTTTTATCCAAACTTTGAGAAAACTAAATTAAATATCTTGAAGCAAGAGTTGAATTTTTAAAATATTTATTTTTAAAAGAATATTCTAGTTTTTCGAGTATACCGGATGATAACTATTACTATGTAATAAGATTTGAGTCAATAAAATTCCAAGACTAGTAAATATAAAAAAATTTGGAAAATCCAAAAGTGCACGCCTCATAATCTCATTTTTCACAATATAATTGATTAAAATAAAATATAAAAAGCAAAATAACAAAAAACGGAAAACTTTGCTATGGTTTAGTGGCACCATAATTCTAAGGTGAGGAAAAAAAATGCTATAATAAAATGTATAGATAGATATACAAAAAAATATACAGCCATATATTAGTTTTTTATAAATAATAATTTGACGACAGTGAATTGAACGCTCATATTAATTGAGAAAGTCCTAAGTGTGTTACTTTAGATAATAAAAAAAAAATTATTCCGGTACGATCATTTTTTCGAGCAATTTCCCTGCCACATACACCAATCCATAAACACAGACACATGAACGACCAGAAAAGATTATTTTTAATGTTATTATTTACTTTAGGGGCCCGGTAGCTTAACTGGTAGAGCTCCTGAAATGTTATCAGGGAGATCCAGGTTCGATTCCTGGCTTGGTAACCTACCCCATTTATTTTTTCAAAGTTTATCTTTGCTCTCATGTAGTTTCTTTCATTTTCTTTCATTTGTTTAACATCTTCACAACTCGAACAGATACCGCAAAACTTCCAGCTTTACTAGTATTCAAGTTCGATGGACCCCATAGAACTAATGCAAAGAGAGAATGTCTCTCGACCAATAGTGCAGATGGAATGTCCATCGCTTGGCTTAAATAAGGTTCACTAGTCACTTGACCAGTAGGCATGAAAAACTTTAATTTATCTATACATAATGGGTCAATGAAAAAAATAATTGTTATTATTTACTATGTTAAACAAAATAATTGTTATTGAAATATATTTTATGTGCCTGACAAATTATTTGACTTGATATAAGTACACTCAGGTTAACCTGTAAGTGCGATATAAATAAAAAAAATCAATTTCAGTTTCGAGAAAACTGCTTTTTTTGAAATGTCGAGAGTAGAGCACTATCTCAACGCTTCGCTTATAATTTTTCTCAATTTAAGGAAATTTTACTTGATTCAAGAATTTTTCTCTTGAATCTAGTTAATTTTTTTTTCACTGTATAAATAAAAAATCTACAGGGTAACTATTGAACATTTAGAACTGCAGAATGTAGATTTTTTTTTACAAATCACGTCGAGAAATAACAGTGGCGACCGTAGCGACACCAAGCGTAATTTACTTAAAGTGAGATTTGTTAATAGTTAACAAATCTTTATTTAAATGAAATAAATGAGTCGATTCAGTTAAATAATCCAAAACGAGGTAGTATTTGATTCAAAGTAATATATATTTGAATAAAAGAAATTTGTTAACATTAAATATATATTTTTAATTTATTTCAAATAAATCTGCGCATTTGAGCCAAACAAACTGTTTTCTCAGTGTAGAGAGAGGCAGTACAATTGTGATGAAAAAATTGTAAAAGGCAGTTCTTACTGCTGTACAATGTAACAAATCTATGTATCTAATTGATATTTATCTGAATTATTATAAACCTCCGAGATGGTATTTTAATAATGCTGACAACTCTTTAGTCTTACAAACGTGCTTTAAAAACCCACTTAATTATCAATGACGGTTCTGATCACGATTGCAATTAGTAATAACCATTAAGGCACTGGTTAAAGTGCTAGCAAGCAGTGATTTGTCGAATCGCAAACGACACGTGCTGGCTGACTTATCAGAAGTAAGCGAGAAACGGAGATGGAATTAGTTAGCATTTACACAAATTTTGTGTGTTGGTGTTAACAGTTGACAAGCTCAGGAAGAGAAAGAGGGAGAGGAAGCTAGCTCCCTCCTGAGTTCTTGATTAGCTTTAAGCTCTATCTGGTTAGGTAGAATTCTCGTAAGCTAATAGGGGACGATTTGCATAATCGTCGGGGTGAGGCTGAGGTGTTATTCACCTTAAGTGTGCACGGGTGGTGTTTTATTAGCGCAGCTTGTCGATTTGTGTGACAAGTTTGCAAACACGGCTTATTACAATAGTCACCAGCTAGCTATAAGTGTTTACTACCCTTTACCGTAATAGCATTAGTGTCACTATTTATAATTTATAATATGCAACATAAATATAAATAATTGTCGGGGTAGGTCGGTATTGAAAGTTTTAATAGTTTATTTATGCCTTATGCATTAATGTACTCTATGAGTTGAAAAAAAAATAAATAAAGAAATCAAAAAGGTGCAAGGACACCGGCGTATAATAATGCGCTGTGCTTAATGCTCAGTGTGCTGAATTCTGGTGTAGTGTGGAGTGTTTAGTCGTTGTATGTACAGTGTTGTATGTACTGTATAGCCGAGTTGAGCTGAGCGAATAGCTACGAAAGTAAAGTGTATATGCCGCTTGATGCGGCACGATATCATGACGTCATGTCCGCACGCGTACTCGTGTTTGCCTCTATAAAACATCGATATTTTTCCCTTGCGCGAGCTTGCGACGTGACCTCAGAAACCCAAGTGTTGCTGCTGCATAAACTCTCGTCATTATTTTTTTTTTTTATTATTTGTTTATTGCTATTTTTTTTTTTATTTTTATTCTGATTTTGATAAAAATAAAAATAATAAGGGTAATAAACATTTATTTTATTAGCCCATGGTTATTTACATTTAATATTAATACAATTGTAATATATATGAATATATTTTATTTTATAATCGTAATTATTAACTATAAAAATTTTTTTATGAAAGCGTTAATATTATTTTTATAATGATTGGAAATTTATTTTAAATAATCATAAAAAAATTTTAGTAGGTTGTAATATATATTATTTATTATTTTGAAATTAATTTAATTATTCAAGAGAATAAAAAAACCGCAAATGAATTTTATTTGCAAATAATTGATTACAATATTTTGTCCACTTTTATAATAACCTCGGGCTTAACATAACAATCAAGCAATTGTAATAACAAAATTGAATAACAGATCAACCTGCAGAAATACCTATAATAATAACATTATTATAATTATTATTATCTATATTATTAAGAGAATAAACAAAATTTTATGGCCATTTTTTTGTTTTTAGTAAATTTGGTATCATTGAGAAAGTCGACTTGGAGTTGGGCCTTTTCATGGTTTCATATCATTCTCACCGATAGTCAATTTATTATGATAAGTATTTAGGCTGCATTCGAAAATACTCCATCTCTAGATAGATAATTAAGAAATGACCTTGTATCTCGTGAACTATTGACATTTTGAAAGATATAAGCTCATCCCGATGTTACACACATCAAGACTTTTCATTTGAGTACCCACATCATTTGTTCATATATTTATATATATTATATATATGTATATATGAAAAATATATTAAAATGCATGTCGGTACTCAAATGAAAGCTCTTGATGAGTGTAACATCGGGATGAGCTTATATCTTTCAAAATGTCAATAGTTAAAAAATTACAGCGCAATAATTTAACCAAAGTCATTATTTAATGAAGCAAAATTTTATTTATTTATAGTTTACAAGTCTCGGTAGTCACATAGTGACTGCATGGTTGCTAGTTATTATTATTTATTTTATGTTTATTTAATTTAGCTATTTATTTAATCTATCTATAGATACATAATTAAGAAATGACCTTGTATCTTGTGAACTATTGACATTATAAAGATATAAGCTAATCTCGATGTTATACTAATCAAGACCTTTCATTTGAGTACCCACATCAATTTTTCATATATTTTATATATTTATATATATATATATATATATATATATATATATATATATATATATATATATATATATATATATAAAATGCATGTGGGTACTCAAATAAAAGCTCTTGATGAGTGTAATATCGGGATGAGCTTATATCTGTAAAAACGTCAATAGTAAAAAACGTACAGTACAATTTAACAAAAGTCATTATTTAATAAAGCAAAATTTTATTTATTTATAGTTCACGTCACGGCAGTCACATAGTGACTGCAAGGCTGCTCGTTATCATTAAAATTCAAAATAAATTTCCAAGAAAAAAATATAAACAAAAATATCTTATAATCAAAACGCGTTGACACTTATGATTAACCTTCATCCGAATCTTGCAAACAATTGACCCAAAATAGTAAAAACTGATAACCCCATCAGAAAATCAAGAGATTGTAATCCTACAGTAGGTTAGCGTAGTCCAGAGCTGTAAATAATCTATGAAAAGTACATGATACCCAGTGGATTTACCCGAGTTTCAGTCTCTACCGGGCTTGCCACCTCGTGCAGCAACAGCAATTTTAAAAGCAGCGTATCCCCCACCCTCTTCTGAAATAGCTCCTGGAAGACGCAGGTCTAGTCCCGAGCTCAAGATTGCTGCGCACCTTCTTCTTCACCTTAAATTATTAAAAAACCCCAGCGCCCATCTTTTTCACTCTTTCTCTATATGCACTACATAGAGTCCACAACACAACTCTAGCTCTCTACCCTAATTTATTTTTATTTTTCATCCATCCATAATTCACCCAAATATATATATTGTTATCGCAGCCCACTAAATATACCATACTTCTGTGCCCACGTTACACTACATTCATTCCGTCTACATCCGTATCTCCATGTCACGAGTCACGGGAAAATAACTTTCTTACTTTCTATCCAAGGAAAGGTATTTTATACACTAGATTAGACTTATCGGTATTCGATCAACTAATCCCAAATCCCAATTCGACAAATTAAATTAAAATTACTTTACAAGAAAAAAAAAAAAAATACTCGAATCCAATTGTTAAGAATTGAAGATATTTTTTTTTATTTTTAATTCATAATTTAAAGTCTTAAAAATTCTTTTATTGGTCAAAAAATTTTTCTCTCAAACCAAGTTAGTTTTTTATCATTGTTTGACGATCTAAATTAAATAAATTAATTGTATCATAATAATTAAATAATTTATACATTGTTAAAAATTTTTTTTCATAATTTAATTGCTATTTTAATTTCAATGTTTTTGAAAGTATATCTTAAAATTTTTTAATGTTTCAATAAATAATCTAAATTAAAAATATAATGAAATCAACCTATATATCTTTCGTAAAAAAATTTTTTGATGTTCTGATAAGAAAATTCGCCATATTAGGACATATATGTGCATATATAATTTTTTTATAAAGCCTCCAGATAAAATACTAAATAAATCATGGTTTTATGAGAAAATTTAAGCGAAAATTTATTTTTGTTCCGGAAATTTTTCACTGAAAAATGATTAAAGATAAAGAAAGATATGGAACTACTTTATCTATTTTTCTTTTATTTTAAATTATTTTATTTTTGGTAATTATTTCCAAGTGGGGTCCACCCTATTTTTGGCCATATCTAGAAGAAAAATTAACATTTTTTTTTATTCTGCTTGTTTTTACGACGCATTTAAGATAAAAAATATCGTGAAAAAAAAAATAAAGATTTTGATAGCTTTTTTGCCTCCAAAAATTAGAAAAAATTTTGGCATTCATGTTTTTGGATAAAATTTCCATTTTATCTTGTTTTGATGTTTTTGAATTTTTTTTTTTTTTTGAAAAGTACATAAAAAAAACAATCAATTTAAAAAAAAAAGTTGAATATCACAATTTTCTAAAAAATTTATAAATTTTCTTGAAAATTTGTAAAATTGTGATAATTAACTTTTTTTTTTATATCGTTCATTTTTTTATGCATTTTCCAGTAAAAAATTGAAAATGCTTGTAAATAATTACTTTATTTTTATGTAATTATATTTTATATGATACTTAATAATAATTTTGTGTCTATAACTTTGAATGGATTTTAATTTGAGTACCAAAAATAAATAAATAAAAAAAAAATAAATAAATATCGATAAAAATTTTCCTTCGCTCAAATAAAGTGTTAGTTTTCCCGAAATTAAAAGGTTGGTGCATGATAGATGGTCATAAATGCAAGGTAAAAAAAATTAGTCCAAAAAGCATATTGGGGTGACCTGGTCCCCGACAGGAGGTCAACACTTAATATCCCGTACTCGGAGATAAATCAACTGGTATATTAATCTTCGACTTGTTTCGAGAGTAAATAGACAGTAATATCGCGAGTTCAATTGGCACCAGGAAATTGGGTAAATCTTTTAACAGATCAATTAATCGATACGGGCTTTAAAAGTCCATTTGTATCAAGTTAGTGTGCACGACATGAGCAAGTACACATACATGCATAGTGTAGTAATAGTACACTGACATTAAATTAAAATCTAATGTACATATTTGAAGTCGTGCTGGTAGTATTAGTACTTTAATATTAATATTAATACTACCATCAGCATTAACATAAACATTGTGCATTACACATACACCAGACCAGACAGTATAACGTCCCACATATAAAACTTTTCCGAGCTATCCATCACCTGGTGCTCGCACGAACGCTCCGGAAACTGTGTCGAGCATTATTGGGTCATCATCGAGCTTTGTGAGCTCCGCGTTCTCTGTCCCCTTTTGCATTCTCTAACTTGTTTTCAAGTAACAGATCAATTCCAATCAGCGGCAGCTGAAACAGAGCCTGTACTTGCTATTGCTATTGCTCTTACAATTACACTTACACTTCTACATACACAGTAACACATTTAGCTATAATATAAGATGTGAAGATGTGTGCTAGGGGCAGACCCAGAGAAAATGTCTCAATCGGCAGCAAGCAAAGTTGTATTACGCCCGCGCAACCTGACCCACTTGGGGATTCACTATTCCCGTCTCAAAGGCAACAAGGACAATCTGATTCAATGGGACAGTCAACAAGTCCTTATTACTTTATTCGATATAATATATAATATTAAATATTAAATATAAAATTTACTGGATAAAATTTATATTTCTCGATTATTTATTTTCATTTGTTTTCTATCAAGTTATTTTATTTATTTAACCGCGGTAGTTTTAAATTGTGCGAACTTTGATAGTGATGAAAAAAGCAGGCCACGGACTCCGTTAAATATTCAGAGAAGCTTTTATCTACGATGTTTGCCGAGTGTCGTCTCGAGCTTAATGTAAACGTGTGAAATAAGTTTCCGCTGAATCAAGAAATGAAAGGGTGATAAAAGTTTTTTTTTTTTGTTAGAGAGAGGTAGGGGGAGAAAGAGAAAGAAATACGGAAATAGTGAACTATTGGTGACCTTTGCCGGGTTACGTGTTTTAGATGTGTATTATAATCCCGCGAGTAAACTAATGTGTCACTGCTACTATACTGTAAATGCAGAGGTAGACGCACTGCGGTAACACGCACGATTTTACTTCCTGACGGTACACATATTTGCTATTCAACATCATCATTTTTGGTTATTATGTACATCATATAATAATAATAATAATAATAATAATAATAATAATAATAATCTGCAACCTTGCAGTCACTACGTGACTGCCGTGACTTATAAAATAAAAAAAAATTTTGCTTTATTAAATAATGGCTTTTGTTAAATTGCACTGTACTTTTTTAAATATTGACGTTTTTAAAGATATAAGCTCATCCCGATGCTACACTCATCAAGAGCTTTTATTTGAGTACCCACATGCATTTTGATATATTTGTCATAATATATCTATAATTAATCTAATAATTAATCTTTAGCCATAATTTATAGCTAAATTTGTCATTAAAGACAAATTTGGGAACTGGGGAAATAAAGGATAAAGGGGGGAGGAGGGACCTTACTCAGTAGGAATTTTTCGGTTACCGAAAAAATAATTCAGACAGCCCAGACCGGGACTCGAACCCGGATCATTTGGTTACGCGCCAAAGGCTCTACCAGTTAAGCTATCCGAGACATTGTCCGTAACTACCATTCCGTCACCTAATAAGACCTACCGAGTAATAAACACCACCGTCCATCTTACGGTAAAGAGCCATAATTTATTGGCTGTTATATGTAATTGTACTTATTTATAGAGAGTAGGTCTTAGATATATTTACTTAGGTATATTTATAATCTAAGTATATAATCTTATTATAGATCTTATTTATAGATTAATTATTAATACATACATATAATATATATAAATATATGAAAAATTGATGTAGGTACTCAAATAAAAGGTCTCGATAAGTGTAATGTCGAGATGAGCTTATTTCTTTAAAAATGTCAATATTTCACAGGATAAAAGGTAGATTCTTAATTATTGATATTTTTGAAGATATAAGCTCATCCCGATGTTACACTCATCAAGAGCTTTCATTTGAGTACCCACATGAATTTTGATATATTTTTCATATATACATATATAAATATATGAAAAATTGATGTGGGTACTCAAATGAAAGGTCTTGACGAATGTGACATCGGGATGAGCTTATATCTTTAAAAATATCATTAGTTAACGAGATAGTAAAGTCAGTTCTTAATTCTTGACATTTTTTAAGATATAAGTTCATCCTGATGTTACACTCATCAAGAGCTTTCATTTGAGTACCCACATGCGTTTTCATATATTTTTCATATATTCATATATAAAATATATGAAAAATTGATGTGGGTACTCAAATGATAGGTCTCAATGAGTGTAACATCGGGATGAGCTTATATCTTTAAAAATGTCAATGTTTCACAAGATACAAGATAATTTCTTAATTATATATCTAGAGAGCATTTTCGAATGTAGCCTAAATAACTGTCATAATAAATTGACTATCGGTGAGAATGATATGAAACCTTGAAAATGCACAAATTCAAGTCAAGACTTTTGCAATGACATTAAATTTCACTAAAAAAAAAAAAACCGATTTTATCATATGACTATCCTGGACACAAAATTTTTCTTATTCTCTTAATAATATAGATAATAGTAATAACAATAATAATGATAATTATAATTATAAAAGCGCTAAAAATTTTTTATAATAGTTTAAAATAAATTTCCAATTAAGTAATAGAATTTAATGCATAAATTATTATTGTTATTATTATTATTATAATTTAAAGTAAAATGAGTTAAAAGAAATTTTTCAAGCTTCAAAAACATGTGACTAAAATTTTAAAACAAGTTGACAAGCTTTCATAAAATTTCAAGACCACAAACACTTGGGAAACTCTAAAACTGTCAGAAACATTTTGTACATAATTAATAGCCATATTAATACTATTTCAATCATCCGTAATTTACATCGTGAGGTCAGATTCAGGCATAAATTTTGTTAAACTATTTGAAAATAAATAACAGAGTTTAACAATTGCCGGAAATTATTATAGAAAAAATTCTTCATCTTTAAGTTTGATTCTAGTTTGAATTTTTTGCCGACTCACTAGAAAATATAATTTATCGTTTAATTTGCCGTGAGTTTTTCCATCGATTTCCTGAGAAACTCACTTTTTTCGGGCGGATGAATCGATAAAAAATAGCTTGTAAATCGCCAAAGTTTTTGTTCCACTCAATGTCGGGTCACGAAATTTCTGTACTATGTTAGTTATGTAATTATTAAAGATTATTAGTTATTATATATTATTAATATTTCAAAGATAAGAGTTGAGTGTTTTTGACAGTAATAATTTTCTGAAGAAATTTGAAATACTTTTTCAAATAAAATAAATAAAAAAAAAAAAACCAGACGGACAGATGAATAATTGAGGCGAATAAAAGTAAAAATAAAGTAGCGATAGGTAATAACAATATATCACAAATGTTTTATAGGCGATAGCCAATCTATAAGCAGACTTGTAGAATTTAAAATTTCATAACGGTAAAACATAGAGAACAAACGATATAGATACGAGTAAAGTGGATGAGTGTTGGCAAGGAAAAGTTAAGTCACGGTATTTGTTTCTCCAGTATAATATCTTACAGTTATTTATACAGACTGTAAGCTCCAACATACGCTACTTTGTAGTATGTAGTATGTGATGTTCACGACAGTGCATACACACTTACATTAGTAATTTTATTTGGCTGGTAACTTTACATGCGGGAAAATTGATGATAGTAAAAAATTTACCCCAGTATAAAACGGTACTTGAGATAATCAATACTCTTTATGAAAGTACACTCTATTGCCCATTTATGTACATATGAATTTTGTGGTAGTCAATAGCCGTTAATTGATCAGCCAAACATTATGATTATTATTATTTTTTTATGAAAATATTGAATTAATTATAAGTCTAATTTTCAAGCCAACAATTGATATCGATCACATCTATTCGAGATGGACCGTTTTATCGTTGGGTGAGATTATTGAAAATTACAATATCAATTCGCGGAAAATCAAGAACTGTAAAGAATATTATTATTGTCTATATTATTAAGAGAATAAGCAAAATTTTGTAGCCAGTGTTTTTATATGATAAAATGGGTTTTTATGGTTAAATTTGGTATCGTTGGAAAACTGTTGAACTGAAGTTGTGCCTTTTCATGGTTTTATATCATTCTTACCAATAGTCAATTTATTATGATAAGTATTTAGGCTGCATTCAAAAATGCTCTATCTCTACACTGAGAGACAATTTTATTTAATAGTAATAAAAAAGTTTATTTGGACTTGAAAAAAAACTTAATTTAATAGTAATAAAATTATATTCCATATGAATAAAATTTTATCAGTATTTAATAAAATTTTCTTAAATACTATGTGTTTTTAATACGAATATTAAGTCATAGAAACAAATTATTTTTAAAAAAAATTAATATTCATCAATTAATTATAATATACTCAAATATATTTTCACAGTCAAATCGTTTAATAAATAAATAGTATAAAGATGTTTCAACGAGACATCCTAACCTAACCTACTTGTTTATTTCCCCTTCCCCTTTATTAGCCAAATAAACGTTTTATTAAATAGTAATAAAATTTTATTACTATTAAATAAAATTGTCTCTCAGTGTAAATACATAATTAAGAAATTACCTTGTATCTCATCCCGATGTTACACTCGTCAAGACCTTTCATTTGAGTACCCACATCAATTTTTTCATATATTTTATATATTTATATATATACAGATATATATGAAAAATATATCAAAAATGCATGTGGGTACTCAAATGAAAGCTTTTGATGAGTGTAACATCAGGATGAGCTTATATCTTTAAAATATATATTATATATATGTATATATGAAAAATATATCAAAAATGCATGTGGGTACTCAAATGAAAGCTCTTGATGAGCGTAACATCGGGATGAGCTTATATCTTTAAAAAGGTCAATATTTAAAAAAGTACAGTGCAATTTAACAAAATTTACTATTTAATAAAACAAAATTTTATTTATTTATAGTTCACAAGTCACGGCAGTCACATAGTGACTGCAAGGTTGCTAGTTATTATTATTATTATTATTTACTGCTTAATTTTACGCCAAATTAGGTTAAGTTCCGGTAGCTTGAATGTTAGAGCTCTTGACGCGTAATCAGAGAGATCCGGGTTCAATTCCCGGCTAACGTCCGAAGCCCCATTTTTATTCGAAGTCATTCTTTGTTTTTAATGAATTTTCAATATTACGATAATTCATTTTTTAACTAATAATGGGATTTCAATGATCTAATAAAGAAAAAAAAAAAAAAAAAACTCCATTACGACTATTAGTGAAAATTGATGACTAAATTTTAAGTTGTAATATTAAAGCCTTTTTCAACCTTCATTTTTCAATAATCTATTAATGAAAATTTCACCATTTTATTAATTTTTGTTAAATAAACAATGAAAGTTATAATGTAAATTTACTGAAAAATACAAGAACTTAAAAAAAATTTTTGAATTAATGTACATTATAACTTTAATTAATAATTCAACAAAAATCACCAAACTATAAAAAATTGTAGCTAAAACGTTGTAATTGAAAAAGCTTCAATATTAAATAATTAGTTTCCGAAATTATTATTATTATCTAAAAAAAAAAAAAAAAATAATAATAATAATAATAATAAAATAAATAAGTAATCACAAAACAGTCAATTTGCTATTTAAAAAAAGATATACAATTTACCAAATGGGAAGTGACATATTTCCGCTAACATTTTCTCGCCATTTCGACTGCACACCTACACACTAACACACATTCACCCTAAATACCAATATAAAACATCTATGACACTCTCATCCGAGTAGAAACATCGCGGATTTATTGCGGAATGAAATACCAGATTTATTTCACATATTATATTGTCAGCAATTTGATAAAACCGCACACCTTTGATGCATACATTTATTATCCACACAAATCTACATTGACACTTTTTTATTAAAGGAGCCGCAGTAGCCGATCCGTAAAAAATAAATGGAGAAATAATTTGTAAAATCTAATCTAATCTAATTTAATCCCTTTAGTGGCAGATACCGGGAGATCATTTAACTAGTATCGTAATCTTCGCAAAATGGACGAACATTCGTGACTCGCGTCAATAAAATGGTGCCCGTGGCCAGAGTCAAGGTGCTGGGATTTTATTTATACATTTATGCATCTATATCTGACACATATGTACACACAACTAAACCATTGGATGTATTATTGGCCTGGCGATACATGAATGCAGAATTCAAATATGTTCGCTTCACTTATTCATCTCAATGCATATATATATATATATATATATATATATATAGCTAAAAGTATGAAAATCCACAGCTACTGAGTCTTTTCACACGCGTTTCCGACGCGATTTCTTCAATAGGCTATATAACGCCTGTGAAATATGTATAGTTTTTTTTTTTCAATCCAGCTGCTAAAAGTCGACTTTTCTGTTTCTGTGTGAATGCTGCAATGATCTTAACTGCAGCGCTTCGGCTCACTGCAGAAAATTTTAAGCGTAAAATATGATACACAGAAAAAAGTAAACTGTAATAAATATTAGTCGATTTATAATAAGTAATTATCAACTGGAAAAAATTACTATTTCAAACAGTAAAATCGTGATTTAACAATCACTTTATAATATTTATCATTTAAATTCTACAGTTTATTGTTAACATGGAAGAAAATACTATTTCAAATAGTAATATTCGCTATAAGAAAGTCCAAAATGTTGAAGTATAATAATTAAGAATTTTGATTTTGATATTTATCATTTCGTATCTAAAAAATGATCGTATGATATGTAAAAAATATAAACTACAGTTACTTAATTTCTATACAAGCATCGTCAACATTTACAAAGTAAAATGGTAAATATTAAACGTAACGCTAAAAATCAAACTATAATTATTGATTTGCTTGGACTGGTAAAATATATATTTTAAGAGTAGAATTTTGACTGTTTCAAATGTTAAATTCTCCGAGTGTGAGACCTTCCCCTTCTCATAGTATAGACTATATATTGAAACGGCAATTTTTACTGTTTGAAACTGTAATTTTTTAAGATGAGAAAGTCGTTATTTACTATAGTGAGAGCAACTAATCACAATTTCGATATTAAATTATAAATTGTGGCTTTTACACTTTCTACATTAAGTTTTGTAATATTTACATTTGTGCCACCCCGATGTCCGTTGTACTGTTTGAAACTATAAAAATTAACTAGAATTCGAGTAAATTTTACAGTTTTCTGTGTACGGAAAAAAGTAAACTGTAATAAATAGTAATCGATTTATTATAAGTAATAATCAACTGGAAAAAATTACCATTTCAAACAGTAAAATCGTGATTTAACAATCACTTTATAATATTTATCATTTAAATTCTACAATTTATTATTTACATGGAAGAAAATACTATTTCAAATAGTAACATTCGCTATAAGAAAGTCCAAAATGTTGAAGTATAATAATTAAGAATTTTGATTTTGATATTTATCATTTCGTATTTAAAAAATGATCGTATGATATGTAAAAAATATAAACTACAGTTACTTAATTTCTATACAAGCATCGTCAACATTTACAAAGTAAAATGGTAAATATTAAACGTAACGCTAAAAATCAAACCATAATTATTGATTTGCTTGGACTGGTAAAATATATATTTTAAGAGTAGAATTTTGACTGTTTCAAATGTTAAATTCTCCGAGTGTGAGACCTTCCCCTTCTCATAGTATAGACTATATATTGAAACGGCAATTTTTACTGTTTGAATCTGTAATTTTTTAAGATGAGAAAGTCGTTATTTACTATAGTGAGAGCAACTAATCACAATTTCGATATTAAATTATAAATTGTGGCTTTTACACTTTCTACATTATGTTTTGTAATATTTACATTTGTGCCACCCCGATGTCCGCTGTACTGTACGAAACTATAAAAATTAACCGGAATCCTAGTGAATTTTACAGTTTACTTTTTTCCGTGTACTCTTAATTCCCACATAATATAAATATATATGCATAGAGTCGGTGGTGAATTTATTCAGAGAGAAAATCGAGTTTAACGCAATATTAAAGCTAGATAAATGAAGAGATCAAATGAAAATAATACTGGTAGCTTAAGTTAATGCATCATTACTGTTTGCATGAAATGAATATCGTGAATCTCGGATCGTAGATCGTCGAAATTGGGACAATGATATTGGAGTAAAGAATCTGGATACTCGTTAAATGATACCGCTATTTCCACTCTATTCTCTTCAGTAGCAAAAGGGTTTCATTATTATTTTTTTATCTCTCTTCTTTTGTTGGTAGCAGTTGCTAGTGGTGAAAAATATGAAAACTCGCGACGGACAATGGAGTCGCGGATGAAAAATTGAGCAATCTTCGTGTGGTGCTATAGAGAAATGAGCAGCTTTAGTTTTATTTTTAAAGAAAACGAATTAAGCGCCTGTTTTTGGAGAACTTCTGAGTTACTTGATTAGACGCTTCATCGCTTACACATTTTATGAGACACTTGTTATCTTTTTATTTATATATACATTTTTAAGTTGCTAAGAAGCTTAACCACTTTTCAGTACACATTTTTCACTCGCGAAAAAGCTTACGTGCTTTTTTACACGGGCTTTCATTTATTTTATTAATTTTTGTTCCGCGATTCCGAGCAAACTGCAGTTGGAAGGCTTTTTCGTTATTTATTGTAGTGAATATAATTTTTATTTAGTCTAGATGAAATAATATGCCTTGAAACTTTTTTCTTGATTTATTTCAAAATTTTTAAATTCTTTTTATAGAGTTTTTTTTTTTTTATTTGAACAGACTAATATAACAAATTACTGTTTACTTAGCTGAAACATTTTTTAAAAAATAATTCCAAGCTTAAATAAAGTTGCTTTATTAAAATTTAACATTTCTACCGTGGAAAAGAACTTAAATAATTTTTTCATGCCAAGTTTTCTGCTTTATGAAATTATTCAAATAAATTTACACACTCAGAATTACTCATTAAAATAATAACCAGCTCTACTAATAAATTTTACTAGAAAAACACCGCTTTTTTAAATACTCGCCTTTAATTACACTGCTGAAAAAATATGAGCCTGAAAATTGCAGCCATCCGACAATTTTCTTCATATTATAACAACAATTTACATTAAAAAATTAAAAAAAAAAAAAAAAAAAAAACTAAAACTAAGTCGCGTTCCACATACTACAAGGGTGTATATCAATTGATGCGCCCTTTTGACTTTTTAAATCAAAAAGACCTTTTTTCCCTTGCTAATCGACTGTTAGATATATATCTATTGTATATATTCCAAGTTTAAAAATAGAAAAATAAATTTCTAAAGCTATAAGGGCGTATTTTTCAAATTTTACGCCCTTTTGACTTTGAAAATTAAAAAAATGTGTTATTTAAAGCCATAAGGGTATTCTAATTTTTTTTTACCAATTTACTTTTTAACTTGATCCATAAATATGAAAAAAAAAATTTTTTTCAATTTAAAAATTCACTTTCGTTCTCTAAAAAAAATGGTAATCGAAAAAAATAGACCGGAAAAAATAGTCCTGGAAAGAATTTTAAAGTTATGAAAAATGTATATTATTTCATTAAAATTGTTATAAAATAAAAATTATAATAATAATAATTGTAGCACACCCACAATTTTCCTGAAAAACAAACACTCCCATAATGATCACTCCATTTTTTGTCACAAAAAAAAAATATTATTATTATTATTATAATTTTCATTTTATAACAATTTTAACGAAATAATATGAATTTTTCATAACTTTTTTACGGGTCTATTTTTTCCGAGATTCAAAAAAAATATTTCAAAGAAAAAAAAAATTTCCTTAAATTAAAAAATTTTAATTTAGCCTGTACTCATTTATCCCTTTCAATATTATTCTATTTTACTTCACTTTTATTCATAAAATATTTAACCAAAATTTTAAATCAAAACTTAAATTTTTCCACACAATCCTCTTTTATCAATTCAACTAAATTCCAAGCCTAAAAAAAATTTCCCAAGCCTTTACCAAAACTCCCCCAACAATTGTAAAACACCCTTCCAATAATACGAACATATGTATCTGAAAATCCAAATTCACCCGCAAAATTCAAACCACAACCGCACCTTCCAACTTCGCAACCATAAACCCGAAAAACCAATCCACCTTTCCCCTCACACCTCACAATCACAAATATCACCTAACCCAAATAAAAAAAATATCTCACCTCATCGTAGATAAAATTATCAATCTCCTCAAGCGGCCTGCCGTAAAGCCCGGACGGAAAAGGCTCGAACTTATTCGGAAGCACGGCGCCGTCCTCTACCGAAGTTTTCCTCCTCGGCTGGAACCCGTACTCCCTGACTAGCTGAACAGTCCTGCTCTCGAGTCTGTCGAGGCTCTCCTTAGTAAAGGGTTTAACAGTTTGTTTCCCAGATCTAGGGCCACTGTACCCGAACCCACTGGCACCAGTACCACTAGCACTACCACAAAAACCACCAGCACCATCACCACCACTGATTCCACCCTGGCCCTGCTCCTCACCAGGCGTATTGTCATACTCGCGCTTCAAATTATCGTACTCGTCCTCATTATCCTCCTCCTCATTGTCCTCCTCATTGTCCCCGGGGGTCTGCGTCAAGCTCCCCAGAGCCTCGACCTGGATCTCCGCACTGGCCGAGTCCCCGGTCCCAGAATCCGCAGAAGTGCCCGCGGTTCCAACCAAAGGAGGTCTCAGTCTCATACTATCCTGAGACCGGAACCTGGAGGTGACCCTGACCTCCCTGTCCTCCTCCCGAACCTCCTCGGTGTTCTGAGTCTGGCTCCTGGCGAAGCACCTGGGGAACATGTCCTCAAACTGGGATACCTCCTGGCCCTCCCTGGAGGCTCTCCCACGCTCCCTGTCGTCGACCTCCAGGACTACTTCCGGCTCGGAGTCGTCGGCGTACTGACGAATGGTCCTCTCGGAGGAGTCCTCCTGATCAAAGACCTCATACCCGCTAGGAGAGAGCCTGGAGGAGTCGTCTTCCGAGTTCTTGTCCTCGTTGCTGTTCCTGGAGGACCTCCCAAGGTTGCCGTCTTTCTCCATCTCGGGCTCGGGCTCAGGTTCCGTTCTCCGGGGGTCATCACCAGGTTCGGGAGTCCTACGAGGCCTTCCCTCCTCCTGCCTCCGGCGCCTCAAATCCCTGGAGGATCCAGGAGCCCTGTCCCTTCTTCCTGACAGCGAGGTCCTCGTGGAAATCGAGTAGGTCGTCGAGGAAGGCGAAGTCGAGGAGGACGAGGACTGGGACTGAGACTGAGAAACTGGAGGAGCCTCCTCCTTGCCGCGAGAAGTCGTCGGAGTGACCCCGTAGATGTCCTCCTGAACGAAGGTGTCGAGCTCCTGACGGCTCAGATTCTTAACATAAACACCGACTACTCTCGGACGGGTTGAAAACCCGTTGTCCTCGGACCCGCTGCTCGAGGGACTTGGAGGAGCTCTGCCCTCCCCCCCGGCTCGTCGAGATGTCATTGGCTCGTCGTCATCCATCCGTTTGACTCCTGCTTAACCGTTTTCACCACCGGGATTGTCATTTTCCTCACTTGTATCATCATCATCATCATTATAATGGTCATCACTAAAAAGACAATTATTGGTATCAATGCTCGCATTCTTGGCGATTGTAAACTCCCCTGGCAGTCAGATCTGCTCATGGTGATTCACGGAGTCATTAGACACGCGATCATCGTGACCCGGTGGCTCAGTTGGTGCTTGCCGCCCGCTTAACGATCCCGACATCAGCTGGCGAGCCACACAATTTTACACGTAGCTAATCCCACCGATTAACAGTTGTCTATCTAACATTTAACATTTAACATTAATATTTAATATATTTTACCTCTATTATCATGATATACTTAAAATAAGGCGGAGATACTGTTCGATTCCGCGCTAACTAGTCACAGTCATCGGATGAGCATAATATTTATTAATTATAGTAATAATTATAACAAAACAACTCAAATAATAACGATATATACACTAATATGTTTCTGTTAAAACTTTTAATCATTATATAATATTTATTTTTTTAATAATATTATTTTGGGTTGTTATCTCACAAGTATCCTCCATCCAATTTAATGAATATTCACCCAATTATTCTTCATCACCCCAAGTGTTTCTCTATATCATCCCACTTAGTTACACCTCCCCGAGTTGCCCCTACTGTTACTTCCGTCATCATTAACATCCACATCAACATCAACATTCCCAACAATGATCTTGTCCAGATTTTAAGTTGTTGGTGTTGTTGTTATAATCCAGAGGGTCGCTAAAACCATCAAGACAACCGAGGGTGTAAGTGATAAGAGACCTTCCTGGGATACCATGACCCTCCCAACATAATCGGGAGTATCCAAACGGAAGTTAATCACGAGACACTTTAACAGACTCGAATATTGAGTTTCATCCCCGAAAAGATGGTTAGGTTTGTTCACCCTAACAGGACGATGGTTTATTATCACTGGTAACTGCAAACGCTTGCCACCAGTTACCCAGTGACCTTTGACTCGAGTTCCGGTACCGATAAACAGACGGATTTGCTTTGATAACGCCACCCGGTCCTCGTGTATTTTTATTCCACCACTTTAACCGAATTTTATAGGCACGAATATCCAGATTTTTTAGCAATGGACGTTAATTCGCGATTTAAGATTGAGATTCAAGATATTGGGGTGTTTATTTTTGGTTGATTGTTGTCGGGGGGATGTAAAACCACGGGTGTCCCTTTCGAGAGCTCTGGCGGCACTGTTCGACGGTCGACCAGGCGATTCCGTAGGCGCGCGCGCGTATTGAACGTAGACGACGTTCCAGGGGGGAATATATAGACTATAGACACACCGGAGAGAGTAAAAAAGTGACACACCACCCACCTGCACACAGCTCTCGAAACTAACCCCTGTGACCGAGTAAAGAGTCACCTTTATAGGTATAATAATAATGATAATAATAACTATTTCTGGTCTGAGCTCAAGACTGCTTCGCTACCAACGCCATCGTGCCCATCATATCAGCCGTCAGCCATCTGTGGACTGGAAACCCAGTGCCCTGCAGTGATCGTCTAGCTCCTGGAGACACTGAGGCGACTGAAGACCCGGGAGACCGGCCACCAGGAGGCAGCAGCTCGGGGCTCTCTTCAAGTCCACAGCTTGTGTTATCTTTTTAATTTATTATTGTTTATGTTGTCATTGTCAGTGTCGACAAGGGAGCTGAGAAAGGAGACAGAGATGTAAAAGCGGATGAAAATGCTTTCATTGCTTACATTTATGGAAACGTAAAACAATAAGTGAATAAAAAAGATCCTTGAGAAATAGTAAAAAGGTTGCTAGGTCGATGTACTCTTCAAACATCTTTATCTTTACGAGGTACTCTTTGGATCTTGTGTTTTTTCATCACCCTTGTACTGTTGTTTTTTCTTTTAGCTCTTTGTCCTTTGATGATCTTGGCTTATTATGCATTCCGTTGGTTCTTAGGACTTACGGTAATTGACGATGAAAAATTACAGGGATTTTAAAAGAAATTTGAAGACGTGTTTGGGAATTTTGGTTTGATTTATGGAGTTGATGATTGCTGGGAATTATCCTGGTTGGTTTTTTATTGAGAAATTTGTTGATTAATGTTTTTTTGACACAAAAATTTAGAGAATTATTTTGGCTATGTAATTTATTTTTTCCAGTGAGATACAATAGGAGAGGAAAATAAATAAGGGAATTTAAACATTTTTTTTTTTAATATACTGTACATTACTTGTTAGCTAATATTTTTCACTGAATATTTTTTAATAGTTAATAATTCTTCAAATATTTTTTAAAATTATATTCGTAAAAGCAAATTAAACTTAAAATTTTGAGGATGATTTTATAATTCAGGAGTTTGTACACTAATACAAAAATTAATTTGATTTAAGAAAGAGATTCTTGAATCAAAAATATTTAATTTTTTAAATTGTTTAAAAACATTTATAAATTTATGATGAATATTATTTATTAAATATTAATAGATTATTTCTCAATAAGTACACAGAAAGAAAAATTTCTTGACTGGAGAACAAAATTATTGGCTCAAGAAAATTTTCAAGTGCCTGAAGAAAGATCGAAGTTGTGTTGGCCGAAGTAAAAATTTTTTTGAAATTCTATTCTTGGTGAAGGAAATTTTTCTTATTATCATAAATACTTGGTACAATAAGTTTTTATATTTGATCAAGATTTTTAGATACTTAAGGAAAGCAGCGCTACCTACTTCAGCTGAGAAAAAAATTTTCTTACCTTGAGAAAATTTTTCTCTTGAATATTTGATACCCATTTTATATTATTTTAGCGTGCAATTATACATATTGAATGAACAAAAATGATTCAATATTATTTGATCTTCTCATTTGACAAGTTAATCAATAAAAATATTAATGATAATTTACTTCTATCTTTATATTTAATTTTTTGGAGCAAGAGAGAAATTTTCTCAAGACAAGAAAATTAACTTCCATCAAGAACTAAATTTTCTTGGATCAAGATACGTTTTTCTTGAAATTCTATTCTTGGTGGAAGTAATTTTTTCTTAATTCAAATTATCATAAATACTTGATACAATAAATTTTTATATTTGATCAAGATTTTCAGATACTTTAGGTAAACAACGCCACCTACTTCAGCCGAGAAAAAAATTTTCTCACTTTGAGAAAATTTTTCTCGAGAATATTTGATACCCATTTTATATTATTTTAGCGTACAATTATAGATATTGAATGAACAAAAATGATTCAATATTATTTGATCTTCCCATTTAACAAGTTAATCAATAAAAATATTAATGATAATTTACTTCTATCTTTATATTTAATTTTTTGGAGCAAGAGAAAAATTTTCTCAAAACAAGAAAATTTACTTCTATCAAGAACTAAATTTTTTGGAGCAAGAGGCTGAATTTTCTCAAAAAAATAACAAGATTTTATTGACCTAAATAAATTTTCTTGGATCAAGATACTTATTTCTTAAAGCAAGAGAATTAATTTTGTTGGAATAAGTGACGTTTCTTGTGTCAAAAAAAAATTTTTTTTTCGCTCAAGAAAATAATTAGGAAGAAAAATATTTTCTTGGTTCAAGTAAACCTTTTTTTTTTGTATATGTAATTTATTTTTTATATATAGTATTTTTTAAACTTTAAATTTTGTGGTTCTATCACACTATAAATTAAATTTTAATTTTAATAACTACAGATAAGACAATTAGACAGTAACACGCTCAAAAAAAATTTTTTAGTATCAAAATTGGCCATACAGATGGCGCATGATCGCTAAATCTTCTCCTTATAAGAGAGTTAAGTTTGAAACGCTATAAAATAAAAAAAAAAAAATATCAGAACTTAGCTGATAATAATTTTTAGTCTTATCTACTAGTAAACCTATTTTTGAGTAATGAAATATGTTAATTAAGTACACATTTGAACAATTGAATTTTTTATTCAAGAAATTCATGTTATCATTTACAAAATTTGAATATTAATACATTATTCATAATACGAATACAGAAACGGGTTGAATTGAAGTTTACACAGCAGAAAATTAAACTTTTGAATATAAATACTAGATCCGAAAAAAAATATATCAAATAATATATTTACCAATAATAACAAACTTAATATTTTTCCAAGCAATATTTCAAAATTCGATATTCATGTCAAGTTTATATATTTTCCCAGTGAAATTTGAGGATACTCTCGGGACGTAAATAACGATCAGAATGAGATAAAATGTAAGTAAATAATACTAATGATAATAGGAGGGGTATAGAGATATAGAGTATGAAAGATAAACTGCTGGATAGTTTAATACAAACTTTCCCGGTGTGGATGGATGATGTCTACGGAGTTTGCCAGCCGTCAATATATAACGCCACTGGTTAAGCAGAGTATATACCAACTTTGGTTTCGAAGTATGGAGATGAGCTACATCTAAATCTATATATATAATAATAGTTTCGGGTGATGGAAGCCAGCGGTGCTACTGTCGAATTTCTGTCGAAAGAATAATTTCAATTTCATATCAGATCGGGGAAAGTGTTAATCTGGAGTCTTCAGAGCGCGTACTTATCTGATGAGCCAGCCGAATATCAACAAGAAGCTTCTCAACCATTCTCTATTCTTTCTCTCTTCTACGAGTTTTATATTTTTTTAATGCGCAAGGGTAGATTATTCAAAGAAAACTTTCGAGTGAGTTTTCACTCCTTTATTCTTTACACTCTTTTCAAGACAAAGATTTAAAACAGGGAATTATTTTCAAAAAAAAGAGAAATTACCTTTTGTGTTAACTTTTTTTTTTATTCTTAAGCAACTGCCGAGGAGTCAACCGAATATTTTTTTAAAGCTAACTGCGAATGTCGAGTCATGTAAAGGGTTCTTATGTCGCTGAATAAATTAACTGTTGAAAAAAGCTTTTTAAAACAGGACTTTAGGTCAGAAGTTATTATTTTACATCGAATTAATTTATGATTTCACATCATTCTCACCAATAGTCAATTTATGATGATAAGTATTTAGGCTGCATTAAAAATGCTCTATCTCTAGATACATAATTAAGAAATGACCTTGTATTTTGTGAACTATTGACATTTTTAAAGATATAAGCTCATATCGATGTTACAGTCATCAAGACCTTTTAGTTGAGTACCCACATCAATTTTTCATATGTTTATATATTTTATATATATGTATATATAAAAAATATATCAAAATTCATGTGGGTACTCAAATGAAAGCTCTTGATGAGTGTAACATCAGGATGAGCTTATATCTTTAAAAATGTCAATAATTAAGAAATGACATTGTATCTGTCAACTAATGACATTTTGAAAGATATAAGCTCATCCCGATGTTACACTCATGAAGACCTTGCATTTGAGTACCCACATCAATTTTTCATATATTTATACATTTTATATATATGTATATATATAAAAATATATAAAAATGCATGTGGGTACTCAAATGAAAGCTCTTGATAAGTGTAACATCAGGATGAGCTTGTATCTTAAAAAATGTCAATAATTAAGATCTGACTTTGCTATCTTGTCAAGTAATGATATTTTTAGAAATATAAGCTCACCACGACATTACACTCATCGACACTTTTCATTTGAGTACCCACATCAATTTTTCATATATTTTATATATTTATATGTATTAATATATGAAAAATATATAAAAATTCATGTGGGTACTCAAATGAAAGCTCTTGATGAGTGTAACTTCAGAATGAGCTTATATCTTTAAAAACGTCAATAGTTAAGAAAGTACAGTGCAATTTAACATATTTCTTTTGAATCATTAACACCTTCAAAGATATAAACTCATTCCGATGTTACACTCATCAAGACCTTTCATTTGAGTACTCACATCAATTTTTCATATATTTTATATATTTATATATATTAATATATGAAAAATATATATAAATGCATGTAGGTACTCAAATGAAAGCACTTGATGAGTGTAACATCGGGATGAGCTTATATCTTTAAAAATGTCAATAGTTAAAAAAGTACAATGCAATTTAACAAAAGTCACTATATAATAAAGCAAAATTTTATTAATTTACAGTTCACAAGTCACGGCAATCACATAGTGACTGCAAGGTAGTTGTTATTACTTTTTTATTGATTAATTAATTTATAATTAAAATATTTAATTATCATACCAACAAATATCATTAAAAAAAAACAACGTGATTTAATTACTGAATAGCAGCTATTTCGAAACAATTACATTAATTGAGTGTACATTTCTGGGGAATAATTAATCGCTGTTCGTTGCATAACATACTACTTTAATATTTAAACAAAATTTTTGTTTTAATTTAAACATCAATTAATTAGTAAATATCATTACATTATTTATATATATTTGATGATCATGATGACAATGATCATCATATTTACAATACAGTTATTGAGGGTCAATGTATCGATTTTTGAAAAGCGGTTAATGTTTTCAGTGTGATATGCGAGCTGATAAAAACGGCAACAAATCAGAACTTCCGATAAACGCCAACTTGGAAATAAAAAAACTTTCGAATGATAAATAACTTTTCAAAACTAATCACAACTAGCGCTAAAAGTATGAAGAATAATCACTTGAATCATGACTGCATCATTTCCTTAAATCCACTATTCACATTTTGTAATAACCATGCAAAGGGACGAGTCACCGCTACTTGGAAAATTCATATCCGGTACTTTTCATTCATGCTTTGGAAATCTAAATTATATTTGGAAATCATACTTTACTGTCGTTTCATTTTTTATCGTAAAAAAACGCTTGGAAATTTATACAGTGATACAGTATCATAATCACACAGAGAAAAAAAACAATTTATAGTTATATACACGGAGAAAAGAAAACTGAAAAAATTACACACTGAAAAAAAACCCTTGACTGGAAGGTGAATTTTCTTAGCTCAAGAAAATATTGAGGAAGATTGAAAATTTCTCGAATGAAATCAAAGTTTCTTAAACAAAGTCAACTTTTCTCGAGTCCAGAGAATTTCTTCTTGCGCCAAAATAACTTTTGTATTCCTTAAAATTTTCTTGGTGCAAGAAGTTTTTTTTTTCTGTGCAGTTTCAAATTGTAATTATTACAGATTTTATAAGAATAACATTGTAGAATTTAATATTCACATTGAAAGCTCTTAAAATTAACATTCAAAGTTTGAACTTAGAAAAATGTTATTTCGAACTGTAATTTTTCTAGTTTTGAATCCGACCGGACACTTATTACTATTTATAAAGTAATTTTTTTTGTACTAGTGAAAAAAAAAATGAACTTGAATGAGGAAAAAAATTATTTCCTTCAAAATTATTTTCTTAATTCAAGTAATTTTTTTTCCCCGTGTAAAATCGCAGTTTTAAAAATAATTAAAACCAATATCTCAACCGTAAAAACTTCAACGCAAACAACTTTCTATCTAAAATCTCACATCCTTACTTCAAAGTAAAACCCAAAAATTAGCATATTTACTCGACATAACCCATCGACCTGCATACATCTGGTTAACTTTGTCCCGCAACAAACTAACAAATCACGCGCTAATTCCACCACCCACCCAGAAAAAAATTCAAAAAAAAAAAGAATTTCTCTTATCTCTCAACTGCGCTGTTATTCCCCAAAAAGTGTAGCAGAGTTAAGTACCAGCGAATTAGCTGTTAACCGCGGATATGTCCGCCATAAATAACGTGAAACTTTAAAATCAGTAGTTTTCAACGACGTGGATTTAATCCCCTTGTTAATCGCAGAACTTACCACTTACCTACTGCCCGATCTGTAGATCCTCCCCTTCCTCAGGAATTGCAATCCATCGTGAAAAGCTCGCCGTACACAGACCAGACTGCGTACTGCATAAACGTATGAACACATAAATATGTATGCAAATCTCTATTCTCTCAGCATGCCCACGCGTGCCGCGAATATCGTACACCAGTGCTCCAACTACGTCATCTCCGCGTCACGGACTCCGTGGTATTGATCGAAGGGGATGTAGCTTTAGCTTCTGGTTTTCTTTCTCTCTCCTACAACTGAGCACAGTTCTCCGTCTTTTACCGATTAACACTCGGCACTTTCACTTATAAATACAAATTTAAAAAAAAATTTATAAATAATTATCCTTTTTGGTATTCATTGCAGAGTATTTGTATTTGTTATTCGATTTGTTACTCCAGCTTGCTCCAACTGGAATTTAAACAATATCGCGTGACTAATGCAAAAAGGGCGCATAGCTACACGTTAGTAGGGATCCATGCTAAAAGGGCGCATAAAAAAATTTTTTTTTGTCATTCTTCTTGAAATTACTCGAAACCCAAAGATCTGTAAAAAAAAATTCGAGTATCCTAAAGCTAAAAGGGCGTAACTCAAGACATGCGCCCTTTTAACTTTTAGAAAAGTAGTGCCTAAAGCTAAGAGGGCACATAAAAAAAATTTAAGTTTTTATAAAAAATTTTGATAAATAGCTTCACAAGACATCAAATAAAAAAGTTTAATGAAAAAAAAAAAAATTTCCTAACAGCCGGTCCCTACACGGAAAGAACAAGATTACACTGGGTATCATCCCAGATTATACTCAGTGATATCTGTGGTGAAAAAAAATTTCAGATAGTAGCTAGAAAAATCCAGATTATACTGCGTGATATCTGGATAATACTCATTGTAATCTGGATTATACCAACTACTATCTGAAATTTGTTTTTACTCAATATAATCCGGGATGATATCCAGTGTCATCTTGTTCTTTTCGCGTACGATTGCAGCTTTGTATTTCTCTTCTAGACAAGGAAGAATTTTGAAAAAAACGCTCTGCTACGTAATAGATTTTTTAATTATTTATTTCGTCAGGGTGTTTTTTTTCAAAATTCTCATTTTTTTAAAAGAAAAACATAAAACTTCAATAGCTTTATACTCATGAATGTACCGAGGATAGTACCGTTTCTTGAAGTGAGTGCGACGCGAGAAAAAGAGGGAATCGGCTGTTTTTAAGTACATAAACAATATTGAAAAAATAATAATTTTTAACTACTTTTATACAAGCAATGGATAATTAAATTAATCGAAAACTAATGGGATTGAAATAATTTTCAAATAAAAAATAAATTAATACAATCACGAAGATATTGCAATTTTTTAAAAATATTTTTAATTGTAACTTTAAAAGAGTGTATGTTGAGTTAGAATACGCCTCTTTCATGTGAATCTAACGTTTTTTTTTTTTTATTTTTAGGCTAAAAATGAGCATTTTAATGAATTATTTAAAAAATAAATTTATAACCCCTTTTAGCTTTAGGTCATAAAATTTTCAAATTCCTAAAGCTAATAGGGCGCATAATTAGAGACATACGCCCTTTTAGCTTTAGGAAATCAATGCTTGATTTTTCGACGAAGAATATGTCAACTAGTCAATTGGTGATAAAAAAAAAATTATGCGCCCTTTTTGCATTAGTCACGCGATATACTTACTATTTAATTGCAACGACAATGACGAAAAATTTCAACCTGTTACTCACCTCCTTTTTGTCCTGCTATTTTATTTTACCACCAGTTTTTAGTTTTACGAGCTTACATATACATAATTAACGGATAAATATAAACTGATATATACTTTACACCCCAGTTACTTTTCGACCCTCGATACCGATGTAAATCAACGGTAATAAGCTCAGTCATGGGTAATTACTCTTATCCTCACGGACATCTGTTTTCGATTAGCTTGTCCAAAAAATATATAATCCGTGACACATATAAATAAGCTTCTAACAAAGTTATTCCCTTATATATTTTAATCTTCAAATACTAATGGGACAGTAGGATTGTGTTATTTAAAAATATAAATATTTTGACGATGATATTTTACTTTTTGACGGGAAAAAATTAGAACTAATTTGAAGGGTGTCAATTAAGAGAATACAATGAGAGGGAATATTTTTTTATGATAGGTAAAATTCACATCCTCGAAAATGTATTTTTACAAAAGAACTAAAAATATCTAATCATTTAGATTAATATTTATTTTTATTCCCACAATTTTTTTGTAAAAATTTTACAATTGCACGCCTCATAAGCGAAGGATGATGTTGAGCTCTACACTCGCCTTACAAAAATCAAGCGATTTCTTGAACTAAAGTTGACTCTATTTATTTTCTATCGCACTTGTAGAACAATATTTACATATAAATGTGATGGAAAAACACTAGTTTCAACACTTGTGACATTTTTAAAAGACATTTTGCTTTTAAAATAAATAAAAAAAATGTTTAAAAAATTATTCCGTGGACGTCCGGCTGTCAAATGTACACTAATAGAAAATTTATGTTGACTCAAGAGATATTTTCTTGATCTAAGAATTTATTTTGGAAGACAAATGATTATTTTACTTTAAGAATTTCTTGTCTTGATTTAGATTTTCTTGGCTTAAGAGCTACATTATCTTCAATCGATACATTTAAGTTTTTCAATCAAAATAACATTATCGTTTAAAAAACTTAAAATAATTCATCAAAGTATATTTCAAAAATTAAAGTCTTTAATTGGTATACCAAAAAAAAAATTATTTCTTGGAAATAAGTAGATTAATGACTCAAAAAAAGCCATTCTTAACACAAGTCGGTAACATCTTCAATCAATGTTATCGCCTATTTTGAACCAAGAGACAAAAATTCTTGAAAGAAATATATCTATATCTAGTTTCAAGAGTTCAAGTTTTGAAGAAAAAAAGTTTCTTGAATCAAGATTGTTTTTCTATCAGTGTATGTATGAAAACTGGCGTGGTCACGATAACTGCCGAAAAACTTAACTGATCAAGTTCATTTATTTTTTATACGCTTCGGTATAATTCAAAACTAAGTCCTTTCGAAGATCACGATCTAATTCAATGTACTTTATTTATAATTAGCAATAAACTAAAAATCCACTAACCGTTTGTATATCTATATCTATGTAAATAAGGTTCGTTTACAATATATACGCAGTATCTTTCTTTTCTGGGTGAATAATGCGCGAAAGATTTAAAAGTATTTGTATTTTATTTTAATCAATTTTATTATGGAAAATGAGATTATGAGGCGTGCACTTTTGGATTTTCCAAAAATTTTTACAATTTTTTCTCGTGATTTTAATAATATATTAAATATTTTTAATAAAATATTAAATATTAAATATTTTTAATTAAATATTAAAGGTTTTAATAATATATTTAACAATAATTTCTGGCGTTTTAATAAATAGAAATCTTCCTTACCAACTCGAGCGAAAAGTATAAATAATTATTTCCTAAAAATCCTGATAGATGGCGTTTAGAATTTTTGCTATCTCTTTATACCCGTAGAAATACTTGTTTTATATGGTTAAAAATTTTTCTAAAAATTTTTAACATCTCAAAATATTATTTTTTATCTTTTAATCACAAGTCAATAATTCGATAAAAATTTAAATAATTAAAATAAATTAATTAAATAATTATCAGTTTGTCTTAAAATAAGAATCTATTGCATAAAATTTTTTGTGATTGTTTGCAAAGTGAACATATAGAAGTTTATGTGATTTTTATACGCCGTAAAAAAAAATAGCCGTAAATGACGACGTGTGATTTTCCAGCAGACAAAAGGTCTCCGGGAGTGGAATCAACCGTTTTACAAAACATTTCAATTCATTGCTTTTCGGTGTTTTTACTGTATATTTTTTGTTGCTGTTTTTCGAGAGCCCAGAGTTGAGCCACTGGCAGAAATACTTTGAAGCATCAATGTATCAATAGAGCGGCATTAGAGACGACATGTTGCACTCGAAACATCAATAAGTCTATTGTCCGGGTCTTTGAGTCCACAGTGACTTTCAATGGGCTGTCGTAAGCATCTCTCTCACGTTTACTTCTTCCCGATGCTCTTTTCCTCTATATTTTTCACCCATTACATCAAATACGTGACTCTTTTAGCAATTCTTCACACATATCATGCTTATTCTGGTGGATTCAATTTAAAACAGAGCTCTAACTCTTCAGAGAATAAAAAATCCACGGAAATTAAAAAAACTTCATTGGTTTTTTCAAATAAAAACAAATTGTCATCTAATTATTTTTAATTCTCACTTTAAATTTAAATTTAAATAAAAATATAAATACTCTGTGCATGAAAATAAATTTCTGAAGAACAGATTTAAGTGGGTCTCGCATACAAAAAAAAAAAGAAGTAAAAAGTGAGTTGCGGAAAAAATTGCAGAAATGAATAGAGCAGAATCAAATGCAGCTCTATGAATTCTTCTTTCAAGAAAGCTATTTAAGACGATATTCTTGCTAATTATTTCTGTAGCTGATCCATATAATTGCATAATATTTCAATTTAAATGCACAATTAATTTCTTCTCGTTTTTTTTTTTTTTTTTTTTTTTTTATATAATTACTTGGCTATTTTCTTCAGCTGATAGTTTTAACTTTAGCATGTTAATTGATAATATAAATTTTGTATTCGACTGAAAATAGCTGTTAAGTAGTAATTATTGAGGTTAAAAACTATTTCCAGCATTAGTTTTCATCAATTGGGTTTTATTTTAATGTATTATTTTTTTAAAGTTCTTTTTTTGATTATGTTTTATAGAGTTTTCGATAAATTATCAAATAATAAAAAGAAATGTAGAATTTTTACAAAAAGCTCCAGTAGGTTATAAGTTATAATTAAAAAAAGTTTGAAAAACCAAAAGTGCACGCCTCATAATCTCATTTTTCACAATAAAATTGATAAAAATAAAATATAAAAAGCAGAAAACTCTGCTATGGTTTAGTTGTGCCATAATTCTAAGGTGAGGAAAAAAAATACTTTAATAAAATGTTTAGATAGATATACAAAAAAATAAACAGTCATATATTTGTTTTTTATAAATAATAATTTAACGACAGTGATTTGAACGCTCATATTAATTAAGAATGTCCGTCGTGTGTCACTTTAGATAATAAAAAAAAAATTATTCCGGTACGATCATTTTTTCGAGCAATTTCCCTGCCACATACACCAATCCATAAACACAAACACACGGACGTCCATAAAAGATTCTTTTCAATGTTATTATTTACTATACTGAACAAAATAATTGTTATTGAAATATATTTTATGTGCCTGACAAATTATTTTGCTTGATATTAGTACACTCAGATTAACCTATAAATGCGATATAAATAAAAAAAATCAATTTCAGTTTCGAGAAAACTGCTTTTTTTGAAATGTTGAGAGTAGAGGACTACCTCAACACTTCGCTTATGAGGCGTGCGATTATTTATCTGTGTAAATTTTCACATTAAAGGCCAATTTTCATATTAGAACTAATAAGGCTTAATCTATTTATTCATTTATATATTTTTAGATATATGCATCAATTATTTTATTTAATAAATAATAGTTTAAAAAAACTAAAAACACGCTTTTTATAGAAAACCAAACTAAAAAATAGAAAATAAATTTAAATTAAGAATAGTGTTAAAAATTTCAATAAATATAAATTAATAATAGTGTAAATAAAAAAAATGTATTTTATTTTAAAAAAAGCGTGAGGTGCATGGTGTCAATAGTTATAAATATTTTATTGACAGATATGAGTAGAGTGATTATCATTTTGATAATATCTTAAAAAGCACCCCACGCTTTTTTCAAAATAAAATACATTTTTTTTATTTACACTATTATTAATTTATATTTATTGAAATTTTTAACACTATTCTTAATTTAAATTTATTTTCTATTTTTAGTTTGGTTTTCTATAAAAAGCGTGTTTTTAGTTTTTTTAAACTATTATTTATTTTTTACTTTTTAGTTTGGTTTATTTATAAAAGCGTGATTTTTTAGTTTTTTTAAACTATTATTTGTTGATTATCAAAAATATTCAGGCGCGCAAATTACCCACGGAGAGTTACATACTGACATACTGACATACTGACATACAAGTGAAGCTAATAAAAAAAATAATTATTTATAAATATTATAAATACGGGGAATCAGAGTTCGATTTCGGAGAGCGAGCCTGAGAAACGGCTACCAGAACCAAGGAAGGCCGCAGGCGCGCAGATTACCCACGGAGAGTTACTGACATACTGACAAACTGACATACAAGTGAAGCTCATATAAAGCGTGTAAAATAAAAATTAGTTCAATAATTAATTTTACTACAAGCGAATTATAAATCTTGCACTTAACTTTCTAATATAGAGACAGATTAGCGATCATGCGCCGCCTATCGGAGATTTTTAAAACTACTTTTGATTCAAAAATTATATATGAGCATATTAAGTCATATCAAAATATTTTTACCCAATTTTGGCTAAAATTTTTTTAATTAAAAAAAAAATAAAATAATTTTTTTGACAAAAAATAACATTTCAAAAATCTATCAGTAAAATACTGTTAGTATGTATAACTTATTTTTATAAATGTTTTAAAGAGTCTCCTGAAAAATTCTAAAACACAAAAAAATATCAAAAAGTGAAAATTTGAAAAAACAATTAATAAAAATGTTATCAAAAATAAAATGAAGATTAAAGTTACATGTTTTAAATTAACCAAAAATCAATGACGATTTATTTTTCTGGTTTGATGAAATCAAATGCATTATTAATTTACCGAACCGCGACACATTAATCTTGAAATAAAACCAATACAAAATGTACAATTTGCGATATCGGATCCATAAACTCTGTAAAAATAAGCTTAATCGATAAAAAATTTGATCATTACCAATAAAATAGCTCCGAAAAATGAATCGGGAAATTTATTGATAAAGATCTCAGTTTAATCTTCTCAGCTGAGAGCGCTAATAAATTTAAAAATAATAATCGGATATGTTTTCCGTGTGGGAGTTATGAAAACGGAATTTTCCTTTTTCTGACATGTGCACATATACATTTAAAGATTAATCAAGACAGATTAGTCTGCATATTTTAAAATAAAAAAGTGACATCGATTATCGAGCGGCGGTATCAGGTCATGGCTCATTGTTACGCTTTCTCATATATTTTATAAATAATTAGAAAAAGAAAACCGTAAGCTTTACTGCTAATTTATTATTTTTAACACCGTTTACATTTTATATGGCGTTAGACGCTTAGATAGGCTTTTAATAAGTTTGCTACGTTAAGTGCTTTGTAAATCGGTAACACACCATTTATGTATCTTATGTGATCTATATTATTAATTATTATTATTATATGTCTATTTGTATAGTTGATGTTCCTTTGAATGGGTGGAAATTCAAAAGATAATCCTTTGTTTTAACAGCGCATCTATTTTCAATTATTGGTTGTTGAATGCCTTACAAACGGATTATGCAGATCTAGTTTAATGAACTGCAGATGAGCTCGCTCGACGTGCTTTCATTTATATAAATCAACAATTGTTCCTTTGATAACATTCACCCGCAAAAGTGCTCAGCTGATAGATGTCAAGTCATCCATAATTTTATTATTCAAGCGCTAGAGTGTGTTGCTGTTTCATCATCACCAAACTTGTTCTCGGCTTCTTGTTCTATCGTTTCTGCCGATTGTACCCGAGTGATTGATTGGTTGTCGGGTTCGTTCGAGTCAAGATCAAATTTAGCGTGATAGATGCACTCTGCGAGCGAAACTAACACAGAAAACCCGAAGCCAAATGAGAGGAACATCAATGAGGAGGAAATTCCTTCATAATAACAAGCGTCGGTTTCAACTGTGATTTTCTGAAAAATTACATTTTTAATATATAAAACTAGCAACCTTGCAGTCACTGCCGTGACTTATGAACTATAAATAAATAAAATTTTGCTTTATTAAACAATGACTTTTGTTAAATTGCACTACACTTTCTTGAATATTGACGTTTTTAAAAATATAAGCTCATCCCGATGTTACATTTATCAAGAGCTTTCATTTGAGTACCCACATGAATTTTTCATATATACATATATGTAATATATATATAAATATATGAAGAATTGATGTGGGTACTCAAATGAAAGATCTCAATGAGAATAATGTCAGGGTGAGCTTAAATCGTTAAAAATGTCAATAATTCTCAAGATATTTGTTAAATTGCACTGTACTTTCTTAACTATTGACGTTTTCAAAGCTATAAGCTCATCCCGATGTTGCACTCATCAAGAGCTTTCATTTGAGTACCCACATGCATTTTTATATATTTTTCATATATACATATATGTAATATATATAAATATATGAAAAATTGATGTAGGTACTCAAATGAAAGGTCTCGATGAGTGTAATGTCAAGGTGAGCTTATATCTCGAAAAATATCATTAGTTGACAAGATAGCAAAGTCAGTTCTTAATTATTGATATTTTTAAAAATGTAAGCTCATCCTGATGTTACACTCATCAAGAGCTTTCATTTGAGTACCCACATGCATTTTTATATATTTTTCATATATACATATATGTAATATATATAAATATATGAAAAATTGATGTAGGTACTCAAATAAAAGGTCTCGATGAGTGTAATGTCAGGATAAGCTTATATCTTTAAAAAGTTCAATATTTCACAAGATAAAAATTAATTTCTTAATTATTAACATTTTTAAAGATATAAGCTCATCTTGATGTTACACTCATCAAGAGCTTTCATTTGAGTACCCACATGCGTTTTTATATATTTTTCATATATACATATATATAACATATATATATATATATATATATATATATATATATATATATATATATATATATATATATATATATATATATATATGAAAAATTAATGTGGGTACTCAAATGAAAGGTCTTGATGAGTGTAACATCGGGATGAGCTTATATCTTTAAAAATGTCAACATTTCACGAGATAAGGTAATTTCTTAATTATGTATCTAGAGATAGAGCACTTTTGAATGCAGCCTAAATACTTATATTGTTTATCACCATCCAAATAATTTTATCTTAATTCAATTTCATTCTATTTATTGCTTACAAATTAACAGTCAATAAACTTTACTCAGTATTATGATTTATGAAGAACAAACATAAAATAAATTACTACTTTAACGTTCTAAAACATTCTGAACAATAATTGCCATGAATAATATATTTATGTATCTACTTCAATATTTGAATCATCGTATTTTTCTATGCGCTAAATTGTGATACTGTTTTATCATGATCAAACTTTTCTTCAATATCTTGCTCTGCCGTTCCTGCCGATTGTACCGGAGTGATTGATTGGTTGTCGGATTCGTTCGAGTCGCGATTGAATTTTGCGTGATAAATGCACTCTGCGAATAAAATAAACACAGATAAGCCAAAACCAAACAAGAGAAACATCAATGAGGGGGCAAATTCTTTCATCATCACTGGCATTGGTTTTGAACTGTGACTTTCTGGACACGGTGGCTTTTTGTAACGCCAATGTTTTCTTAGACGATTGGCTAGTCCGTGTTCTACTGCTTTTCTAGACCTGCAAAAGTTTAATTAGCAATTATCAATATTAATGATCTAGTTTTTATTAAAATATTTTGACTTTACTTAAATTTAAATGAAAAAAAAAAAAAACATAATCAAATTCACCCATAAGTGATCATTTCTTTAAATGGAGAATGTCTTGGAACTCCAATATAAACTTCCCGCGGTGCCCGAATAGGGATTTCTTGAAGTTCACAAATTTGATCTTCCGTAAATAAATCCTGTTACAAAAAATATTATCATTTAATTTCATTTAAAAATCTCAATAATAGAATTTTGTATTCTTCTCCTTAAAAATTTAAAGCCTCTATAAATTTTCCGTAGAAAATAAAATTAACTAAAAAAAATTTATTATTTCAAATTTTTTACTTAATTCTAAACAAGCAGAAATTTTTATTCAAAATTTTATAAAAAATTCTTTGATCATCCTAGTGAAGTGATTTGTTATCAAGCTACAAAATTTTAAAATTAAAAATACTTATTAGTAACATTTGAATAAAAGTAATCTTTTTTAAATAAAATTTGCAGATTAGAAAATTTTATTAAATCAAAATTTGAACTTTAAAACTAATTAAAATTTTTCAAAGCTATTTTAATAATCCAAAAAATAAAAATTCATGAGAATTTGAAGTTAGTCAATAGTCGAATCTCAAAAAAAAACAGGATACACGGAAAGAAAAATATGGGAACTATTCCCATAATTTTATGGGAACAGTTCCCAGGCAATTATAGGAACTGTTCCTATGAATTATGGAAACTGTTCCCATGAATTATGGGAACTGTTCCCATATTTATAAGAAATTTTCCCAGAATTATGGGAAAATTTCCCATAATGATGGGAATGGTTCCCATAATGGTATAGGAATGGTTTCTATAATTATAGGAATGATTCCTATACAATTATAGGAACCATTCCCATAATATTATGGGAAATATTCCCATAATGATATAGTAATGGTTCCTATATCATTATGGGAACTATTCCCATAATGGTATAGGAAGGATTCCTAGAATATTATAGGAATCATTCCTATACCATTATGGGAATCATTCTCAAAATAAAATAAAGATAAAATCTTCGTGCGGAGTGAGTTCGAAATGATTCCTATAATATATACACGGAAAAAAAAATTGGGGCAGCCACATGGTTTTCATGTTGTAGGCAATAATAGTTCAAACAACAATACTAATTAAATAATAATAATCATAATAATAATCGATATTATTAAGAGAATAAGGAAAATTTTGTGGCCAGTGTATTTATGTGATAAAATGGGTTTTTCCTTGGAGTTGTGCCTTTTCAAGGTTTCATATCATTCTCACCAATAGTCAATTTATTATAATAAGAATTTAGGCTGCATTCGAAAATGCTCTGTGTCCAGATACATAATGAAGAAATGACTTTGTATCTGGTAAACTATTGACATTTTTGAAGATATAAGCTCATCCCGATGTTACACTTATCAAGAGCTTTCATTTGAGTACCCACATGCATTTTTGATATATTTTTCATATATACATATATAATATATATAAATATATAAAATATATGAAAAATTGATGTGGGTACTCAAATGAAAGGTCTCGATGAGTGTAACATCAATATGAGCTTATATCTTTAAAAATGTCAATAGTTCACAAGATACAAGGTCATTTCTCAATTATATATTTAGAGATAGAGCATTTTCGAATGCAACCTAAATATCTTGTATAAATTGACTGTCATCATAAATTGACTATCGACGAGAATGATATGTAACCTTGAAAAGGCACAAATTCATGACAAGTCCTTTGCAATGACACTAAATTTCACTAAAAAATCGATTTCATCATGTGGCTATCCAGGAGACAAAATTGTTCTTATTCTCTTAATAATATAAATTATTATTATTATTATTTTTAACTATTATTGCCTGCCACATGAAAATCATGTTGCTGTCATATGAAAGTCATGTATCTTCCACAGGAATGTATTATGCGGCAGCCCCAATTTTTTTTTTTTTTTCCATGTAGGATTTAAACTTTTATGTTGTGGGAACCATTCCTATATTATTGTGGGAATGGTTCCCATAAATTATGGAAACCATTCCTATAATAGTATAGGAATTATTCCTATAGCATTATGGGAACCATTCCCATAATATTATAGGAATAGTTCCCATAATATTATGGGATTAGTTCCCATAATGATATAGGAATAGTTTCTATAATAGTATAGGAATTATTCCTATAGCATTATGGGAACCATTCCCATAATGGTATAGGAATAGTTCCCATAATTTTCTTTTCGTGTATGATTCATCATTGATCAAAATTAAGGCGTGCTATTAAAATTTCTAGTAAAATTAAATAAAACTTGAATTTTTAATATTGAATGTATACTTCAATAATCCGATAAGCCGTAGTGTCTTCAATGTGAAAAGCGAACGGTTCATCCCGAACTTTGAGGAGTCCTTCAACAGCCGGAAAATAGGATCCCCTTGGTAGCTTCTTGGTTGGCTTTATTTTCTTCTCGTGCATTTCAATAGCTGTTTCTAAGTACGTCGTCTAAAAATTTCCATATAAATTTTATTAAATCATAAGCTACCCTCCTATAATTTATTTGTATATTTTTTTTTATTAAACCAGATTAGAATACAGATATTACATATAATATTAAGACATATTTGTCTTATAAAAGACATACTATGTACACTTTTATTTTGTATGGAACCTTGTTATTGGCCATGCTGTCGGGTTCATTGTTTGATAAACAAATAAAAGTGTTTTATCCTGTTTGTAAGACTGATGCGAAAAATTTAAGTATGAAATAATAACATAATTTAATACTTACCGCATAAAAATCTCTGTAGTAATCCATGTCCTCCATTCCGCAGCTCAAACTACTGTCAGTCAAATTTTTCAATGTAGTAATCCAGAACGCAGGTGGCGCTAGTAAGAACCCAACAACCGTCGCTGAATAGAATTGAAAGAGAAGAAGCGTCCAAACAAATAATGACAAAAAAGCGATTCGTCCAGAAATAAGACGCGGACTATCATTTGCTCCTATTTTATTTTAACAATTGTTAATAGATTAATTGAATTAATTTTAAGATTCAAGAGGTCAAAAAAAATAAGGACAATAATTATATTACCTTGCTGGAACAAAGCAGCCATAGTTATAAGACTGGTTTCTGTTGCCGGTAATGACATCAAAGAATTGTCGGGAACTTTAATATTCTTCACATGAGATTCGGCTTTGGTTGTTACGAAAAGAATTAACCAATAAACACCAGCCACTCCGAAGACAATGTACCACAAGCTGCTGTCAAATGGTTTCAAGAATCCATTTTGCATGTCATTTTTCTTGGGATGCCGAAAGAAGAATACTGTCCTTCAAGGAACATCAAATTTCAAAAAATAAAAAGAAGAATCACCAGAAAATTTATTTAAAATTTTACCTGATAGTCATTACGTGTACAGTATAGTCAATAACTTCCAAACGATCACGTTTAATTTGAAATGGCGTCGAACTTATGTCAACAATGCCTTTCTCCATGTCGCCGATTATTCCGTCGAAGGTTCCGTTTAATTTGTATCCCCAGCTTATGTCTCGTTTCATGTTAATACTTTCAAAAATAAGTTACTTAATTAATAACTAATTCCTTGTATTGGTGAACAAGTCAACCATAATTGAAAATATTTTCTTAGGAATTTAATCGATTTCAATTTGAAAAATTTTGGAAAATCCAAAAGTGCACCCCTCATAATCTCATTTTCGATAATAAAATTGATTAAAATTTTTAGAAAAATTTCTAACGATATAAAACAAGTATTTTCACGGGGATAAAAAGATAGGAAAAAATTCTAAACGCCATCTATCAGGGTTTGTAGGAGATAATTATTGAGACTTTTTGCTCGAGATGATAAGGAAGATTTCTATTTATTAAAACGTCATATTGTTATTGATTGCTTTGGGGATAATCTTCAATTTATTGACAGTAAAAATAGTAAAAAATTTTGGAAAATCCAAAAGTGCACGCCTCATAATCTCATTTTCCATAATAAAATTGATTAAAATAAAATACAAATACTTTTAAATCTTTCGCGCCATTGTCCACCCAGAAAAGAAAAGGTACTGCGCATGTATTGTAAACGAACCTTATTTACATAGATATAGATATACAAACGATTAGTGGATTTTTAGTTTATTGCTAATTATAAATAAACTACATTGAATTAGACCGTGATCTTCGAAAGGACTTAGTTTTAAATCATACTGAAGCGTATAAAAAATAAATGGACTTGATCAGTTAAGTTTTTCGGCAGTTATCGTGACCACGCCAATTTTCATACATACATTTGACAGCCGGACGTCCACGGAATAATTTTTTTAAACATTTTTTTTATTTATTTAAAAAGCAAAATGCCTTTTAAAAATGTCATAAGCGTTGACATTAGTGTTTTTCCATTACATTTATATGTAAGTATTGTTCTACAAGTGCGATAGAAAATAAATAGAGACAATTTCAGTTCAAGAAATCACTTGATTTTTGTAAGGCGAGTGTAGAGCACAACCTCATCCGCTTCGCTTATGAGGCGTGCAATTACCTTCAATCAAGAGAAAAAATTCTTAAGCCAAAAAATAATACCTATACAGCAAGTTACTCAAACAACTTACGAAAAATTGTAGTATTCCTTCAATTGCAACACTATTTGATAAGTAAACCGACTCATAGTATCGAGATGGGTGTCTATGGGGGTCGTTAGATAAGTTTCCAAGTCAGGTTTCGGGTCATTTACCAACTGAAACAGTAAAAGGAATTGAATACTAGCAAGTAATTGAATCAAAGAAAAATAAGTCTGCTTACGACGATTGAAACGTTTAGCGGTAATAAATTAAAATTCTGACGGCGGTGATACTTGAATTGGTGGTTAAAATTATTAACCAGTTTATGCTCAGGGGTCCAGTAGCCCATGAGAGTTACATTAATTACACCTCCGTGAAGATAACTCGGGTTGTACACATCGTAGAGTTTGTAAGTGTTGTTCTGTCGAATCGCTACGGTCATTTCGCTCGCAACCGTCAGGGGAAGATCTTTCAGCGGTGGTGTCGGGAATTCTAATGACTCGGTTAGCAGAACCCACCGATAAGATTCATTGAACTCCAGTTGCCTGGAAAACTGCTCGAATTGTTAACAATTTGGTTTGTTCAATCAAATTACCCTTGTATATATTCGTTTATTTTTTTCTGTATTCATTTTTATTTCAATTTGCCTTTTTGTGATAATAATTTATGTAATTAAAAGAGTAAATTAAAAATTTTTTCTACAAAGTATTTACACAGTAAAAAAATTGGGGTCAAAAAATTTTGTGTTAAAAATTACTATGTTAAATATTTAACACTTTTTTGTGTTAATTTAATAAAATAAATGTCATATTTACACATGAAAGTGCTGAATATTTAACACAAAAATTTTTAACACTAAGTTTTTTGACGCAATGACGCAAAATTTTTTACTGTGTACTCAATAATATAGGTATTTTTTTAAAATATTTAAAAAAATATTATTTTTTAAAAATTTATTTAATATTTTTTAATTTAATATTTTAATTATTTAATATTTAAAATGATTTAATAATTTTTAAAAAATTTTGACATTTAAATATGTTAAATATTTATCTATATTAATTAACAGAATAAGCAATAATTTTTTTCCGAGTATATTTTTATTATAAAATTGACTTAATTTACTTAAAAAGTAATAATTTGATTTTTTTTTATTGATAGTCAATTTATTATCTAAATAATAAAAAAAAATATTTTTATTTAAAATGCAAGGTCTTGACCGGAATTTTTGTCTTTTCACAATTTAAATATTTTTTTTTTTTATATTAAATTTTTTATAAGTTTTTGAAGCACATTTTAAATAGATTGTTAATTCTATAATTCAGTTCCGTAATATTTTTCCTTAAAATTCCAGTAAATAATCCTAAAATAGCAATATTATTTTAATTTTAATTGTTTAAAAAAATACTCAAATTATATACATTGTAATTAAAAACCTCAAAAATCATTAATTCCAAATTTTTTTCATAAAAATGTAATTTTTGGCAATTACTTAGTACAGGATGCTAATTATTATTATTATTATCATTATTATTAATAATAATAAATGTACCTGATCTAATATCAAGTCGCTGCCTGGACAATCATGGTCGAGTATTACACCAAGAGTTTGAGCATTAAGTCTTAATGTACTTTCCAAATTAATATTGTCGCTTATTTCGTTGTAAGAAACTTTAGCTTCTTGTCTCATTACATTTTTAGCAAAATTATGAGCTTCTGTAAATAAATTCTTTTGAATTTCAATAAAAAATATTTTTTTGAACAAGCTTTTGCAAATACCTTGAAGGTTCCAGCAGCCAAAAACAATCAACTGATAAACGTGAATGCTGTCGAAGTAATCGCGGGTGAAGTTCTCCAAAAATTGATCACCCTTAATGAATCGGATGAGCAAAGGCAGAAGAAAAATCCCTTTTCGTAAATCCATCTTACTCGAAAGTGAAAACAAAGCTCTTAGTGATGATACGAGGAGCGAGTGCCGCTAATAGTGAGCGGGGCTGTTACGACTGACAATGAGACAAAGACATAAGTTTAATCGAGCGGTGACGGAGTTTGAGTAAAACCACGTAAGCTAAATTTCGCCTGGTAATTTAAACTTTGGCAATAACTTATGCAAATAGCGAATTATTAGCTCTTTATAAGTGTTATTAAATTAATCGATCCTGAGATTTCGTGACTCGCAAAATCATACATTTGAGGGTCTAATCAGTAACCCTGTCATTTTATTTAATACACTATCCTTATGCACATTATACGGTACACATAATATATTGTGTATTATGAATCTCGTGAATAATACCTTCCAATTTGTATATTTATATTGGCTTGCCTCCAAGTAGTTCAAAAGTTCGATGACTGCACTCGACAGCTTCAAGTTTCCATTAATTCAATCTATCATAAATAAATAAAGAAATATAAAGTCGCTCGTAGGTAACAATATAAAATATATTTTTTTTTTATAACAATAATAACAATAACAATATAAATAAAATAGTACAAAATTCTCTTCAAAATTAAAAAATACACAAAAAATTTTAGGAAAAATTACAATTATTACCCCCATGAAAAAAAAATGTATGTCAAAATCTATAAAAAATTTATAAATATAAAAAAAATGTATGTAGTAAATATATTTTTAATAACTAACTTTTGGTCGATTTTCATATATATTTTAAATATATATTATATATCCAAGATATATATTAAAATACCTAAAAAATATATAGCTAAAAATAAAAAAAAAAATATATTTGAAATATATAAAATATATATGAAAATCGGCCAAAAGTTAGTTATTAAAAATATATTTACTTTACATAATTCATATATATTTATATATTTAAAATATATTTTTTATGTATCTTGACATGTATTTTTTTCTATTTTTTTTCATTGGAGTAGACTATAATTGTAGTTCTTCTTACAATTTTTTTTTAATTTCTTTTTTCCTGTAATTACGTCAAATTATTGGTATCTTTTGATGCAAAATATTTTCTACGATACACTCCGTCAGGATCATATTTGTTGGCAAGTATTCCAAATTCTTTCGGTTTGTATTCTCTGTAAATAATATTAATAATAATTTTATTAATTTTACAAGAATTAATTTTTTTTTTTTTTAGAAAATAAATTTTTTTAAGAACAAGTTTCTGCCCTTATTTTTTTAAATATGAATTTTTATTTTTTGAATTATTTATTTACTTCTTTCAATAAAATTTTGTTTTGAATCCGTCGACCTGGAACATTTTTTTTATTAATAATAAAGTTGCTTGTTCACGCTTGTTTGTTACCGATAGTACTTTTGTGATTGTAGGTCATGTGATTTAATATATTATATGTTCGGCAATACCAAAAATTTATTAAATTTTTTTCAATCAATTTGAATTAAAAAAAACATCAAATTATTTTTAATAAAATTTAAAGTCAAAATAGTAAAGAGTATTTTAAAAACTTTCATTGAATTTTTAAAATTATTCGCAGAAATTTTTATGATTAAAATGACAAATTACTATGAATAAATCAATGAAAAAAAATAAATAAAACTTTACTAATTATTGTAATTACTTGCTGAATAACTCATGAATAAATAACAATAACAATAATAACCTGTTAATTTATTATGAATAAAAAAAAATAATTTATCCGTCTAGGATAAAAATAAAATTTTTATTTATTAACTTCTGAGTACTTAACGCGATTTCAATTCACAGTTCAAAAGTTTTTAAGTAAAAACAATAAATATTACCTCAAGTACTTGATAATTTTAATCGCGCCTTCCTTTTGGCTCTTGGAACACTTTGCACACTCAGTACTCAATGCTTCCGGCAAAGCTCCTGAAAGTAAATTAGAACAAAAATAAAATTTCATAAAATTTGTGAATTATAAATAAATAAAATTTTGCTGTATAAATTGATGACTTTAGTTAAATTGCACTGTACTTTCTTAAATATTGACATTTTTAAAGATATAAGCTCATACTGATGTTACACTCGTCAAGACCTTTCATTTGAGTACCCACATGGCATTTTTTTATATGTTTTATATATATGGTATTTGTGAAATATATAAATATATAAAATATATGAAAAATTGATGTGAGTACTCAAATGAAAGGTCTCGATGAGTGTAATGTCGGGGTAAGCTTATATCTTAAAAAATGTCAATAGTTGACAAGATACAAGGTAATTTCTTAATTATTGATATTTTTAAAGATATAAGCTCATCCTGATGTTACACTCGTCAAGACCTTTCATTTGAGTACCCACATGGCATTTTTTTATATGTTTTATATATATGGTATTTGTGAAATATATAAATATATAAAATATATGAAAAATTGATGTGAGTACTCAAATGAAAGGTCTCGATGAGTGTAATATCGGGGTAAGCTTATATCTTTAAAAATGTCAATAGTTGACAAGATACAAGGTCATTTCTTAATTATTGATATTTTTAAAGATATAAGCTCATCCTGATGTTACACTCGTCAAGACCTTTCATTTGAGTACCCACATGGCATTTTTTTATATGTTTTATATATATGGTATTTGTGAAATATATAAATATATAAAATATATGAAAAATTGATGTGAGTACTCAAATGAAAGGTCTCGATGAGTGTAACATCGGGATGAGATTATATCTTCAAAAATGTCAATAGTTCACAAGATACAAGGTCATTTCTTAAGGGGCACACCTTGTGTGACAGCCTAAAAAAATGGCGATTTTTGGGAATTAAAAAAAAACTACTATAATAATATAAATTTAATTATATAAAATTTTTAAATTGAAATGAAAATAAAAAAATGAATTTTAAAATTTTTTAATAAAAAACTAATAAATATTTAAGTATAAAAAATGCTTACGCTTCAATTCGCGGCCATCAGGAGGACAAGGTCCCTTGTTCATCAAACAATTGTAGTAATGATGGAGCAGCTTTTTGTTCTCCAAAACGAGGTCCAAATTGAGCTTGTCCCACCTGGTCATGTAAGCCTCCGCTGGAGGCGGCTGGTAACAATGCGATGCACACACAACTAACAGTAAAATAACGGAGGTGTGCATGACCGCACAGTGACACCAAAAGATACCCACCAACCTGGGATGCATTTCCCGAACGAGTAAACCGATCCCGTGGTTCGCGGGCGCATTTATACCGGCACGAGCATCCATCGATTACTGCACACAGACAACTATTTTTTCATTTTACTTCAATACCGATTATTTTCCTCCAGGCAACTGGATTGTTTAATTATCTATAATCATCCTATCGGTACTTGCAATTAAATGTAAATATTACTCGGTAGAATGTTTTAAAACATTCGACACAAATAAATTTACATAACATCATTATCAATGCAGGATGGTTTGGGAATAATAAACGAGATTTGTTGAACCTCTATCGAAAATTAAACAAATATTTATTACAATTAAAGCGATTAATGAATGCATTGTCTTAAATTTGAAATTTTAATATCAATAAAACCATATTTTAGTAATAAATATTTTTTTTTAACAAATATTATTAATTAACAAATAAATATTTGTTAAAATTGACGATTTCAATTTTTTCAAGAAGAAATTAAAGTTTCTTCAAAATTTTACATTTTTTTGCTAATTTTATTGATTAAATTTTATTTTATAACTATAATAGTGTATTTTTATTAATATAAATTGATTTTAAGGAGATCCTAGTGTAAAAAAAGTCTATAAAAAAATAATACGTAGAAATACTTTTGTCAAGCATCTTAAAATTAATTTTTAAATTAATTAATAACATTTTTGAGGAAATTTCCGAAAAATATACTCATTAAATAATTATTAACATTTAATTGACTATTAAAAAATAAAGCACTCTGAATTACCGGTATACACTTGACAACACTGCAAGAGTTCCCTAATCTTCAAATTTATTTATGTTTACTGTGTAACTAAAATGACTAAGATCTTCTAGCATTAAAAAACCGCAGTTACATATGCGCCGGGTAACTGCGCAAGCGGTGTTGCCAAGTCAAATACAAGACTTTAAAGAACGGAAGTTCCGAGTGATTTTTCATTAAAAAATATAAAATACCTCCGTAATACGTTCGAAAAGCTACTTTTTTTTATTGTTTTAATCGAAAGCTTATTATTTTTTCAATCAAATTCAATGAAAATGAAATTTTTTTTAAATCGTTAATTGCATTAAATTCTTAACCAAATACACGGCCGGTGGAATCTCCATTTGCCTACATGTAAAAATTACAATTTTCAAACCTAATTATATGATTAAATATCCCGGAAACCTACTGTTTTTTAATTTTTTTATTAATTATTAGGCAACGTAGATTGTATTTACAAATTTTCAGGAAGTTTTAAAAATTTGACTACTTCGCATGGATCTCCTTAAATTTTCATTAATATCAATTGATTTAAACAATGATCGGTCAAAAAACTAACAAGAGAACAAAATGGTTGTGCTTTCATGTTGCCAATACGAGAAATGACGTACATAGATGGCGCGGTGGGAAGCGCGCCAAATTTAAAATACAAAATAATTGTATTCTTTAAAAAATTAGAAAATTATTTTCTTAAATAATAAATTAATTTTTAAACAAGTAATATATATTTATATTTTTAATGGTAGATGATTTTTTCTTATGTTACTCTTTAAGAAGATGTAAATATTATCAGATAATAAAAATATAAATAAATGTAGTGTATTAGCAGATGAAATGATCTTTATGTTGCGCAATAACAACACCAGTAACAACTTGAACGAGATGTAATAGTCTTGTAGGAGTGAAGATCCTGATTGTGATAATAACTTTCCTGACAATAAACGCAATTAACGGTGACGCGACCTCGCTGAGGAAATTACACTTTGATTGTTTTCAGCTTCCCGGTTTTAAGGTAACTTTTAATTAAATATATTTATATTAAATGTTATTAAAAAGATTTAACAATATGCAATAATATTTATGAACAGAAAAAATATTAAAATATTAAGGATTGTTGAAGTTAAAAGTTACAAATTATCTTCTTTTTTCTGTTCGTGGAAAACTCCATTGTAAGTTCTAAGTTAATTACTTAATTGTATGCCCGTGGAAAAAATAATGACCTATTGTTGTTTTAATGGTTAATAATAATGTATTGGTGATGGCAAATGCATGTTTGGTACCGTTAGAAAACAACAAAACCTGCAAAAGTATTCAGCGTTAAATACACAGATCTCGCTATCATTTCCGACCTACTTTCTTCCCTGGCCTTATTTGCTTTTTGCCCTCGATAATAATCGATTGGATTTTCATAAAAATTTTTCTTGAAAAATTTTTTACAAAAAACTCAAGTATAAAAATAAAATTTTGATTTATAAAAATTTACGGTAATTAATTATTTGTTGTGGTAACTTATCTACTGATGATAAATTCAAACCGACAAACGTTAAAGAACAATTCTTCATTATTAATTAATAGTAAATAAATATGTTTATATTTATTTTGACGTCGATAATTTTAAAAATTTTTCTAGCCAATAATTTATCATACACTGTAATAAAAAAAATTTTTTAAATAAAAATATAACAAGTATAAAATAATCAGTAATAAAAATTGATAATCGCTTTAAGTTCAAAAATTAAAAAAGCGTATTTAAGAATTTAAAAAAATATGATAAATAATTTTTTTTTATTTTTACAACTAACATTTTTTGATGAATTTTTTTTATAATAATTTATTTGTTAATAAATCATAAAAATTGCAATACAAAAATTAATTTTTTCAACACTAAAATAATGTTTATTTAAATAAAACGCAGTAATATTAAAAATAAAATTTTTTTAAAATAAAAATTTATTTTTAGAAATTTAAACTCGAAAATTAACTTCAGATTTTTTTTAGTAAAAAATTTCAAATGAGAAAATTAAAAAAAAACTAGAAATGAAATTATTCAGAAATATTTTCTTAATACTCAGTTTATTTTTTTTTAAATAGAATAAAAAAAAAATAAATTAATCAAATTTATTACTTAAATTTTAGTCTTTTAAGATCAATAAATTGTTAATAATAATTCTCGTATCCGGTGGTGTCACGATAGCTCCAACACATCGAATTTAAAACGTTCATTTACGTCAAAAATTGTTAGATAAACGATATAAAAAGACGGGTTCAATTAAAGAGATATTAGTCTTAAAAAAAAAATGAAGTTGGCTCAGCTTGAGTTGATTACTTTTTTAATAATTGCAATAATAGCTTATTTTGGAAGCGCCAATGAAGAAGAAGAAAAACTTGATAATTATTATAATAATTTATTTGTGGGATTCGATATTATCGATATTTTAGAGAATCGCCGTATAGTGGATAGATACTCTAGTTGTTTATTGGGAAAATTAAGATGCCCCGAACGTGCAAAAGTATTTAAAGGTAATGTAAAGATTTATTTTACTTTAAAAGATTTTTTAAATCTTTTAATTTCATAACGAAAAGAACAATAACCAACTGCGGATACTCGTATAGTATACTCCGTGATATCTGTAGTGAAAAAAAATTTCAGACTATAGTCAATATCCTTGAAAGTATACTAAATTATTTTTGGACTGTACTCAGTGATTAATTTTTCTGGTTATATCGCGTAAAATTTCACGGGATATAACCAGAAAAATAATTTCGTGTAAATTAAATTATACTCGGTTGAAATTTGGATTATGCCCACGGTGACTCCGCCAATTTTTTTTCTAGCGCCTGCGCACTTAGCATTATCATATCTATTATGTATTTTAAATATTAGGTTAGTCAAATATTGTTTTAAATAATTATTACATACATTAAAAACATTTAAGGAGCATTAAGGTAGTTAGGCCCAAAAAGCAAAAATTCAAGAAATCTCCCAAACTCCGTATAGAAGTATTTAAATACATAATACAAACGCTGTTAAAATTTAGAGACGATTTACCACGTCTAACCGAAGATAATTGCAATTGAAAATGACATTTTTACACAGACGGTATGGGAAAAGAGAGAGAAAACCGCCAAGTTTTATTATTTTTGTATTGAAGAAATTTTAAGAATTTCACAAAAAACTAATATTACTTAGATTAATACATGTATAATTACCCTACAAAATTCTGGAATTCCCTACCACATAGTTATTGAGAAGTCATTGATAAACTAGTGAAGTAAGCAAATAAAGTCATACATGGAAGTAAGTGAGCGATAGCCCGTAAGAGAGGCGACACTAGTGAATGAAAGAGACAGCAGTAGCATAAACTATAGCTTGGGAAAGAACTACCTTAATTTACACGAAATAATTTTTCAGATTATATCACGTGAAATTTTACGCGATATAACCGGAAAAATTATTCGATTAAATCGAAGACTTCACTGAGTACAGTCCAAAAATAATTTAGTATACTTTCAAGGATATTGACTATAGTCTGAAATTTTTTTTCACTATAGATATCACGGAGTAAGGTAAAAGCCCCAATAGATGATCACGTACCAGTATATGATCACTCCATGTATTTGTATATCTATATTCACAAATATAGGTATACAAATACATGGAGTGATCATATACTGGTACATGATCATCTATTGGGGCTTTTACCTTATACTATACGAGTATGTGCAGTTGGTTGGTTATTGTTCTTTCCGTGATAGCCCTGATAGCCAAGTTGGCCGCAACTTTCTGTCAATCTACTGCCGCAACTTGTCACCAACTTGGCGGCAACTCTTGGAAAGTAACTCGGTTGGTGTCAACTTGTTCACCAAGTTGTCACCAAGTTGTCGGCAAAAGTTGCTCTGAAACTTTTTCACACCAAGTTGACGATAAGTTTCTTAAGAAATTTGGCGACATATTGCGGCAGTAGATTGGTCTCTTTTTTCTCAGAAACTTGTAGCCAACTTGCCGCCAACAGTTACAAATTCGGAAGTTGACCGCAAGTTGTCGCTAAGTTGGTGGCAACTATCTGACACCAACTTGGTTGGTCTAAAACTGTGGCTATCAGGGAGCTTGAGCAATAATTTTATATAATATCATTGAATTTGATCTCATTTTTTAGAACTTTTTCCACACATGCTTAAAACTCACTGTGGAAGATGTACTATGGATCAAAAAAAAGCATACGACACCACTGTTGAATATTTAAAGTAAATATTTTTAAGGATAACAAATTTTTAATTAGATATTAATGATAATATTTTTCAGGCGTAAAAGACCAGATATTTATATAGCGCTTTTGGAAACATTTAATCTTCTGTTAAATTCTAATAATACTTCATAAATGATAAAAAATCAAATAAAACTTTCTTTGTACAAGAAAAAAGATTTTTTTAGCTTCATTTTTTTGAAAAATGATTTAAAGTAAAATTAATTGAATGAATTAATTTCTATTACTGTTCCAACTTCTGAAAAAAAAAATTAAACAATTAATGCTTTACTAGAAATATATTTATCTTGAAAATATAAAACTTGTTAAACTAAATATCAATTTTATCTGAATTTAATTCTTCCTGTTTTTCGCTAATGGCTGAATTTGTCGAGCCTGTTTTCTGATCCGATATTGAATCATCATTATCATCGTCGTTGATGTTTCTAATTTTTTCATGCCTCATGATTATTTTCTCGCCTATAACAAAACAAAACGCCACAAAGAATCCAAATGCCAGAAGAAATAACGCGGGACTGAATTCTGGGATCATTACAGGAACTGGATCACTTTTGTGACTTTCTGGACACTCTGGTTTTCGGTGCATCCAAACGTTTCTCAATCTGCGAGCCATTCCGTGCTCAACTATTTGCCTCATTCTGTTAAATATTATCAATTTGATTAATTTTTATTTATATCAATTTCATTAATTTTTATTAATATCAATTTCAATAATTTTTATTTATATCAATTTCATTAATTTTTATTAATATCAATTTTATTATTTTTTTATTTATATCAATTTCATTAATTTTTATTAATATCAATTTTATTATTTTTTTATTTATATCAATTTCATTAATTTTTATTAATATCAATTTTATTATTTTTTTATTTATATCAATTTCATTAATTTTTATTAATATCAATTTTATTAATTTTTATTAATATCAATTTTATTGATTTTTATTAATTAAAACCAAAAAATAATAATTTTGGTTAACTACAAACAAAACTACTGCTATCAAAAATATTTTAAAATATTCACCCATAAGTAAGCATTTTTTTGAAAGGCGAAAATCTGGCCGTTGCTGTCGCCGTGTGCTTTGGAGGAAATAATTGGATTTCAACTAAGTCACATATTTCACCGGTATTGAATGTTTCCTGGTAAAAGGAAAATAGAATTATCTTTTAGAATGAAAAATTACGAATTTTAATTGAATATTTTTAAACAAAAAAATCAAATAAATTTTTTAATCACTTTAAAATAATTATTATTTCTTCAGTTATTGTATTTAATATTAACGATTAATGATTATTACTGTTACAGAAATTTACAAAGTTTAAAAATACATATATCAAAAAGTCAATATATATACTTAAAAATTGACTATTATAATAAATAATAAAATAATGTGTATTGAGAACAAAAAATTTTATAAATCTCTATTATTAAGAGAATATATATTCTTATATAAGAAAAATTTTGTTTCCAGAAAAGTCATAGGGTTTTTTTAGTTAAATTTAGTATCATTGCAAAGATCTTGATTTAAATTTGTGCCTTTTCAAGATTTCATATCGTTCTCAACGATAGTCAATTCATGATAAGTATTTAGGCTGCATTCGAAAATTCTTTATCTTTAGATACATAATCAAGAAAAGACCTTATATCTTGAGAACTATTGACATTTTTAAAGATATAAGCTCATCCCGATATTACACTCATCGAGACCTTTCATTTGAGTACCCACATCAATTTTTCATATATTTATATATATTATATATATGTATATATGAAAAATATATAAAAATGCATGTGGGTACTCAAATGAAAGCTCTTGATGAGTGTAACATCGGGATGACCTTATATCTTCAAAATATATATTACATATATGTATACAGAGTGTCCCAGAAGTAACGGACGCCATTGTAGCATCTGATAAACAAAATAATTCTGAGACGAAAAGTCCTTAGCAATTTTTTAATCAGACGCATAGATAATTAATTATTAATTAAAATAACGTCCTTTTATGCGTTAGAGAGAGAGCACTAGTGTCAAGTCAAGTGCGTTCCAACGAAGACGCTTGCACGTGTGAATGTGTAAGTAAATATGTGTGACTACGTAGCTATAGAAACTAGTTAGTCATACAGTTAGTTGTGTCTTTGTTTGACACATACTTTACTGGACACTGGCGCTCTCTCTCTAACAAATAAAGAGACGTTATTTTTAATTAATAATTAATTATCTATGCGGTTAATTGAAAAATGGCTAAGGACTTCGTCTCAGAATTATTTTTTTCATCAGATGCTACAATGGCGTCCGTGAGGACACCCTATTTATTTATTTATTTATTTATTTATTAAATTTTGATCCTAGAGCAAGTGCTCCCTAAGGACCATCATTATTAAGTACATTACATAATGAGTACATATAAATTAATGTAATATTAGGATAATAGAATATAATAGATTAATTATAGAAATTATAACATGATAAGTAAAATGATAAATAACATAATATAATAAGTGTTAATGAATATAATAATGACAAAAATGTTATTGTTATTGTTCTTGATTCTTCGCAACAATTCTTTGCACAGTTTTATATATTTCTATCAAAATGCCAATTAAAACACGCTACTCTAAACTCTTCAAATGTGCCTAATGCAACAATATCAGACGGGAGCCGATTCCAAGTCTTTATGGCTGTTAACAGAAATGAACGCTCAAAAGTCACTGTACGGCAATTTGGTTGATGAAACACATCATTTCTACGCTCTGCACGATTTCTAACTGAGAGCAAAATACGAAAACCGTCACACAACAAATTATAATGTTGCAAATGCAACATCTTATAAATCATACAAGTTATCAAAAATTCGCGTCTACTATGCAGTGTCAACCATCCAAGCTGCCGTCTGTAAGGAGTAATGTGATCAAATCGCGGAACACCATAAATGAATCTTATGCAGGCATTAAACTTTCTCTGTAGCCTCTGTTGAAGGTTACCAGATATGTTTGTTAGAACAGATCTATACTATATATGAAAAATATATCAAAATTGCTTGTGAGTACTCAAATGAAAGCTTTTGATGAGTGTTGTAACAGGTAAAATCGAACTTCCCTGGGTCATTATCGACCACTTAATTAACGCACGGTAGGTAAGGGCTTTCCTTTACTTTTCGATTTTTGACAAGTAGTTTCGACTTGTCACCGGGCGTGCTAATCGAAAGTCCCCACTACTGTCCCCGAAAAATGAAACGGGGCAGAACAATAAGAAAGTTCGAGAACCGGAGTTCGAGGGTTATAAAAGAGCCAGCAAGAAAGATATCGAGGCTTTTTTCCCTTCTGGAAGCCAGTGGCCTTTTGCCTTTGTGAATCAGTGACCTTGTTAAGATCAGTTTAAGTCAATAGAGTGCAAATTTGGACGTCGAGAATAAAGAGCAACTGCAGAGGAAGTTATCGGGGCATTTTTGGAATTGGACAACCCTGACAGGTCAGCACCCTGGTTCGAGACGACAAGACGCCAAGCAGCTGAGCCCGCAAAGTTGGACCGGAGTATTAGTCGTCGTTGGATAAAACAATAATTGAGCCTCCAGGTATTTTCAATTATTTTAGGCCAGATTAGACTATTTATTTAATTAAGAGGCTGAAATAATTAAAATTAATTTCTCGAGCGGCCATTTTTATATTAGCGAGTTCGTACCTTAGTTATTTATTGTCAAGGTAAATTAGTTAGTTTTGTCGTTGAACTTTTATATTGAAAATTAAATTTAATTGATTAATTATTAATTTATTGGTAGAAAATTTATTAGTAATTTATTATAGGCCTGTTGGCTATAATAAGTTAATTTTAGTTAGGAATTTTCAAGACAAAATTTGCGTAATTAAGTTAGTGAAGGTCATTCTATAATGTTCTGTGGTTGTAAATCTTGTTGAGACGCTTTAGAATTACAGTAGTTGAATTTAAAAAATTGTGGTAAATTAAATTTAGGCCAGTGGGCTAAATTTAATTAATTTAGTTAATTTAGCGAATGTATTTATTGAGAAATTTAGTGAATTTAGAAAATGATTACTGAACTTGTTAAGAAAATTATGTAGTGAACATTGTTAAAGATTATTTAGTGGAGATCAAGAAATGAAATAAATCAGTGGGTTTAGTAGAATAAATTGATTGATAACTTTAGTAGAAAATTTGGTTAAGTAAATTGAAAATGAATTTAGTTAAGAAGATGTATTAATGAATTAAAATCGAAGGTCGGAATTTCGTGTTAAGTAATTGTTAGGCGTAATTTTGGTAATTTTGGAGAATGCGTAGTTTTGAGATTCAGTTTTATTGGTAATTAAGATGTATGAATAAATTGAGAATTTTGGGAAATTAAGTTAACGTCCGGTGGATGATTTTATATAGAAATTAGTAAGATAATATGGTATTCCGTCAGGTAGACAAGGTTGTTTTATGTGAAATTAGTTCTGGTAGTTGAAATAAACTTTTGTTAATTATTGTCAGGTTGGCGTAGCTAATAATGAGTTCATTTAGTATGGATGCGTAATGGTCTATGATTATAAAGAGTTAGACGATATTTAGTTTGTAAGATTTTGGCGAGTGCCTGCGTAGGTGAGAGGTTCTCATAATTTAGTAATTATTAGGTTAATTTTAAGGGTAATATTGTTAAGAAAATTTGTTAATTTTAAATTGTTTAATTGGAATAAATAATTATAATTTTGTTATTGTTAATAATTGTTCATCAGCATTAATTTACAGCCCTCTCTCTCAAGCTTCTCACGACCCGATCTTTCCCTTCTCATGCTACCCCGGTTTCTGGGACACTGTGTATAAAATCCCAGTGGCGTCCTTTTCAAAAGAGGAACGGGGTGACCAATTGGACCGGGCTAACCACCCCGTTACAGTGTAACATCGAGATAAGCTTATATCTTTAAAAATGTCAATATTTAAAAAAGTACAGTGCAATTTAACAAAAGTCATTATTTAATAAAACAAATTTTTATTTATTAATAGTCCACAAGTCACGGCAGTCACGTCGTGACTGCAAAGTTGCTAGTATAATAATAAATAAAAAATACAATTTCTGTAAAAAAATTGACGTAAATAATTACTTCTATTATTTTATATGCAGTTGCAACATCGACGTGAAAAGCAAACCCTCCTTTTTGCATCAATTTTAGACCATCCTCAATTGAATAATAAGGTTCTCTTTTTCGTTTTTTATTAACCGCAACTTTATCGCGATACAATTGCAGAGCTACAGGATCCGTGGTCGTCTAAAAACAGTAAAATAATTAAAAAACTGCTGATTATGAATACTGTAGACAACTTACTGCAAAAAAGTCGTAATTATAGGCAATATCTTCGATACCGACTTCCAAATTACTGTCAGCAAGGTCCTGAAGGGTGTTAATCCACCTCGGTTTTTTGGCCAACAAGGACCCTACGACACTTGCGGAGTAAAATTGGTAAAGAAGAAAGCCCCCGATGAAGAGAAATATGAAAACGATTCGCCCCGCGTAAAATCGTGGACCGTCGCTCAATCCTAAAAATATTTATCATAATCGCTGTGGGTCCAAAAAAATAAAGATATACCTTGTTGAGCCATAGCAGACGTGACAATCATCAAAATTTCAGAAGCCGGATAGGTATCAAGAGTCATTTGAGGCTTCTTCATGACCAACCAGTGCTCAAGTTTCACGGAAGTGTACAAAAAGATCCAGTTAACTGCGCCAAAAAGCGCAATGTAATACCAAACTTGGTTCTCAAAGGGCTTCAAAAAAGGGTTGCTCAGGTTGTTAGTCGAAGGGTGTCTGAAAATAAAGCAAGGTCTTGCTACCCATGTCTGGACGGTGTATTCAATCGCGTCCAATCTTTCGGGCTTGTACTGAAAAGGAGTCGCTCCAAAATCTACCAAGCCTTTTAACATATCTCCAATTATTCCATTGAACGATCCGTTCACCAAATAACCCCAGGTTTTTCCTCTCTGAAGATTCATTCTAGTAGAAAAATTATTTTAAAAATACTGTTTCAAAAAGCGCGACTCAATTTTCTATCAAACTAACGTGAAATTGTAATAATCGCGCATTTGAAGTGTCAGAGCGTAATTATAACGGTGCATTGTGTCCAAATGAGGATTTATTGGGTTGTGGATATATGTATCATAATCAGGTACCGCTGGAAAATCAATCTGCAAAAAAATAAATCTTTTTTTTTTTGTTTTTGAAACAGAATTTATCAAGTTTTTTTGGTATAAATTTATTAAAAATAAAATTTTTAGGGATTCTTACGACTATTGACGCATTTAGTACAAGTCCCTGAAGATCTCCACGTCTTTTGTACTTGTATTGCGTCAAAATAATTTTCAAAACTCCTAAAACATGTTTAATTTTAAGCTATAATTGTAAATTATCTTATCTATTACTTCTAATCCGTTATTTGAAACACAAAGTTGATGTTTTTGATTTCTACAAGATACATTCCGATTTTTTTAATAGAAAATAAATCCTAATCATTGAAAATTTACCTCTAAAACTCCATTGAAAAAAAAAAAAAATTAATTTGATTCAAAAGAAAAAAATTCTTGGACCAAAAAAATGATTTTCAAGAGCTTCATTATCTTGATTAATGTAAAAGAAATCTTAAACTGACAAATTTTACTCAAATAAAAATTTTTTCTTTTATTATTTTAGTTCAAGAATTTTTTTCTTGACTAAATTAATTTTTTTTTTCAGTGTAAAAATTATTTTAAAAAAATTATAGAGACTGGGAACCAAGCCGGGAATCGAACCCAGTCCAGTCTGGTTACATATTAATAGCTCTACTGCGTAAGCTACTAGGAGTCGGATAACGATAATCAAATCCTTGTGTGTCAAATAATGGATTAGAAGTCAGTCATAAGCTAATTATTCAATTTAACAACCTTCATTGCGATCATTCAAACTCCAATGACCCATGTAAGTGATATTAAGCTTCCCACCATGGCGATAACTGGGATTGTACACGTCATAAAGTTCGTATATTCTTTTATTATTGTTATCCGTATTATTTTCATCATGTAAATTATCATTTCTGCGCATTGCTAGCGTCATTTCATTAGCGATCGTTAATGGAAGGTTGTAAAAGTAATCTGGTATTTTTTCACCGGTCGTTGGCATCAACCAAAAATAAGACTCGTTATGTCGTAAATGTTGTTTCGTAAACTGGAATTTTTTATATTTATTAAAGAAAAATTAAATTTAATTTCGCAATGAAAATAAGCTACAGTGATGAGTCTATTTTTTAAAGAAGAAAAAGTAAAGGCAAAAACTCAACAAAATTTTTGAATTTTAATACAAATAAATAATTATGATTTTTTTATTAACAAATAGATTTTTTCCGAAAAAATTTTTTTAAAAAATTGCATTTTTTATTTTTAAAAATTTCTACATGTCAATTTTTTTTTATAATTTTTTTGTCATAATTTATTTGTTAAAAAATTCTTAAATTTATCAAATATCTGTTAAATTAATTTTCAATACTTAACTTACGAAATTTTACTTGATTTAAAATTATTTTTTGAATAAAATATCTTTCTCTTGATACAATTTTTTTTTTTTTTGAGTACGGAATAAAATTACCTGGTCAAAAATAATTTTACTGCGTTGACAATCCAAATCTAAAACAATTCCTAACTTCCAATAATCTACATGCAATAATTTGTCCAAGTCAATGTTGTCATCAATACTTTCGTAAATTAATTTTATCTCCGGATCCATAATTATCGATTTGCTGAATTTTAAACTGTCTAAATAAAATTACAATGCTAGTTAAATTAATAATAATTTATAAATAAATTACAAACTTACCATATTTATCCCAGCATCCAAAAACAACAATCTGGTTAATATACAAATTTCTAAAGTAATCCCGCGTGAATTTAGCAAGAATTTCATGCCCTTTGCTCGTCGAAAGTGACAAAGTTAATAAAATTATAAACAACCAGTACACCGAAAGCCGCGACTTCATCTTATTCGGGGAAGGTTCCGTTTACAAGTGAGGTTTCGGTTTGCTTTACTTTAGCGACAACCCCTTGAGAAGTATAAAGTGGAAATTTAAAGCCCTCAATTATCGGCTTTAAAGTTAAAACTGGTGATTACCATCCGCGAATTTAAATCGGCTTTACAACCACAGGTTTCAACTTAATGCTAAATTGCTGGTGTAGTAAGACTATCATTAAATCGATCGTTAGTTAATAATATTAGTGCTACCGTTAAGCTCCCCTATCGGAGAATCCGAGATAGCAATTCATGTAATTGCAAGGTTTATAGTTTGATAGAATGTCCGGTGATATTGGTTAGCGTTATCATTTATATCTAATTTTGTAAATTAGTACTTTGCTTGGATTTAAATGTTATACTTTACTACTCTATTTTTATAATTATTTTTATCAGTAAAAAAATTCAGATCTATGAATAATACACCTGCAGAGATTTATTATTCAGTATTTTTACATAATAACATAAATAAAAAAATTCACCCTGAAAAAAAAAATTATTTAAAAAAAAATAAACATTTTTGTGACAAAAAATAAATTTTTTTGAAATTTTTAAAAATTTTATTTCTAATTTTTTTTTTTCTTTTAAATTTTTTCTATCAGTCATTTTATAAAAATAATTACTTGTATTTAGATCCATAATTTACAAATATTAAATTAATTAAAATAAATTTAAAAATAACCAATTTTTTTTAACCTGAACTTCATTATATATATACTATAAAAACTACAATTTTTATCTATTGAATTGTAATATTTTTTATATATCTTATTTATAAAAATAAGTTTTTTAAAAAGAAAATAAAATTATTTTAAATCAAGAAAATACTTTTAAAAAATTTTATTGTTTTAATTTAAGTAGAAAAATTTTTAAATTAACAAATTTTTCTTTCTCTAAAAATTCTTCGTATTGATTTTTTTTTGTTCAAAATTGTTATTTACCAAGCTCAAAAATTTAAAAACAATTTTAAAGCTTAAATTTCATGCTATTGACAAAAAATATGAAAAGAAAAATTTTTTTATAAAAAATAAATAAAATAAACTCTATAAAAAAATTTATTGCTTTCTTTTGATAATAATCGCATAATTCAACTATGTGATTAAATTAATTAATGCGGCTTTCGACGTTGAGTGAGGTTGACGCAACGAGCAAAGTGTGTGCGCTCACACACGAGTACCAAAAACGTTATCTGTTAAAATAATGAATAAAAAAATCAAGTCAATCTATAATATTTTACTCAATATTCTTTTTTAAAAAATTTATCGGTCTAAATAAATTATAAATTATAATTACATATAAATTAGTATTTTAAAAAAAATTTTTCATAATTTATTTTTAAATATAATTATAATTAAATCCCTATCAAATAAAATTTGTTTATTTTTGCAATGACGGTGTATTATTATTTAACAGCTATTAAAAAACCTGGAAGTAAAATCATACCTCACTCATAATCATAAGAAGCATAAATTACCAAACAACAATTGAGACAATCTAATATCTCAAAACAAACAATCTCTTCGTATTTAGTGCCATGACTCACACATTTCCGATTTTGATGATATACAATTTTGTATCACCTGGATAAGACGCTATATTTTCCAATAAACCAACAGTAACACTGTATAATTACTGAAAATATCAACATCCGCGCGATCAAGGTTGCCTTTAATAAGTTTCCTTATAAATACTCGCTCTCAAAAAGTAAGTTGTTAGTTTTACTCGCAGTAAAAGGAAAAGAAAACTATATTATTACTTGTAAAAATTTATTAACATGAAGTACTACGGAATTATTGTAGTAGGAATTGTTCTTGCAGCGGTTAGTTGTGAAGAATTGTATTCTGATAAGTACGATGTTTTGAATGTCGAAGAAGTTCTTGCTCATGACGAACTGAGAGATACCTACTACAATTGCTTTATGGATCAAGGTCCTTGTCCTGAAGATGCTGGTTATTGGAAAGGTTTGATTATTATTATCAACTATTATTTATGATTATTATATTTGTATGGAAAAATTCTAAAATTACAATTTTAGATTTCTTCTTTTGGGATATAAAAAATTTTTTTTTTAATTTATTAACAAATAGCTTAGATAACTTTTATTCTATAATATTTTCTTTTTAATTTTTTGAAAAAAATATTTTTTTTTTAAGTCAAATTTATTAAAATTGCTAAATTATTTGAAAAAATGGTTCATTTTTTTGAATTATTTCTTCTTTTTCTGAATTAATATTTTTACATAATCTTATAATAAACTGATTTTTTTTGTTTTGTAGGCGTAATTTTATGAATTTAATTAATCATAAAAAAAAAATATAAAAATACTTTTTAATTTTGATTTTCATTAAAAATTCTTATTATTAGACATAATAATAAATATTTTCTTTTTAATTAACTAAAATATTACAATTTAACACTTATGGTAGTTAAAAAAATTTTTAATAATTAAATTATAGTAGTTTAAAAAAAATCTAATAAACAATTTAAAAAAGTTTTAAATAGTTTACAATTTAAATAAAAATTAAAAATATTTTGATAATTAAACTTTTTAAAATAAATACCATTAAAAAATTAATATCAAAGTAATTTTTTATCTATTTTTAATTTAACTTGAAATTTCTTCTTAGATTAATTTATCTTATAATTTCTTAAACTATTATTTCTTGACTGATGTTTTATAAAATCCAAATAATTTATTCTCTATTCGTAATTAATTTCTCTAATTATTAATTAATAAATTATATTTTTTTATAAATTAATAATCTCTAATATTAATTTATAATCATCACACGCGCACATTTAAGCTTATAAAAAAATCCAATATTTCAGAAAAGGATAGATATAAAATTTTTCATTATTATTATTACAACAGGTAATTTTCCCGAAGCGGTCGTAACAAACTGTAGGAAATGTACCGAATGGCAGAAAGTCACATTCGATAAAATCGCAGACTGGTATTCTTCGCACCAACCAGACAACTGGAATTCGTTGATCGACAAAATGCTGCAAGAAGCTAAAGCCAGAAATATTGAAGACCGCAAATAACTATTCAATATTTTTTAATTTATTAGTTAACAATTATTATCATTTTTATTATTATAAAACCGGCGCATTGTATTGAATTTGTCAGAGAATGTTAATAAAAACCTTTAAAAAAAATTACATTTATTATTTTTATTACATAAATTAAAACAAAAAAAATTAGGAAAACGGTTGACCCTAAAGGCCATCCCTGCAACTTCCCGCTAATTCTATTAATACCTGGCCGCTTTTTTTGAGCTCTTCGAGCTCAAAAACACAATCTGTGTGTTGTTTTGAGCTCTCCGAGCTCAAAAAGATACCTTTTCTATGCTTTTGAGCTCTTTAAGCTCAAAAGTCTGATAGAAGTTTAATGGAATACTATTTTTTGAATTTTCAAACCGCAATAACTTTTGAATGAATGAACCGATTTTTACGCGGTTAGCGGCATTCTACGCAGTTTTTTAAGCCTCATAAAAAACTCGAAATTTCGGAGTAACTCCGAAAAAACACTTTTTTCGGTTTTCTTTCGTTCACGATATCTCTCGAACGAAGAATATATGGCGAGGCTTTCGCCTACCTCCGAAGAGGCCGTTTCCTGGGCTCAAAAGAGCTATACACGCACGGATATCTATCCTACCCTCACATAGGAAATACACAGCCAAGTTTGCTAGCAAGGAAAAACCCTGCCCTCAAGCATTTACGCTATCATAGGACAGATGTGAATTGAGTTGAATTTAATGTCAATCTGTCCTCGTTCTCAGTTAACTATATCAACCCATTTAACGACTGCGTTAGCCGGGTCGGTAATATAATGACAACCCGACCAGTTACCAGCGGGGCCCATGCGGGGAGGTATAGCCGTAAGACCTGTTTGAGCCATAACACTTATCCCCCCTTACAAGAGTCTCGTTCGTTCGTCTGTCTAATCTAGTCCCCGAATCTTTGAGCTTACCTGCGTTGCCAAATAATTTTGACAACGTCACGAGGCCTTGCTCAGAATATCTCTCGAACGAATCAACCGATTTTGACCGGATTGGCGGCGATCGGCGTGGTTTTTCAAGGTTGAGAGCTGATTAGTTTCTGGAATCGATCGGTAGAGCCGTTTAAAAGTTATCCCAAAAAAACCACTTTTAAAAAAATTTTTTTTCCTATTTTTTTTTAGATTTCTCCAAATTTCTCAAAATCTATCGGTCTGAATCGGTTCAAATTAACAGGAAATCTAAGTTTGGCGAAGCTCTTTCGAATGGCACCAACCGCGATCAAATCGGTTCAACCGTTCAAAAGTTATAAGAGGTTTACATACTTACACACACACACACACACACACACACACACACATACATACATACATACATACATACATACAGACATAGTGACACCCTCGCGGGAATAGTCAGGAAAGCTTCCTAGGACCTCAAAACGTCGAGATCTGATGAAAACTCGATTTTCGAAAAACAGGGTAAAACCAATAACTTCCCGACTTTTGAAAATTTTCAATTTTCTTAGCAGGAAGTTAAAAATTAATTTAATTAAAAATTAAAAAAGTTTTGAAAGTCCAAAAGTGCACGCCTCATAACGCTCATCCTTTTTTAAGAAAAAAAAATTGTGTAATTGATTAAAAAAAAAAAAAAATTATAATTAAGTAATTTCTTACAGAGTATTTTTTTTTTTAAATATCAGCGCCCTTTTTTTTTGTCATATGCGCACGCAATCTAAAAAAATCTAGCTTGATCAAATAGCGCCATAGTTTTCACGTGACAAATAAGAAAAATTTGTTTGTCTTTGTACGATTGTATCGTAATGAATTTTAATAAAAATTCAATTTAAAAAATAAATACGTAAACTAGGCTACTGATATGAAATACGGACCCAGTTCATCGCATTCTAAAACTAATAAAAAAAGTCCGGTCTTGAAATATCAATTTGTTCGGGAGTAATCGTTGGTACATCCAAAATGGGGTGACATCCGGACGTCCACGTAAAATTTTTTTCAAAACGTTTTTTTTTTCAAAATAGCTATATGAAATGATTTTAGAAAGTAAAAGATGGTTTAATTTAAGTGTTTTCTCGGTGTACATCTACTTATATTATTGTATAAGTGTAATATGGTTGTGATAGAGACATTTAAAGATCACAAAATTGCTTGACCTTGACGAGTCGAGTATAAAGCACAACCTCACGCGCTTCGCGCTATGAGGCGTGCAATATTAAAAATTAAATTATTAAAAACTAAAATTAAAAATTAATTTTAAAATCATTTTTTACATTAAGAAAATCTCTTCGAAATAATTGTTTTTTTTTTTTTTTTACTTAAGTTAACTTTTTTATCTGAGTAGGAAGTAAATTTTAATCCTAAGTAAAATAATAAATTACCATTGAACTGCATAAAATAAAAAACAATAACGAAGGCATTAAACTCATCCGGTTATCCTTCAACAGCAAAGATAAGCCAACAGATCTCAAGAGCATTAAAAATAAACCAAAAAAATAAATAAATAAATTTTAATATCCATTATACGGCAGAGGCGCTTACACTAAAAATTCAAGGTAAGTCTATTTTTTATGAATTAATTAATAAATCGGCAGTCAATAGATTGCTAAAATTTATTTGTAATGTCAGGGAGAATTTAAAAGAGAAAAAAGAAATTTTCAATTACCCTTGACTTATAGCTTATAATTAACGAACTACTAAATAGTCTGCCGGTCGGTCGTCCTTCGGGGGACGTCAGTGGGAAAAATAAAGCGTTAAATAGATCATCTTTTTTATTATTTTATATCATATATCTCGGTAATAAAAGAAACAAAAACGCGTTGTCGGAGAAGTTGTTCATGGCCACAGGGTCTCTTAAAAAGGCCGTCATTAAGGAATCGGTATAAATACGTCCGAAATCTTGGGTGCTATCCAGATTCACATCCGTTGTTGCCGAAGTTTTGTTAAATAAAATATTATTTTTTATTTTATTTTATTTTATAAATTAAATAATAATCAATGAACATGTACTTCAAAGTATTTATCCTTGTTATTTTGTGCGCCGGCATTGGATTTGCTGAAGAAAAATACTCCGACAAGTACGATTACATTAATGTCGACGCTATTTTGAGGAACCCGAGGCAACGGGATAGCTATTACAATTGCTTCACTGAGATGGACCGTTGTAAAACTGCCGACGCTAAATTTTTCCGTGGTATTTATTTTTATTTATCTGTATTATGTGGGTAGTAAAATGAAAACTCTTAATGAGTGTAACATCAAGATGAGTTTACATCTTTAAAAATGACAATAATTAAGAAATGACCTTGTATCTTGTAAACTAATGATATTTTTAAAGATATAAGCTCATCCCAATGTTACACTTATCGAGACCTTTCATTTAAATACCCACATCAATTTTTCATATATTTTATATATTTCTATATTATATAGATATATATCATATAGATATATATGTGTATATGAAAAATATATGAAAATGCATGTGGGTAACAAAGTACAAAACATTTTGACAAATATCTTGTGAACTACTGACATTTTTAAAGATATAAGCTCATTCTGATGTTACACACATCAAGACCTTTCATTTGAGTACCCACATCAATATTTCATATATTTATATATATTATATATATGAACATATGAAAAATATATCAAAATGCATGTGGGTACTCAAATGAAAGCTCTTAATGAGTGTAACATCGAGATGAGCTTATATCTTAATAAATGTCAATATTCAAGAAAGTAGAGGGCAATTTAACAGATATCTTGTGAATTATTGACATTTTTAAAGACATAAGCTCATCCCGATGTTACACTCATCAAGACCTTTCATTTGAGTACCCACATCAATTTTTCATATATTTATATATATTATATATATGTACATATGAAAAATATATCAAAATACATGTGGGTACTTAAATGAAAGCTCTTAATAAGTGTAACATCAGGATGAGCTTATATCTTTAAAAATGTCAATAATTAAGAAATGACCTTATATCTTGTGAACTATTGACATTTTATAAAATATAAGCTCACCCTGACTTTACAATTAACGAGACCTTTCATTTGAGTACCCACATTAATTTTTCATATATTTATTTATGTATATATATGTATAAATGAAAAATATATTAAAATTGATGTGGGTACTCAAATGAAAGCTATTGATGAGTGTAACATCGGGATGAGCTTATACCTTAAAAAATGTCAATAATTAAGAAATGACTTTGCTATCTTGTCAACTAATGATATTTTTGGAGATTAAGCTCCGCCCTTTACTGTATCATTAATAAAGAAACTAAAAATTTCAACGCTTAATTTTTTAATAATTTAATTATTTAAAGTATAATATATTTACAATTTTGCCGTTTTACAGATTTAGAAAAAAATTTCAATGAATTAATATCAATAAATTATTTGAGGAAATAAAATTTATAAATTTGGAACTGGCGAGTTTTCAAAATAGCGGACTTGTATAGATTAAAACGTCATTAAATTAGTAATTTATAAAAAATATCTCATATATATATTTAAAGAACAATTTTTATGATTACTATACAATAAAAAGTGACTTCAATATAAATTTATGTTATTTACAGATCGTTTCCCAGAAGCAATCATTACAAACTGCAAAAAATGTACTCAAAAGCAACTGGAAAACTTCGATAAGCTCACAGACTGGTACACAACACACGAATTGGACAAGTACAATGCCCTTGTTGAATTAGCGCTCAAAAAATTCACCAAGAAGAACTAGATTAATATATTTTTGTTATATATAAGTTAATTTTTGTTATACAATTTTGTATAATAAGTTTTGTTATATATATTATCGATAAATTTGTGTTTTAATTTTTTCTTCAAAGTCCCGAAGATTAAAATCCAAATATTGCTTCGAAAAATGATTTAGGTTGTTTTGGAGGTTTAAATTTTTGATTTATCTCCTTGTAAACATTTGGTTTATTTTCTTTAATGAAGAGTAGGGTTTGCTTAATCAAATCTTTTTCCTTTTCAGAACAGTTTGAACAATCGGTTTTGAAGAAATCTGATAAAATTTCTAAAAAATATATTTTAAAAGTCAATTATTAATAAAAAAAAAACAATGGTAATTATTTACAAGTGGGGTCAACTCCATTTAAGACCATAATTAGGTAAAAAATTAATATTTTCAATTTTTTTTTTTAATTCTGCTCTTTTTTACGGCGCATTTATGATAAAAAATGTGAAAAAAAAAATTAAGATTTCGATAGCTTTATTGCCTTAAAAAGTTGGAAAAATTGTTGGCTCTTATATTTTTGGATAAAATTTCTATTTTATCTTTTTTTGGTGTTTTTGATATATATTTATTTTTTAAAAGTACATAAAAGAACGAACAATTTAAAAAACAAAAATAGAATATCACAATTTTCTAAAAAATTTATAAATTTTTTAAAATTACGATAATTAATTTTTAACTTCCCGCTAAGAAAATTGAAAATTTTCAAAAATTGGGAAGTTATTGTTTTTACCCCGTTTTTTCGAAAATCGAGTTTTCATCAGATCTCGCCGTTTTGAGGTCCTAGGAAACTTCCCTGACTATTCCCGCGATGGTGTCCGTGCGGCTTTGTGTGTGTGTGTGTGTGTGTGTGTGTGTGTGTGTGTGTGTGTGTGTGTGTGTGTGTGTGTGTGTGTGTGTGTGTGTGTGTGTGTGTGTGTGTGTAAATCTCTTATAACTTTTGAACGGCTCGGCCGATCGGATCGAAATAGGTGGCGATCCAAAGAGTATCATTGCCATTAAATTTCGTGAAAATTTGAATCGATTCGGTTCGCTAGATTTTGAGAAATCTCAAAAATAAAATTTTAAAAAAATCTTTTTTTTGAATAACTTCTAAACGGCTTGACCGATCAATTCCAAAAACTAATCAGCTCTTAAGCTTAAAAAACCACATCGATTGCCACCAGTCCCATCAAAATCAGTTGATTCGTTCGAGAGTTATCGAAAACGAAAAATTTCGAAAAAAGTGTTTTTTTCATATAACATCGAGATTTCTTTTTGGATCATTTTTGACGAAATGGAATAATTATTAGAGCCTAAAAAATCACGTCGATCGTCACCAAGAACGTGAAAATTGGTTGATTGGTTCGTGAGTTATCGTTGTCGAAAAAATTAGGAAAAAGTGAATTTTTCAAATTTCTCTGAGATTTTCGGTTCGATCAGTTTAGGTGTTCAAAAGTATAGATATTTATTTACGACAATACAATAGAAAATTACGGTAGATTAACAGCATTTAAACCGTAAATGTACCGCATATTTACTGTATATCTGCGGCACTATTGCAGCATAAAACCGGAAAAGAAGATTCCTATTTTCTATTACCGGCAAAATACCAAAAATATGCTTTTTACTACTATTTTTCAATAGCATAAAAATTTTTTTTATAATATTATAAATTATCACGAATAATTTTTAAGAGGTTGATAAATTAATTTCTCTGATTTTATTATTATTATCATTTATTTAGTCCAGACCGGGATTCGAACCCGAATCATCTAGTTACGCGCCAAAGGCTCTACCAGTTAAGCTATCAGAGACACTATCCGTATCTATTTACTCAGTCACCTAATAAGACTCACCGAGTAATGAACACAACCGTCTATCTTACGGTAGAAAGCATTATATCTTTAATTATATCAGTATAAACGCGGTAAAATTGCAGTATATCTTTAGTATTTTTACAGTAGAAATACCATTTTATTATTGTAAAATTATAGTAATATTATAGTTAATACATAAATTTTTTACAGTAAAAGTTCTAGAGTTTTACGGTAAATTTATCGTATTATTTCTGAACTTTGCAGCAAAAGTACGGTAGAAATGCTGTATAACTATAGTAAAAAAACTGGCCAAAATAACCACAGAAATACCGTATTATTGCACGCCTCATAGCGCGAAGCGCGTGAGGTTGTGCTTTATACTCGACTCGTCAAGTTCAAGCAATTTTGTGATCTTTAAATGCCTCTATCACAAGCATACTACACTTATACAATGATATAAGTAGATGTACACCGAAAAAACACTTAAATTAAACCATCTTTTAATTTCTAAAATCATTTTAAGTTGCTATTTTGAAAAAAAAAAACGTTTTGAAAAAAATTTTACGTGGACGTCCGGATGTCACCTCATTTTGGATGTACCAACGATTACTCCCGAACAAATTGATATTTCAAGACCGGACCTTTTTTATTAGTTTAAGAATTCGATGAACTGGGTCCGTATTTCATATCAGTGGCCTAGTTTACGTATTTTTTTTTTTATTGAATTTTTATTAAAATTCACTACGATACAATCGTACAAAGCCAAACGAACTTTTCTTATTTGTCACGTGAAAACTATGGCGCCACTTGATCAAGTTAGATTTTTTTAGACTGCGTGCGCATATGACAAGAAAAAAGGGCGCCGATGTTTAAAAAAAAAATAAAAAATACTCTGTAAGAAATTACTTAATTATAATTTTTTTTTTTTTTTTTTTTCTTTTAATCAATTACACAATTAATTGTTTTCTTAAAAAATGAATGAGCGTTATGAGGCGTGCACTTTTGGATTTTCCAAACTTTTTCAGAATTACAACGGTTAATTTATGGTAAACGCATCAATACCGAAAATTTACGGTATTTCAAAAACCGCGAGGGATGGTAACATGTTATAATATTTTAGTAATTTAGAATGCAAATTTTTGATTTTCAATTTTTAAATTTTTCAAATAACCTGTTTGACATTTATAGTACATTGTCTCGTTCTAGTTTCACAAAAAATTCAAAAGCTTTATTTTTGAAGGAGTCTAGGCTGAGTGATTCTATGACTTCAGTGGGTAGCTCTTTCCAGAGTCGAATTGCAGAGATTACAAATGAATTCTCGTAGATTGTAGTCGAAAAATTTGGCATTTTTAAAAGAATGTTATTAAATTTCGCTGCAATTCTTGTGTAAAATATACCAAAATCTCGTTAAAAAAAATGAGAATTAAAATGCTTGACCTCACTTGTAAATATTTACCAAAACAGTAAGTAATAATTATAATAAAATAATAATAAATAATTACCTTTAATTCTTTTGCCGTAAGAAGTACAAGGACCACGATCAAAAATACAATTAATATATTGATCAAATAATCGTTCATTTTTCAATAATATTGATATATTTTTAGGAAGTTTTTCCAACGATATATTTTCACTTGAAAAAGCTGAATTTAAAAAAAAAATAATTACCAATAATTTCATTTTAAAATTGCACGTTATTAATCGACTCATTTCTTCTTTATAACAAAAATTTCGATAAATTTCTCGCTTTATATATTTTTGAATCTCTATCTCATTGTCTTGTTATTATTACATTATCTTATTTTTTAATTGCTATCAAAAAAAAGCAACGCGAGAATTCAACAAACGTTTCGCTCTTCATTTAATTGATTGTTACTTCCTGGTCACGTAATTGATAAGAATTAAAATAACAGAAATAAAAAGTCGGTAATGTGTAACTGAAAATAAATTTTTAATCTTATAAAAGTAAACAATTGTAATTGAAGTATTATACACATTGATAACTAAACAATAATAATATTTTAGTTTTATATAATTTGTTTACTAGTTGTACTATGTATGTAAAAATCCGGTGGTCCGTTGTTTATTTTTTTGATTTTTTTTTATGTGTCAAATTATTTTATTCAGTGTACTGCTACTAAATCACTTTATATTTGCTCGTCTGGTGATCCATACTCCTGTAAAATATTTATTTTCTGTTATCACTAGTTGAAAAATTTTCATACTAATAATTCTTTATTATATAAAATGTAATGCATCATTTTTATCGCATTATTTATAATTTATAATAAATTATAATGTATTAAAAAAAAGACCTCGATTATAAAATAGTAAAAAACAATTTTTTTTCTGTATAAAAAATTATTTTTAAAAAAAAAAAATTTAATATCAATTATTTTATAATTTTTGACTGTCTAAAATATTTAAATTAAATAAAAAAATTCTACAAAGTGAAAAAAGAATTTTTCTGTACAAAAAATATTAAAAAAAAATAAAAATTATTTTTTTAATTATTTTTCTAAAAAAAAAAAAAATTTATTTTATAATTTTTGACTGTCTCAAAATATTTAAATTAAATAAAAAAATTCTAGTGAAAAAAAATTTTTTACAAAAATTGACTTAAAATAATAAAAAATGGGTGTTTAAATTATTTAATCTAAATTTTGCACTATATTTTATTATTTATTGTACTTATTATTACATTATTAATTATTATATCAATAAAGTGTAACGAGTGATAATAAAAAATGATATAAAAAATATAAATTCACAATCAAATTTTAACGAAAGATTATAAAAAGTCACCGAACTCAATCAATACTGATAATAATAATTATTGCTAATTTTTTACGATTATTATCAGAATCAGTATAAAATACCCAAGTCCAGTTAGTGCGTTAAGTTGATAAAACTATTAAAATAAGCAAAAAATGATCACGAAGAGAAACCTAGTGTGCTGATTTTTGTACCTTCAAAGCAGCCCTGACACCCACAGTGGCCAGTACTCCCAACCCAAACATTATCAAGTGCGGCAGGTACTTAATTCCGGGGATGTCGGGTCTCTTAGCCAGCAAAAGAGACAAGAATTTCAATTTTTTGTCGCTGTACGGCGGGTACCTTCCTCTGATGGAAAATTAAAACAATAATTAATTTTCCAAATTTAGATGAATTTTTAATATTAAATTAAACTTACGACGCAAGTAATTCTCCCATAGAACTGGTGTCTCTCACAAGGACACTTTTCTTGTGTGCAAATGTGTCGTAGGTCAATCTACCGTGATAAGCTCCCATTCCAGAGGCTCCAACTCCGCCGAATGGTAAATTGTCAACTAAATTTTTTTATTAAAAAATATGTTAATCTTTATTATTAAGAGAATAAGAAAAATTTTGTGTCCAGGAGAGTCATATGATAAAATTGTTTTTTTTTTAGTGAAAATTAGTGGACACATAATTAAGAAATGACCTTGTAGCTTGTGAAGTGTAGACATTTTTAAAAGTATAAGCTCACCCCGATGTTACACTCATCAAGACCTTTCATTTGAGTACCCACATCAATTTTTCATATATTTTATATATTTATATATATGTATATATGAAAAATATATCAAAAATGCAAATGGGTACTCAAATGAAAGCTCTTGATGAGCGTAATAACGGGATGAGCTTATATTATTAGAAACATCAATATTTAAGAAAATACAGAGCATTTTAACAAATATCTCGTGAACTATTGACATTTTTAAAGATATAAGCTCATCCCGATGTTCCACTGATCAAGACCTTTCATTTAAGTACCCACATCAATTTTTCATATATATATATATATATATATTTAATTTTATACTATTGTATCTTATATAATTTACATATTTATAATATCAAACGTAATGTTTTATATATATTATTGTATTTTGGCTACTTGTGCAAATCAGAATCACTATATGTATCTTTTTGTAACCTTTTTATTGGCCTTAAAAGGCTGTTAGGTTATATGCAATAAAGAAAATAAAATATATGAAAAATATATAAAAATGCATGTGGGTACTCAAATAAAAGCTCTTAATGAGTGTAACATCGGGATGAGCTTATATCTTTTAAAATATCAATAATTAAGAAATGACCTTGTATCTTGTGAACTATTGACATTTTTTAAAATATAAGCTCACCCGAACATTATACTCATCGAGACCTTTCATTTGAGTACCCATATCAATTTTTCATATATTTTATATATTTATATATATTATATATATGTATATATGAAAAATATATCGAAAATGCATGTGAGTACTCAAAAGAAAGCTCTTAATGAGTGTAACATCGAGATGAGCTTTTATCTTTAAAAATGTCAATAATTAAGAAATGACCTTGTATTTTGTGAACTGTTGACATTTTTAAAGATATAAGCTCACCCTGATGTTACACTCATCGAGACCTGTCATTTAAGTACCCACATCAATTTTTCATATATTTATATATTTATATATATTATATATATGTATATATGAAAAATATATCAAAATGCATGTAGGTACTCAAATGAAAGCTCTTAATAAGTGTAACATCGGGATGAGCTTATATCTTTAAAAATGTCAATATTTAAGAAAGTACAGTGGAATTTAACAAAATTCATTATTTAATAACGCCAAATTTTAATTATTTAGAGTTCAGAAATTACGACAGTCAAATAGTGAATACAAGCTCGTTAGTATTTAATTAATTGAATTTTGATAAATTAGTGAATTAATTGCTGAGAAAAATTATTTTATTTAATTATTCATTTGCTCTCTAAATATGGAGTGATATGTGAATAATAAATAACTTAAATTAATAAAAAATGCATGAGAAAAAAAAAGTAAACTAAGCGTGCAAGTGATAAGCGATAAGTACAGTATTTATGAGTAAAATAATGAACTGTACACATAAAACATAATTCTAAATAATTAAAAAAAATAAATAAAACTTATGATTACTATACAAAAAAAAAAAAAATTTTATATAGCTGAAAAAAATATATAAATTAAAATAAATCACCTGTAGCATGTAAAAAAGTGTCGTTATGTATTACGCCACCGCTAGATGTACAAGCAGTTACTAATTCTAAATTTTTACGATTAGTCCCAAATAAATGTAAAGCTAGAGGTTTCTCCCTGGTTTAGATAAATTTGTATTTAAAATAAAAATGATTAATTATGGTTATAACAAATATTAATAATAGTAATAGTAATAATTAAAATGAATTAATGAGATGAAAAATGAATTTTTCGGGTTGTATATACAAAAGTTTTTATCAAAAGTATAAATCTTCCACCGTTTAAGATCAAAGACTCACCGGCATATTGCATTATTGTGTCATTGCAGCATATGGCACCACTGTGCGTTTGATTTATAAACAGATCGCGTGTTTCTCGATCCTTGGAAAATATATACAATACTAGGGGGCAGTCGCTGTATGTACAAATTATTGTGTCAGTTTATGTATTATATAGCTAACAATTAATTTTAATTTCTTTAATCTAGTTCACTTAATTAATTTTATACGCGGAAATTATTTTCGTAATAAATTGTTAGTAATTTCTTAAAGTTCGTATTAAAAAAAAATTAACTGTGAATTATAAAGTAAAAAAATTTTTTCTAAATTAAATTAATAAGTTATTTAATTTTATATTTTAAGTGGAGGTAAATTTCACGGTAATTTAAATGTTTGATGACAATGACCTAATTAATACGCTTATATATTCACCGTTCATTAATAAACTTGATCGCTTCGTATGCATTTGATACATTAACAATAGGTAATATTGGACCAAATATTTCTTGTTGCATTATTGGGTCACTTGGTTTAACATCCACAAGGATTGTTGGTGATATATAATTATCTTGGGGATCTAAATCACCGCCTACGGCTATTTTACCGCTATTAATTAACAGGTTTGCCAATCGTCTATAATTAAAAAAAAATTAAATCAGTAAAATTACCAAAAAAAAACGGTAATTATTTACAAGTGGGGTACACCCTATTTTTGGCCATATCTAGGTGAAAAATTAACAGTTAAAAATTTTTTGTTATTCTGCTCGGTTATACGGCGCATTTATGAACAAAAATATCGTGAAAGAAAAAAATAAAAATTTCGATAACTTTTTTGCCTTCAAAAGTTGGAAAAAATTTTGGCACTCATGTTTTTGGATAAAATTTCTATTTTATCTTTTTTTATATATATATATATTTTTTTTTTTGAAAATTACATAAAAAAAAAGAACAATTTAAAAGAAAAAAAAGTTAAAATTTATAAATTTTTTTTTTAATTTTTTAAAATTGTAATAATCAATTTTTTTTTTAATTGTTCATTTTTTTACGTATTTTTCAAAAAAAAAAATTTATCAAAATCAAAAAAAAAATAAAATTAAAATGTTGGACCACACTTGCAAATAATTACCAAAAAAAAATTAACTTAAATTAAGAAAATTTTTTTAATTTAACAATTTTTTTACTCAAATCAAAAAGATGAAGTTCTTAAAAATTATTTACTTGATTAAAATTAATTTATTTTTTTGTATAAATAAAAACACTTACTGGTAATGATTTTGATTAACAATACGACAAAAATCAGTACTTAATTTCGGATTATCTCCATACCATTGTTTAATTAATATTTTAGCTCGTTCAACAAATTTATTTTCTACTTCTTTTGTACACAATATATAATCCGGTGCAATACAAGTCTGTCCAGCATTGAGAAATTTACCCCAGAGGATGCGTTTTGCTGCCAAGTCCAGATCTGCTGTGTTATCAATCCACACTGGACTGTAATATAAAAATTTATTTTATAAATTCATACTATCAATTTTTTTAACTTCCCGCTAAGAAAATTAAAAATTTTTTACTAAAGGGAAGTTATTGATTTCGGTCCAATTTTTGAAAATCGAGTTTTCATCGGATCTTCACGTTTTGAGGTCCCAGGAAGCCATTCTGACTATTCTCGTCAAGCTGTCCGGCCGTGTGTTTGTTTTTAAATAAATTTTTGTCGTACAGTTTCTCAAAAACGAATCAACCGATTTAATTCTACGAAACGTCATTTAAAAGGGTTTATCAAAACTTAGATTTGATTAGATTTGAGAATTATATATGAAAAATCTATCAAAAATTGATGTGGGTACTCAAATGAAAGGTCTTGATGAGTGTAACACCGGTATGAGCTTATATCTTGAAAAATGTCAATAGTTAAGAAAGTACAGGGCTTTTTAATCAATATCTTGTGAACTATTGACATTTTTAAAGATATAAGATCACTCCGATGTTACATTCATCAAGACCTTTCATTTGAGTACCCACATCAATTTTTCATATATTTTATATATTTATATATATTTTATATATGTATATATGAAAAATATATGAAAATGCATGTGGGTACTTAAAAGAAAGCTCTTGATGAGTGTGACACCGGGATGAGCTTATATCTTAAAAAATGTCAATAGCTAAAAAAGTACAGGGCTTTTTAATCAATATCTTGTGAACTATTGACATTTTTAAAGATATAAGATCACTCCGATGTTACACTCATCAAGACCTTTTATTTGAGTACCCACATCAATTTTTCATATATTTTATATATTTATATATATTTTATATATGTATATATGAAAAATATAACAAAATGCATGTGGGTACTCAAATGAAAGCTCTTGATGAGTGTAACATCCAAATGAGCTCATATGTTTAAAAATGTCAATATTTAAGAAAGTACAGTGCAATATTAATTAATCCATCTAGTCATTCCGAAGAAATTAAAAAAAAAAAAAAAACCAAAAAAAAAATTGATTTTTATGTTATTTAAAATAAATTTAAAGCGTGCAAAAAAATCATAATAAAACCATGTCAACATTTTTTGTGCTTAAAAAACTGCGTTGAATGCTTCTTTAAAGAAGAAAATCGAACAACCCGTGCAAAAAAAAATTCTGATTCAAAATGAATTTAAGATTGAAATTCATATTTTGACACAAATATGAATTAGTTTTGAGATCAATCCAAATTTGCGATTGATTTGTAGATAGAAATTAGTACGCCTGTAGAACTTTCGATCCTGCTTCAGAATTTTAATAAAGACAAGAATATTTAGGATAAATTTTATATATAAAATATTCTTAAGTATTTATTAAAATTCTGAAGCAGGATCGAAAGTTCTACAGGCATGCTTATTTATATTTACAAATTAATTTCAAATTTGGATTGATCTCTTAAATTCATTTTGAATCAGAATTTTTTTTGCACGGGGACACATTCAAAAGTTATAGATCATTAATAAATACATTTTGAGCTCGAAGAGCTCAAAATGTGAAAAACGGTGCTTTGAGCTTGAAAATTTCAAAAATTAACCAAAAAACATTTTTTAAGACGCTTAAAATTCAAACTTAGCAGGAAGTTCTAGAGTTGATCTGCGCGGTCAACCAATTTCTAGATTTTGTTCAAAATATTTACCTTTTACCACCAAGCTCAAGAGTCACTGGAGTAAGATATTTATTAGCAGCCTCGCGAATTATTTTTCCAACATTACCAGACCCAGTATAAAAAATATAATCGAACCTCTGCTTCAATAACTCGGTAGTCTCGGCAATCCCGCCGGTTACAACATGATAGCATTCCTGTAAGATAAATTTAACTAATGAATATAAAGTGGACCTTGAAAAAGCATTTTTATAAGGTGTCGAGTCATCAATCACCTAGTAATCGTTAAATATAAATTACAAACGTACTGTATCTAAATATTTGGGTACTAAACGAGCGATTGTATCAGCAGTCGCTGGAGATACTTCGGATGGTTTCATAATGACGCAATTGCCCGCGGCAATGGCCCCCAGAGCTGGTGCAAGCAGTAATTGTAAAGGATAGTTCCAAGATCCGATTATCAACACTACTCCGTAAGGGTCTTTGTGAATTTCTGGAGAGTCTAGTATGTTCACTAAATCTTTTGGAGGCTAAAAATTATAATTTTAAATTATTTTTCTTCCGAAGTTATTTCACAAGTTGGTACAGTAGTATTGATAATATATATATATATATATATATTTATATTTATATTTATAATTATAATTATAATAGCGAGTTTAAAGGTGTCATTTATATTTATGTGAATGGATATTAAAATTTTTTTTTTACCTTCTCGACAGATGACCACTCTTTTATATTCCTGAGCATCGATATGATCTCATTCAGTGTGTAATCTATTTCAAGGCAGCAGTTTTCAAATTTACTCTGAAATTTAAATTTATTATATTTATTATTATTTTTTAAATTTATCTTTGAGACCTTGACTTATAACTATTGATTTTAATTTATAATTTTTGAGTAACATTTCATTAACGAAAATTTTTTTTTTAATTGTTTTTTATTCTTATTATTATTGATTAATAATCTTTTAAAATTATTTTTTTAAAATTATTTTTTTTAATACTTTAAAAATTTATTGACTTATAACTATTGATTTTAATTTATAATTTTTAGGTAACATTTTATTAACGCAAATTTTTTTTTTATTTTTATTAATGATTAATAATTTTTTTTTTTAATACTTTAAAAATTTATTGTGAAATAATTTTACTTAAAAGTTTTAAATAAAAATTAAATTGAGAAATTTAATTAATTAAATCTGATATTATATGTGTAAATAATTTGTAGAAAAAAAAAATAATAATAAAATACCCTTCTTAAATCCGACTTGAGCGCAGAGTGAAATTGTTCTGTGTTTTCCTCCAACATTCTTTTCAGCTGTTTTATTTGATGAATTCTCCATTTCAAAGGCCGAGTTTTACCGCTGAAATATGCGTCTCTCGTTTTTTGAACAAGCTGAAAGCAAATACAACTAGATAAATATTTCATAATAATTATTATTTATTACCGACTTCGTTTTTTTTTTTTTTTTTTAATGATTTTACAAATATTAAAAATTTAATTATTACCAACAGAAATTACAAATTCATCGTCACTTCAAATTTTCAAAAATAAAGCATATGAATTTTTTATGAATAAAGAAGCAAACTCTTGACAATTTATTATGTTTGAATATTACATATCCTATTATTAATCTGTATAAATTAATATTAACCTTGCATAATATCGTTTAGATTATGTACCTTTATGTATTACGTTATTTCTTCTTCTGTTCACTTAACATAGAATTATTTTCCTAATGTTCTAAATATACATTATAATACTTACATGATTAAATAAAACTGTTACATTTTTGTATTTGCCATTAGGCTTATTGCCTTGGCATATAAATTAAATAAATAAAAAAAAATAAAAAAAAATTAATATATATTTATACATTAAATTAATATAGTATTAAAATTTCAGATAAATATTTTTTTTTTTTACAAAATCAATTTTAATATAAAAAAAATGCCATTCGGTCTCACCCCAAATGGAAGGTAGATTTCATGTAATATAAGATTTTCTTTATTCATGTTATTTAATTTGTTGAATAAAAAATGTTTATGTAATTTTTAAATTTTCAATCCGCAATAACTTTTAAACGAGTTAACCGATTATCACGTAGTTAACAACAGTCGATGCAGTTTTTTTGAATTCTATGATGAATTTTAAACCGTGAATTGATCAGATAAAAAATATATCAGACAAATATATATATATTTTATATATATATATATATATATATATATAGCATATATATATATATATATATATATATATATATATATTTTTTTAACCAATGGTGTTTTTGGAACTTATTTGACTAATTATGATATATGATAGCAAAATCAGGTGAAAATTCCACCATGAGAACTAATGCAATAGTTAGATTTCTAACAAAATATACCTAAAAAAAATAACACTAAAGTTAGCCGACGTTTTTAATTATTAAATTATTAAATTAGAACTAAAAAATACTTTTTTAAAATTGAGTTTTTTACAAATAAAAATTTTTTTATTATTTTGTAATAATTTTTTTAATAAAAAAAAAGTTTTAAAAATTTTTAAATGTCAGCTAACTTAATTTTCATTAAAAATAAACAGATTTTTAGATGTCAAATATTTTTTTTGTCATAAAAAATATGAATAATTAACTATACTAAAATTAAAAGCTGAAAATTTTTTAATTTTTCTAAAAACTTAATTATCAAAAAATTTTAATTAAAAAATTATATGGTCATTTTTAAATTTTTTTTAACAAACAATTTTGTTCAAAAAAATTATTTAAAAAAAATTGCATTTTTAATTATTATAAATTTCTACTTGTCAATTTTTTTTGCTATTATTTATTTGTTACAAAAATTCTAAAAATTAACAAATGTCTGCTAAATTAATTTTCATAAATAATTACAAGTGAAAATTTTTTATAATTTGTAATAAAAACTGTCACTGTTTATTATCATAGTAATTGACATAAAAAAATTTATTAAATAATAAGATAAACACTTACATCAGCATGATTTATCGAAACAGGTTTTCCGTTCATGGTAGCTAAAAAAAAAAAAAGATAATTTTTAATTATTGTATTTTTTATTTTTAATATTTAATATAAATTTTAATAAACTGTGAAGACTCGCTATTAGAAACTGTTAAATATTTAATCACTTCTGACTACTGACTCAGACGTTGGACCCAAAAACAACTCGGCTTAAGATAACAACTCTGATAAAAATAAATATGAATCATTTTTGATAATTTTTAAAAAGTACATACCGTATGAATTAACTGGCTGTCAAAATGACACAACCTATTGTTGATAATATGTAATATCCTTTTTTATTATTATTAAAAAAATAACCAATTGAAAATATTTTTTACTTGTTTGTCAATTCAATAGAGAATAAAATACTGTACCTACTCGTCTTGTATGTAAATGTTACTCTGAAGAGTGACAAGATCTAACTTGGAGAAATAATGAAAAATAATAACAAAAAAACTACGTGTTTCATAACAACTTATATATATATATATATTTAGAAATAATTTATATTTTTATTGGTGGAAATTAAAGAGTAGGAGTTCTCCCACTAAATATATGTACATATATATGGATATATATTACATATATAGATATATATTACATATATATGCATATATAGATATATATTACATATATATGCATATATATGGATATATATTACATATATATATATATATATATATATATATATATATATATATATATATATATATATATATATATATATGTGTGACAGAATGAGATATTTCTAAAACACACCGAGAGGTCGCACTAGTATCGTGTGTAATTTTACTTTCACTTAATTCACTTATTTTGTTTGAAATAATGAAAAATAAAATAAAATAATAATTTATACGGTCGTTTTCACTGGAGTTTACTTTCTCGTTTCATTACAATCCTCATACATGTAATTCACGAGTTTATGCAAATGTTAATTGTTATTATTTTAGTTTTATGTAATTTAATATTGCTAACTGATGACAGTTGGCGCTTTCGAGGCATTGTGTTATTAGATAGAGTAATAAATTTTTTTTGCGGAAATTTTTTTGTAATAAACTGTGATTTGTTAAGTTTAGTTACTTATAATAACTTATTATTAATTTAATAACTATAGCTAAATTCTATTGTTGAGAAATAGTGAAGCTGAAATCAGCTGACAGCTGTCAAATTTTTTGTTGTTTTTAAAAAATAAATTCATAAGAGAAAAAAATTTTTTTTTAATTGTACTTAGAATTAATAGTACTTGAGAATTTTTGCAATTTTTTTTTTTTTGTTCAAATATGATACTGATTGATAATTAATTTAGCAGATATTTAATAATTTTTTTTAACAAATAAATTACGGCAAAAAGAATAAGAAAAAAATATTGACATGTAGAAATTTTTAAAAATTATAAATGCAAATTTTTAAAAATAATTTTTTAGAAAAAATTTGTTTATTAAGTAAAATTAAAAAATTTTCAAGTGACTGCTAACTTTATTGTTACTGATACTGAAGTTAGCTGATGTTTTTTTTAAAAAAACAAAATATTACAAAAAAAATTATGAAAATTGAAGTTTTAATAATTAAAAATGTAATTTTTTAAATAACACTGAAGTTGAAAGATATTAGAAATTTTTTTAGAATTATATAACAATTAAATTGTTATGAAAAAAATTTAATAAAAAAATTCCACATGTAAAAATTAAAGAAAATTATCAGTGAAAATTTTTAGAAGCGCTTTTAGTAATGTAATTAATTTGTTATAAGAATTTAAAAAATTGACAGCTGTCAGCTAACTTCAGTATCATTTTTTTAAAAATAATTTTCCGAAACAAATTTGTAAAGAAATAAAATTAAAAAATGATCAAGTGACTGCTAATATTAATTTTAAAAAAATTTTCTGAAAAATTCCACTTGTAAATATGTCAAAAAGTTATCGTTATAATTTTTTAAAAAAATATCTTCTTAATAGCAATTTATTTATTGAAAAAATTCAAAAAAAAATGACAGATGTCTATTACTTGTAAGATAATTATATTTAATAAATTATTTAGATATTTTAGTCATTCATACCGAAGACGAAAATTCACATCTCAAAAAAATATAAAAAAATGTAACCAAGCCAGGAATAAAACCTTGATCTTCCCAATTACATCCTAATAAAGTTGTAATAATAGTTATGACTAATCTTTTAATCATTAAAAATTAATTACAATTTATTCTATTGTAATTAACATTGAAATTTAAAATCACCTGACACTTCAAAAAAATTTCAAGTCCAATTTTATAAAAATATTGTTTTTTCTAATAATTTACCCGTTTGAAAAAAAAAATACTTTTCTCATAAAAAAAATTTACGTAATAGAAAACTACTTGCTAGATAAATTGTTAATAACCCAATAAAAAAAATTATATAATTTATCTCATTAAACAGAGTGTAATTACTTTTTTTTAAGCTTGCATTAATTTTTATAATTAATGTCTAATAAATAATTCATAAAATGTAAAACAAAACTATAATGAAATTTTGTTACCATTTATTTTATTGTTGATGATTACTTTGTCTGAGGGTTCAACGTCAATTGCAATAACATTCGACATTTTTGCTGACGAATTAAAACTTAAAAAACTAAATAAAAATTCGGAGTTTAGCGGACTCAACTCGCCGGGAATCAACAAACGTCTGTTAAACGGTAATAAAAAAAAGTTATTTCTTCACAATTACCCTTGATGAAGAACATATAAATCAATGTACATTGGTATTATTTTTATGCATGTACGAGTAAAAAACTATTGACTTAATTTAATGATACTCCTAGTTAGCAGTAACTTGTTGAAGGATTTTCTACCAGATGTATAATTACTTCTTATAAAAAGGTGACAATTCCTAAATATTTTAACAGCGAAGAACTTAAAGTAAAGTGTCACTTAACTACTTAGCATTGATTATCCAGTTAACGTAACAAGAGTATCAATAAATAATCACCCTTGACAATCAATAATTTAATTGACTTTTTAAAAATGCCTCACATTACTTCCTTGTTTGTTTATTAAAATAATTAATACTTTTTAATTTTTAATACGTACCTATTTTTTAGAATAGTTGATAGTTAATAATTATTAAAAGACAAAATAATTACACGTATATCCAAGTGTAATTATAAAAGATCATTTACGACTCAATTTTGTTTATGATAAGAAAATTTTAATGACCTTATTGATTAATTTTTATCATTATTATCCTGATAAATATTTTACTTAAAATTAAATTAAGTAAATGTTAGTATAATTTTATTTCTGTATCTTAATTTCAATTAAAATTTATTTACTTACATAAAATAATTTTTTTAGTTTAAAGTTAATAAAAAATTTTAGAAATGATTTAAAAAAAATTTTTTTTTTTTACAATTTTTCGTTAAAAATTTAAAAAATAATTTATTTAACTTCTAAATAAATTAATTAAAAAAAAAAAAGACCATTCGACAACCGAAATGGAAGTAGATTTCTTGAATAAAAAAAAAACATATTTTTTATGAAATAATATTAATAATAATATACAACTTCTGTTATAATAAAAAAATGACATCAAAATGAATGCCAAAGTAAAATTTCATTAAATTTGTCTGAGAAAGCAGATAATTTTTGACCTAGACTGATAATGAGGTATGCAAATTAAAGTTTATTTAATGAGCTTTCAGATGCAATTTACAAAAATTTCACAAGTTATTGCATTCATTAGTTATTTTGCAAAGAAACAGTAAAATTGCCAATTTTTAAGGATTTTTAAGAATTCAAATTTTTGTAATTCTTAAAATATTTAATGTAAAAAAATATCTAAGTATGCAAATTGAAGCTTATTAAATAAGCTTTCAGATGCAATTTACAGAAAATTAATATAATATCGTATTTAATTGTTATTGCGCGGAAATAAGTACGATAAAAGTGAAAATTTTTGAATTGCTGTTATTCCTAAACTTTTAAATTTAAAAAAATTAATAAGTATGCAAATTGAAGCTTATTAAAAGTAAAAGTAAAAATTTTATGAAAATTAAAATAGCCGACATTTGAAAATTTTGATAATTTATTTTATTGAAAAATAATTTTTAAAAAAATAAAACAAGAATTTTCACATGTAGAAAATTTTAAAAATTATCCGTGGAATTTTTAAAAAATAGTTTTTTAGTTCTAATTTTTAATTAAAAAAAAAAAATAAAAAATTTTTGAGTGTCAGCTAACTTAATTTTCATAAAATTTTTGCGATTTTTGAAAATTTTTTAATTGCTCTCAATTCTAAACCGACAGATTTGGCTTATCTTTAAATTTGACCTCAGTAGGACCACTAGTCTCTTGAAAAGTGCAATTTTTCGTCTTGAAATAATTAATCAAAGACATTTTTCTATAATTTTAATAATTTAAACTTATAAAGTAAATGAAATTGATTTAATTTATACTTAATTCTAATGAAAATAAAGTTAGCCGACATCAAAAAATTTTTATGGTTTTATTTACTAAAGAATTATTACAAAAAAATTTTTTCATTTGTTAAAAACTTCAAAAACCATAAGTGCAATTTTAAAAAAATATATTTTTGTTATAATTTAATAAATTAAGCAAAATCAAAAAATCAAAAATTTCGGCTAACTTTATTATTGTTTAATTCTAACGAAATGTTAATGCTTTTTTTTTTTTATTTTCTTTTTTCACCTAAAACTAAATTTAATTGATGTAAACCTAATGTATAAAGCCGATTGGCGTTTGATTAAATAAATAAATAAATAAATAAAAAAATACTTACTGGCAGTACTGGTATCTTCTTCAATATTAATATTCACTTGAGAAACTTTATCATCCACAGGATGATCAACTTTATTATCCGGCTCTTGGTCGGCGACCATATCTACCACAATTTCAGTCGCCTAAAAAAAAATCACAGATCAATATAAAATGAATCACATAAACAATAAACTTGTAACATGTTAAGTAATTACTAAAAATATTCAAGTAGTTAGACATTTTAAAATCCCAAAAAAACCTTTCAACAAATTATAAATTACAATAAAAAAATAATTAAGTAAAATAAAATTGAGAAATAAAAATTTCCGGACTTGAAAATGAATTATTTTAATTTAAATAAAAACACAGCAAGTATTTCTGGTGTAGCCAACCAGAGAAGCACAGAATGAATATGAAGAGAGTAGAGAAGAAGAAAAGATTGAAGGCCGCTGGACCACAAAAACCAGTTGGTAGGGAGATGCAATAAGATATAATAATAAAAAAAATATATCTGTAGTACTTATGGGACATGTCTCATGCACTCGGAAATAAAATGTTACATACCATTTTGTGTCAGCGATTTTTCAGTTAGCTAAAACCTGTAAAACTAGACTCTGTCACACCAAAAGTAACTCTGATTTCGCTTTCTTTGAGTAATGGTGTATTTATTAACGATTCTATGAATTTAAGCACTTAGAGACCGGTCAGGCAAGACCAGGAAGTGCACAGTAAATGTAACAAACCATTAAATAGTTAAATTATATCACATCACAGCCTCTATCACTATCACTATTACGTCGTTGCGTGTCGCGGCAACAATGAATTGATTTCTAATAATATTAAATATTAAAACAGCAACTTCATCGTTGCCATCGTTATTTACATTATTTCTTTGTGGTGGTGTTATATATATATTTTACACATATCAATTCACTTGATTATCCTCCAAGTAAAGTATAATGAGTACCGGTCTCAGTGTTTTGATTTAATTACTACTCATACCTTCGGCTCATTAATCGATCTTAGATATTTTTTTAATTTTTTTTTTACCTTAAAATAACTATACTGATTATTTTTTAATAATTTATTTCTTCGCTTTAAATCTTATTCTAGCTTTGAGTCAATCTTATTGCTTTAAGGCACTGAAAATCACATTGTAAAAATTATTGAAAAATATATATATGTTTGTTGTGTATAAATATATAAATTTGTTATTTAAATTACACATTATATAGACCACCTGGGTCAATTCTTTTTTAACCAGGTACTTTATCGTTATTTTTTATTTTTACGATCCATTTTTTTTAATTAATTATTATGGAATTTTTATTTATTTTTAAAGGATCATATTTGGCAACTTTAAATATTTTTGGTCACTTTTTTTTGTTAATATAAAAAGTTTAAAATATTTTTTTTTAAACAATAATTTTAATATTATTTTTTGTATAAAAATTTTAAAAATTATTTTTTTCAATATTTTTTTTTTTTTATAAGAAGTTTAAAATATTATTTTTTAAACAATAATTTTAATATTATTTTTTATATAAAAATTAAAAAATTATTTTTTTCAATATTTTTTTCTATATAAAAATTTTAATATTTTTTTTAATGTTTTTTTTTTTTATAAAAAAATTTTAATATATTTTTTTAATGTTTTTTTTTTTTATATAAAAATCTTAATGTATTTTTTTTTTTATATAAAAATTTTGGTATATATTTTTTTTTACATAAAAATTTTTAAATTATTTTTTTCAATATTTTTTTTTTCATATAAAAATTTTTTATTTTGATATTTGAAAATTAAAAAATCTGCATATTTGGATGATGAATATATATTTAAATATTAATTATAATTGTAGATAAAAAAAATGTAATTTCTAAAGTTTAAAAAAATTTATAAATAAAAAAAAAATTTTTTTATGACCAAAAATAAGCAAAATAAAAAACTAACGACTATGAATAACAATTAATTATAAAAAATTATTTTAAAAAAATAAAGAAACTTAAAAATGGATCGCAAAAATTAATACCAATTTTTGAATCGCTGTACAGCAAGTTTCCATTGATGAACTACTGATAAATAATTCTTGCCTCGTTTTATATCTGGCTGAAAAACCCTATCAACTTGTCTTAATTTACACACTTCTTCGCGAGTCTCCCAAATACCTAAAAAAAATAAATATACCAAGGTAAACATCTAGATAAAAATAAAAATAAAAATAATTTAAAGACAGTTACCACACTGAAGACCGGAAAGAAAAGCAACGCCGAGTATAGACATTTCGGGACTCATCGCCCGCTCGACAGGCAAACCAGTGAGGTCAGCCAATAATTGTAATATAAAATCACTCTGGGATACTCCTCCATCTACCCTGAATAAAAAAATAATAATTTATAGTCTATAAATAAAAGATCTGAATAAATTAAAAACAATGAGAATTTAAATGTTGTTTTGATACTAACGTTAGTTTGTCAACCTCATTATTTCTGATAATTCATTCAAGTTACAAAAATATATTTTTACCTAATGCTATTGTAGTTACGACTAGTTTCTGTGCATAATGAATCGTACAAAAGTAGAATACGAAATACTAAGCCTTCCAGTACTGATCGTACAATATGAGCACGTCCTGAAGTTGGTTTTAGCCCAATTAGCCCTGTAGCCGCTGCTTGGTCATTTATTGGTGCCTATTATAATGTAAAAAATAATTTAATAATCTATATTATTAAGTATTTAAGCTGCATTCAAAAATACTCTATCTCTAAATACATAATTAAGAAATGACCTTGTATCTTGAGAACTATTGAAATTTTTAAAGATATAAGCTCACCCCGATGTTAAACTTAACGAGACCTTTTATTTGAGTACTCACATCATTTTTCATATATTTTATATATTTATATATATGTATATATTTATTTATTTAAATAAACAAACCCAACAGCCTAGGGGTCATTAACAGGGTTAATAATACAACAGTTAGTAGATAAAAAAAAAAAAAAAAAATTTTGATTTATAACAAAATGACTTATAGCTAGCATAGTGATTTCATATTTAATAGAATATTAATATTAGTATTAATTATAAATATTCTATATTATAAATATTAATATTAATTATAAATTTAATAGATAGATTGCTAAAAAAGTAGACCATTGATGTGTTAGCAATTGCAAACCATAAAAAAAAATAATAGTAATTGATAAATCCCTTATTGAGTTCTTGATAAGTATATGAGATTGTCTATATAAACAAAAATGTAACAAAGTTTGTAGAACAGACTGTACATTTGGTAAAAAATATAATAAAAAAAATAGTAATTGATAAAATTAAAAAGAAAAAATAATAATATTAATAATAATTATAAAAGTTGTAGCAATTGCACATAATTAACACTATTAAGTTGATATTTTGCCAAGTGATGCTGTTATACAGCCACTAAGTTAGTTTGACAGCACCAGGTGTAAATAATTATTTGATAATTAGTAACAAGATTGTTTTGGTAAAATTTAAGGCAAATTATAAAAGTCATTTAAGAGCGCAAATCTATGACAAGTACGTCAAAATGCATGTAGGTACTCAAATGAAAGCTCTTGATAAGTGTAACATCGAAATGAGCTTATATCTTTAAAAACGTCAATATTTAAAAAAGTACAATGCAATTTAACAAAATTCATTATTTAATAAAGCAAAATTTAATTTTTTTATAGTTCACAAGTCACGACAGTCAAATAATGACTACAAGCTTGCTAGTATTCAATTAATAAAATTTTGATAAATTAGTAAATTAATTACTAGGTTGCTAGGACTGAAAGGTTGCTAGTTTATTTATTAACTAATCAAATTTATTTTTTAATTATTTTCAAAAATAACTCACTTGTAATCCACTAAATGCAGGTACAAAATAAATATCAGAACCTTCAATAGAATTTGCCAACTCAGACATTTCACTTGGATCCTTAATAATGCCTGTATGAAATATTAAATAATGTAAATTCACGAAAATAAATTATATAAGCTAATTAGTAATTATATAAGCTAATTAGTAATTACCTATCGATTTAATCCATTCGATAACAGTTCCAGTATCACTGGAAGCCCCCTCAGCCATATAAACAATCTCAGAATTTATTTTCCAGGCCACCAGAGGATACAGCCCAGCAACTGACGCGTGAGGCTCTTTGCCGGTATTGACATTTAAAAAACTACCGGTTCCCATAGTTACTTTAAGATCACCTGGCTCGAAACAAGTTGACCCGAATAACGAAGCCGCTTGGTCAGCCATCTGCAATAAACAATAACTGAGTAAATTATCTTCTGAATAATTCTGATAAATAATACATACACAACATCGAATAGGTATTGATACACCTAAAATATCTTTTGGAATAGTACCGAAATCTCCTGCATTGTCAACGACTTTTGGGAACATCGTCGAGGGTATTTTAAATAAATTCATCGCCCATTGCGCCCAGCTCATCGTAAATGGGTCGTACAGTCCCGTTGCTGAGGCGTTTGATACATCGGTTATGTGTTTGCCTAAAATTTATTAAATTAGTTCATTAAATATTTAATATAAAGTAATTACATTAAATATTTAATTTAATGTAATGACGTTTTTAAAGATATAAGCTCATCCCGATGTTACACTCATCAAGAGCTTTCATTTGAGTACCCACATGCATTTTTATATATTTTTCATATATACATATATACATATATACATATATAATATATATAAATATATGAAAAATTGATGTGGGTACTCAAATGAAAGGTCTCGATGAGTGTAACATCGGGATGAGCTAATATCTTTAAAAATGTCAATAGTTCACGAGATACAAGGTCATTTCTTAATTATTGACATTTTAAAAAATATAAGCTCATCCCGATGTTACACTCATCAAGAGCTTTCATTTGAGTACCCACATGCATTTTTATATATTTTTCATATATACATATATACATATATATATATATATATATATACATATATATATATATATATATATATATATATATATATATATATATATATATATATATATGTATATATGAAAAATATACATGTATAATATATATGTATATATATATATATATATATATATATATATATATATATATATATATATATATATATATATTTATATATATATATATATGAAAAATTGATGTGGTACTCAAATGAAAGGTCTGGATGAGTGTAACATCGGGATGAGCTTATATCTTTAAAAATGTCAATAATTAAGAAATGACCTTGTATCTCGTGAACTATTGACATTTTTAAAGATATAAGCTCATCCCGATGTTACACTCATCAAGAGCTTTCATTTGAGTACCCACATGCATTTTTATATATTTTTCATACATATATATATATATATATATATATATATATATATATATATATATATATATATATATATATATATATATATATAATGTATATAAATATATGAAAAATTGATGTGGGTACTTAAATGAAAGGTCTTGATGAGCGTAACATCGGGATGATCTCATATCTTTAAAAATGTCAATAGTTCACGAGATACAAGGTAATTTCTTAATTATGTATCTAGAGATAGAGCATTTTCGAATGCATCGCAAGTACAAGACCTTTCTAATGATACAAAATTCAATCATAAAAACCTATTTTATCATATAAATACACTGACCACAAAATTTTTCTTATTCTCTTAATAATATAGATTATTAAAAAATTTATTAACCAGTTAATTTATAAAGAAGCCAGCAATCAACGCCTCCAAAAACAGCTTTTCCACTCTGAGCAGCTTCTCTTAGTCCAGGAATATTTTGCAAGACCCACATCAAGCGCAAGGTCGTCTGAAAATTGAAATATTAATTAAGTTAATTTTTATTAATTCATTTATTCATGTAAAATTTTATTAATTTTACCTCAATAATTTTTTTTACAAGACTAATTTAAGAATTTATTAGTGCTCTGGATTTTTTATTGCGTAATAAAATTTAGTGACTAATGATTATTATAAATTATAAATAATAAATAAATTAACAATATATACCTGAGTATTCATCAATTTTAATACGCTGCCAGCGAGAAATCTTTTATTGCGTGACAATGTATAGAGAATATGAGCACCCATTCTTAAACTCTTCATTGTTAATGATGAATTCCATTCACGTACCATTGAGTCTGCTCTCAAGTCCTTCCATGTTATTATTCTAATGAAATACGTACAATTAATTTTAATTTTTTAATACAAATTTGGGTAAAATTCAAATATTTATTTATTTATTATTCTGTTTCATAATTTATTATTATTATTAAAAAAAAAAAGTCGTAATAATATATTGTGTAAATTACCTGTGGTAATTTTTCCCCGTTTCAAAGTTCCACGAGATAAAACTGCTACGTTGGGTTGATATTCCAAGACACGCTATTAATTTCACGTCTATTTTACTCGCTGCAATTTATAATGATCCCAATTAATTATGATTGTACAGTATTATCATTTATTATCTATGTTTATGTAACTATGGATCATAAATGATTTTTTTTAATATCAATAAAATTTCTTATCAATTTAAAAAAATCTGTATTGCAAAATTTTATAATTATATTTATTTATCAAATTATAAATGCAAATAAAAATTTTAAAATGAAAAAAAAAAATTAAATATTGAAAAATAAAAATAAAAATTTTTATTAAAAAATAATTTTAATTACCATCAACAGCATCTTTTAAAACTTTAATAATTGACTCCCAGAGCTGATCCGGATTTATTTCAACGTACGCGGCTTTTGGATAAAGTAACTCGACCTTTAACATAAAAAATTCATTAATAATTTTAAATTACAGGTAAAAAATATTATTATTGTTGTTATGTCGTAATAACAGCAATTTTAACAGTTACGTTTTATTGCTTCGATTACTCATTTTTATTTTGTAACTTCTGCAAAAAAAAAAAAAAAGTCACTAAATAATTTAAATAAAATTTTGATATCAAAAAATAATATTATTCAGCAGTTTAATTTTTAAATAAATAATTAAACAATTAAAAATTTTTAGAATTTTTTTTATTGAAAAAATCATTACAAAAAAATAAAAAAAAATTTTCACTTTTAAAAAACTTTAAAAACTGTAAGTGCAATTTTTAAAAAATATTTTTTTGTTCTAATTTAATTATTCAAAAAAATTAAAAATGTCGGCTAATTATGAAAATTAAGTTGAAAATTTCTGTAATTTATTTTATTGGAAAATTATTTTTAAAAAAATTTAAAGAGAAAATTTCACATGTAGAAAATTTAAAGAACTATATGTGAAAAAATCAAAAAATTAAAAACGTCGGCTAACTTTGAAAATTAAATTAACCGACACTCAAAAATTTTTGATTGTTTTTTAAATTAAAAATTACAACTAAAAAACTATTTTTAAAAAATTCCACAGATAATTTAAAAAATTTTCTACGTATGAAAATTTTTGTTTTAATTTTTTAAAAATTATTTTTCAATCAAATAAATAGTCAAAATTTTCAAATATATAAAAAAATAAATAATTATGAAACTAAAATTAGCCGACAGTGAAAAAATTTAATTTTTTTTTTATTAATTGAATAAGAAATAAAAAAATATTTAAAAAAAATTGCACGTATAGTTTTTCAAATTTTTTGCATGTGTAATTTTTTCTTTTAATTTTTTTGTAATAATTTAATTAAAAAAAAAAATTCTGAAAATAATCAGCTGTTGGCTGATTTTATTTTCATAAATAATTTATCAATTAAGTATAAAAATAAATAGAATAAAAAAATTTAATACCTTTTCAGCAGCAGAAGCAATTGTAACAGCTTTATTATCTAAAATATGACACCTAATAGTCGTAGTGCCGACATCAAGTGCGACAATATATTTCATTGTTATTTAAATAAAATAATTAAAAAAAAAACATCAATTAAATCAGTGTTTACCACTCGGAGTATTCGAAGTAAATGAGAGTACGCGCCTTGTCAAGAGATAAACACTTGCACTTACACTAGTGTCTTTAAACGCCGCGAAGTAGTAATAAAAAATATATATTACACATTACTACTATTGGACACCCCACTAATACTCTAGTACATAACAGCTTTCCACCTGACTCTATGCGGCGAATAAAATAATTAAGCTCAGCTATATAATAATATTACAAAATACAAGATAAAAAATAATTAAACTTTACACAATTTTATAGATAAATTAAATATATACTGATAAATTTATTTAAATTAGTAGTTTATTTGAGGAATGCTGCGATAATGTGCTTCAAGATACCAATGACTCAGTAACACCATATACACTGCACATGCGCTTTCGTACTCTTATAATTTAACTTGATAATTAATTTAAATACTTATCAGCTCAATTGTTCAATATTATTTTAACTTGTGTGTGTTTTAAACTGAAAATATAAATGATGAAAATAATCTTTTTAAATTGAATTGTAAAAAAAAAAAAAATCAAAGATAATGTTGTTAAAGAAAAAAAATTTTTTTTTATGTTGAGGTATATTAGAGTTCGTATTTTTTACGCAGGTCAGTAATTGTCTCGTTGCTTCGACCTTCGGATGATTTGCAGTAATCAAATAGAGCTGTTAAAACTGAAAAAAAATTAGTATTTTTTAATTACGGAAAAAAAAATTCATTTGAACCAAGAAAATATTTATTTCCTAATTATTTTCTTGATAATATTTAACAAATCATTTATTAGAAATCACTTTTAAGATTGGAAATAAAATGAGAAAAGTGGATAAATTAAGTGTTATCAACAAATAATATTTTTAAATGTTTAAAATAGTTAAAAAATCTTTGAAATATTTAATATTTATTTAATAATTATTACCTTTTAAAAAAAAATTTTTAAATGTTAATTTCTAACATCTAACTAATATTTATATATTATAAAACAAAGAAACTTGTATAAAACTGTAAAGTTATGCAAATAAAACACAATAATAAATAATATTAGAGATCACTTTTTAGTTCTTAATAAATATTTCTTAGTATTCAAAAAGATTTATTAATATTTAATAAATAAATATCAGATTTATTAAATACCAACAAATTATTTTAAATACTAAGAAATATTTGTTTACCACTAAAAAGTGGTCTCTGATAAATGATTTGTTAACTATTAAAAAATATTTTTTGGTACAAATAAATCCTTCTATCAGTGTGCGCAGAAAAAAAGGTTCATTTGAGCCAAGAAAATATTTTTTTTCTAATTGTTTTCTTGAGAAAAAAAAAAATTTTTTTTTGACAAGAAATTTTACTTATTTTAACAAAATTAATTATCTTGCTTTAAGGGCCAGTTTTTCAATCCGGGATAAAATTTTATCCGAGATAAAAGTACTGTCAATATAATAAAAAAATAAATAAATAAATAATTTAGCGACGTGATATTGCTCTCAGTTAGTTCTCCATGAATTTGGTCATTTATTTAAATAAAAAATAAATATACATATCATAAAAATAATAATAATGTCTTATTGTGTCATTTAAATTATTTTAAATTAATTAACACAATTATAGATTAATAATAGATATGTCAAACGCAAGATATGAGCTCGAAGAGCTCAAAATAACACATAAATTGTAATTTGGAGCTCGAAGAGCTCGATAACGTTACAAGTGAAATTTCAAGCACTTATATATGGAATTAGCGGAAAGTTGCAGGGATGGCCTTCAGGGTCATCCGTTTTCCTAATTTTTATTTTATTTATTTACAATCAGCAAGTTGTCACAGTTGGAGATTAATATTTCTATGACATGCGGCTAATGTTTATTTATTTTAATTAAAAATAAGTGACTGAATTCAGGAAGAACTACTCGTATGCAATATCACTGTGCTGAATTATTTATTTTTATTATTATATTGGCAGTACTTTTATCTCGGATTGAAAAACTGGCCCTAAGAAATACGTATCTTGATCCAAGAAAATTTATTTAAGTCAAGAAAATCTTGTTGTTTTGAGAAAATTCAGCCTCTTGCTCCAAAAAATTTAGTTCTTGATAGAAGTAAATTTTCTTGTCTTGAGAAAATTTCTCTCTTACTCCAAAAAATTAAATATAAAGATAGAAGTAAATTTTCATTAATATTTTTATTGATTAACATGTCAAATGGGAAGATCAAATAATATTTCATCATTTTTTTTTCATTCAATATGTATAATTGCACGCTAAAATAATATAAAATGAGTATCAAATAATTAAGAAAAAAATTTTCTCAAGGTGAGAAAATTTTTTTATCAGCTGAAATAAGTGGCACTGGTTCCCTAAAGTATCTAAAAATCTTGATCAAATATAAAAATGTATTGTATCAAATATTTATGATAATTTGAATCAAGACAAAATTACTTCCACCAAGAATAGAATTTTTTCATGAACCAAGAATTTTTCTCTCCAGTCAATAAATTTTTCTTTCTGTATATTTTTAATTAAATAAATAAATAACTCACCTTCTTTTTCTTTTTTTCCCAAAAACATTATCAGAGTTCTGAACCGCTTTATTTCACTCAAGTACTTCAAGTAACCATAAACAGGATCACCGTGATCAATGAAATGTGTTTTTAAGATGGTCAATATTTCACTGAATGTATCAGATTCCATGGAGTCTTGAAATAACGTGGGAATACTGTCAGCGGATAATTGTTTCAAATACTTATAGCGAAACTCTGGTGATTTATGCTTCCGCCAAGCGACGCAGAATTGAACAGAAGTACGTGGGACTGCAGGAATCACTTCGATTTTATTTTCATTTTTAATATTTTTATTTTCAGCCTCATTATTTTTATTAACTACTTTGTTCAATGACTCTGTATCTGTAGATACTTTTGAAGATTGAGAAGACTCTTTACCATCAGACCATTTAGTAAAATCGGTAATATTTATCGGTATAGATTTAAGTGGTTTTTTTATTCTTTGATGAGGTAGTTTGTTGATAGGTTTAATTATATCTACATCTTTGTCAATTATTGGTAACCATTCACGGTATTTAATTACTGACTTAGATTCAGGCACTTTTTTTTCTTCAATTTTATTTTCTTTTTTTACTTCAATTTTATTTTCTTTAATTTCTTCAATTTTATTTTTGACTTCTTTTTCAGCTTTAAATGTTTTTTCAGTAATTTTATTATTTTTTTCTTTTTTCTCAACGTCATTTTTTTTATCTAACGAAGAGACTTCAGCCATCAAAGAAACATCAGACTTATTAAGATACTTTCGTGCCGTCTCAAGCATTTTTTTAACTTCCTTGTTATCTTTTTCCAGCGTCAACAATTTTTCCAAATCACTTATAGCTTCTTTATACTGTTTTAAGGCCATCCTGGCTGTCGCACGTCTATGATACGCCTTGACGTAATGCTCGTCATGCTGTAATGCTGCTGTACAATCCGATTCTGCTGAATACAAGCTAAAAAAAATAAATAATGATCATTTTTATATATTAAGTATACCCATTTAAAAAAATTAAATAATTATTAAAATAACATAAAAAGCTGGACAGACAGAAAAAAATCTTTTCACAAAATTGATGTGTTACCAAAGACTAATACCTAATATTTTAAGAATAATAATAAGTGAAATTGTATCTGTAGCTTGTAAGGAAAAATAATTATAATGTTTATAATATATGAAAATTAATTCAGCAGATATTTTATAATTTTAAGAATTTTTTTTAACAAATAAATTATGGCAAAAAGAATGAGAAAAAAATATTGACATGTAGAAATTTTTAAAAATTATAAATGCAAATTTTTAAAAATAATTTTTCAGAAATAAATTAAGTCAAAGAAAATAAGAAAAAAAATTGACTTTTAGAAAATTAAAAATCAAATTTTTTTAAAATAATTTTTTGGAGTAAATTTATTTATTAAAAAAAATTAAAAAATGGTCAAGTGACTGATAACTTTAATACTATTTATAATATTTAAAAAATATTCAAAAATAATTTTAAAGTTAATTAACTGTTAATGCTTTGTAAAACACATAAATGTGATACAAATAAAACTCTTATCTATCTACCTTATTTTTAAAATAAATATATTATTTACTTGATAAATTTATTTTATTAAAAGTTAAAACTAAAAAGTGCAGTTTAAAAATTAATTAAAATGTCAGCTAAATAAGCAGTTAATATATCTAATAGTATATTCCGTAGACTGTGCTATGATTATTATTTCCAAAATTATTGATCTGCTATATTGAACGTTTATTACTGCTATTGAAGGTTGTTGAGCTTTGTATAACACAAGTATTATTTATAAGCATGATTAACATGTTATTACTGTTATTTACTATATTTATTTTGATTTTATTTTTATGTATCTAAAACTCTGTACTTCATACACTAATTATAAATGTATATTTGATGATGGTTCTGAGGGAGCCTAGGCTCCAGAATCCAATAAAATTATTATCTATCTATCTATCTATCTATATAAGAAAAAAATGTAAAGGGCAGTCACCAATGCCATACATTGTAACAAATAAAATAAATAATAAATAATATATTATTTACTTGTCCATCTTTAGGTGACAAAGAGCACGATTGGAATAAAAAACAGCGTCATAAGGAAATATTTTGATAGCTTCATTGTAACAAGCCATTGCTTTATCCCATTTTTTTTCAGTAACATATTTATTCCCAAGTACTTTTTGAACAAGAGCTTCATCGTATTTTTTTTCCAATTCTTCTTTGCTAAGATTTTCATCTCCAGAATCTTCAGATTCATTCTCTTTTTCTATTTCTTCACAAGCTTTGTCCTAAATAATTGCCATAAATAAAAAATTTAATTTGAATATTTTACAAATAAAATAATTATTATTTATTATTTATAAAATAATATATATGTCAAATATAAAAAAAAAAATTGCTCATTTGTATATAAATTACAAAGACTTTTTAAATTCTAATTAATTTCTCTCTTAAATTAATGTTATTTAATTTTAAATACTCTTTATTGATGTATATTGCCGATAGGCGTATGTTGATTAATAAATAAATAAAATAATTACCGCGTCAAAATTATCCCAAGCAGAATAATCATAAGATTTTATTCTTTTAGCTTTAGTTCCATTTTCTTTAGTCTTAGATTTTATTCTAGAACTTTTCTTCTTTCTTACCGGTGGCAAAATCTGTAACATTAAATTGTAATTAAATAATTTTATTATTATTATTATTATTTTGTTTTAAATTTATTAAATCAAAGATAGTTAATATTATAAGCCAGCTACCCGATCCAAATTGTTGGAGAATGACTAATTTTTCATTATTAATTGTTCACCATAATATTTTATCGGTATGAAGTCTCAATACCATCAGAGAAAATTTAGGTGACGATAATAATTAAAATTTTTTTAGACAATTATTATTAGAGAAAGATGTAATTTTTGGATGAAAGATGTAGATGAAAGAAAGATGTAGAGCATTTGCCGCGTAACCAAAAGATCCAGGTTCGAGTCCTGGTCTGGGCTGTCCGAATTATTTTTTCAGTCACTGAAAAAAGTTGCACTGAGTAAAAAATAACATCTTTCTCTAATAATAATTGTCTAAACAAATTTTAATTATTATCGTCACCTAAATTTTCTCTGACGGTATTGAGACTTCATACCGATAAAATATTATGGTGAACAATTAATAATGAAAAATTAGTCATTCTCCAACAATTTGGATCGGGTAGCTGGTTTATAATATTAACTATCTTTGATTTATTAAAATTATTACTATTATTATAGTAATTTTTTAATTAATAAATTATAGCAAGAAATATTTATTTAAAATTTCTAACTTTAGAGGCTATAAAAAATTATAAGAATAATTTTTTAAAAATAATTTTCTAAACTTAATTTATTATTAAAAAAAAAGATTAAAATTAAATTAGCAGGTATTTTATAATTTAAATAATTTTTCAAACAATTAAATTATTGTAAAAAATAATAAGAGAAAAAATTGACATGTAGAAATTTTAAAAAATAAAAAATGCAACTTTTTAAAAATAATTTGTTGGTAAAAAATGATTGTGACTGCTAACTTTAATGCCATAAATTAAATTACCTGGTGAGAATCATCAGCGGTGTTTGTTAATTCAGCTTCAGCTTTTTTCATTTTTTCTTCCCAATATTTCATATCCAAAAATTCAGTCCTTAAATCAGATGAATTGTCGCGCACTTGTTTTTGGATTTCAATGGACTTGTCTTCGTTCATTTTCAATAATTATTGCTTGATGACAACAACCGACACTTAAATATTTCAACCTTCGTAATATTAATTCCTTATATTATTTTTGGAATTTATTGAATAAACAAATCATCAAATAACCTCTTTGTTATTATTTCTAGCCAACCGAGTGCCAAGTGCGGTTAAAAATAATGATAATAATAACAATCGACTATTCTGCGCTCTGGTGGCCTAAAGAATAAATTCAAAAGCCCGCGAAAATTTAAATTTACATTTTTAGCATTAAATATTTAAAATCACTTTTGTAAAAAAAATTATCAATTTTGTTATAAAAAATTTATTAACTATTTAATTTACTATTAATTTTAACGAAAATTAATTTAACAGATATTTAATAATTTTAATAATTCTTCTAATGAATAAATTACTAAATAAAAAATTGACATTTAAAAAATTTAATAAATTAAAAATGCAATTTTTTAAAAATGACTTTTCGGAACAAATTTGTTTGTTAAAAAAAAATTTTTAAATGGTCAAGTGACAGCTAACTTTAATATCATGTAATTTTGTATTAATTAAAAAAAAAAAATATTTCTTCATTTTTTCAACAATTAAATTACAAGTAAAAAGATTGAAAATAAAGTTAGCCGACATCTAAAAATTTTTATAATTTTTTTTATGAAAAAAATTAATCAATAATAATATAGCCGACATTTTTTATTTTTTTATTTTGCTTAATTTATTAAATTATAACTAAAAAATATTTTTAAAAAATTGCACTTGTAGTTTTTGAAGTTTTTAACAAATGAAAAAAATTTTTTTGTAATAATTCTTTAATAAAAAAAATCAAAAAAATTTTTAGATGTCGACTAACTTTATTTTCATAAAAAATTATTACAAAAAAATGAAAAAAAATTTTTTTTATTTGTAAAAAACTTTAAAAACTATAAGTGCAATTTTTTAAAAATATTTTTTAGTTCTAATTTAATAAATTAAACAAAATCAAAAAATTAAAAATGTCGGCTAACTTTATCAATATGTAAAAAAATACTTATAAAAAATGATCTGTATATTTTTTCAATAAAAAAAAAATATAAAAAATTCAGACGCCGGCTTATTATATGTAAAAAAAATTATAATATGTAAAAAAAATACTTATAAAAAATTATCTGTATATTTTTTCAATAAAAAAAAAGTAAAAAAATTTCAGCCGTCGGCTTATTAAATTTTGATTGATTAATCTTGAATATAAAATTTTTTTAAAAGCGAATAAACCCGAGTTTACCAATCAATTTTTACTACTTTACCTGTATATACATATATATAAATATAGAAGTATAATATAACTCGTATGAAAGTTTATCAACTTTTAATTACCTTTGCAAAGTAAATCAAACCGCTCGGAGCGATTGTTCGCTTCCAGTAACAATAATCGCTTAAAAAATCGACTTATAATTACCTTCTAAAATAAGAATTTCCAAATTGGATATTACCCAACAATAAACAATTAATAAAAAATGATTAATGACAAATATTAAGTACAATAAAGCAAAAGTAGTCTTTGTTTGTTTATTTTCTAGCATAAGTCTGCGACACCCACGATGTCCATTTGAGCTTGACATTTATACTTTTGGGATTTTGCCATCCGACAGTTAACTAAGAAGATATAGGAGATAGAGCAAGTACTTGCTAGTTAACCAGAGAAGTCTAGTGTTCTTAGCGTAAGTAATAATATATAGTGCAGAGTATGTAATGTAGAATAAAGATTAAAACGATCATGAGAGGTGGTAAGTGATCGAAACCCGAAGGAGACAGTTGTTGTTTGAATACTCCGCTGCACAGTCTTCTACTTATTCACTGCAATATATATTTAAATTTAAACCTGAAATAAATAACAAAAATTAACAATTTAAAACAAATTTTAAGTGATTAAAAAACTCATATATGAAAAAAAAGTTTAAAAGAAGAAATCAGTGATCTAGATTTGGAATTTAAAAATGATCGCTATTTATTATTGTAAACTTGAAAATGATTGATAAATGTATTATTTCATACCTCAACAATTTCCTCAATTTAATAATATTTAAAGCAGCAACAGTTACATTGGCATAAATGTCATAACAAATGTTAAAAATTTATTATTAAAATTTCTTCTCATAATATTTAAGTGCAAGTGAATTCTTGTTTCTTCAGAAATTGACATATATATTTATTTATTATTTGTGTGATATGCAACAGTATAATTTATTTTTATATTTATATATTTATATTAGAGACTTAGACAGTGTCTGCACCTCTGGCTATATTTATCAGCGTGTGAATACTGGCGTGATTGCCAAGCCTTGTATTACATACTTTCAATCCTTAATCTAGGATAAAAAATAAAATTAAAAAATTTTATTATTAATTAAAGATCAAGATCAAGATTTCTTCTTTAATAATTATTAGTTATTTATTTGTTTATTTGCTTGAAAAGTTAAGAAGAAATATTTCTTCAGGCATTCTTGTGTCAACACGTGCTTTGGCAAATACATGGTTTGAATTTTTATTTAAATAAATAAAAAATACGACATTGGCTGATCTTTAATGAGAGTCTCGTCTCTTTTTATATTTATACATACATATATGTATTTCTTCTTGATGCCTGGGCCAAATTACCTCTTTAAAAACCTTCAACTATTTTAAAGCAATTATACTAACCTTGTGATTATTTAATTAAAATAATAATTATTTTATGGAGTTAAAAAAATTTTTTTTAAGTGAAAAATAGTAAATGAACAAGTGAATTGATTTATTTAGTGGCTAAATATATGTACTCTAGTTATTATAGACGGTATATATTAACGATATTATGTGTTTTACTTGTTGATGAATAAAAGTGGGTTGAAAATGAAACTCGATGAGGAGGACAATGACGTGATATCAGCGACTCCCACTTGGTTTTGTATTTTACAAAAGCTCAAAGAGTTTGCGATATTTATGCAAAAATAATAGTAAAAAATATTAAAAGAAGAAAACTTATAGATTGTTATTAAATAGAATAATATTAAAATAATTGTTAGGGGGGTATTTTAATATTTAAATGGATCAACAAGGGGTGTAAATAAAAAATCTAAATTAAATGGCACGATGAGCCAAGTATCCAAACTCGGGATTATTTCTGATGGAAAAAATAAATCATGTGAAGAAGAATTAATAATTGTAAATAATGACGGTTTCGTATCAGTACGAGGTCGCAAGCTCGACGAGCGGTGGATTCACCAGGCTTCTTTTTATGTGGCGGGGATCTCTTTACAAATTAATTTATCGAGAGTTATTACTCTTTTTAGTTGTCTTCGGGATTATTTCTGTTATTTATAGACATGCTTTAACCACAGCTCATAAAAGGTAACTTTGTTTTTTTATTTTTTCTTTGGTTTTAAAGTTTCTAATGTTGGTTTTTTTTTTTTTTTTTTTTTTTTTTAGAGCCTTCGAGAGAATCGTTATTTATTGTGATACATTCGTTAGTCTTATACCGCTGAGTTTCGTCCTGGGATTTTATGTTGCTTATGTTGCTGGACGATGGTGGCAACAATATATGGCTATTCCTTGGCCTGATAAGTGAGTAGAAAATTTTTTTATAGATTAAAATTGAACATAAATCAGTTTAATGCTTGATGCTTTTTTAAATTATATATTGATATTTTTTTTTGAGTAAATCGATGGAAAATAAACGAAAAAATTATTAAAACTAGCAACTTTGCAGTCACTATGTCACTGCCGCGATTTGTGAACTCTAAATAAATGAAATTTTGCTTTATTAAATAATGACTTGTTAAATTTCAATGTACTTTCTTAAATATTGACGTTTTTAAAAATATAAGCTCATCCCGATGTTACACTCGTCAAGAGCTTTCATTTAAGTACCCACATACATTTTTGATATATTTTTCATATATACATATATATAATATATATATATATAAAATATATGAAAAATTGATGTGGGTACTCAAATGAAAGGTCTCGGTAAGTAAAACGTCAGGATGAGCTTATATCTTCAAAAATGTCAATATTTTAAAAAATACAAGGTCATTTCTTAATTATTGACATTTTATAAGATATAAGCTCATCTCGATATTACACTCATCAAGAGATTTCATTTGAGTACCCACATGCATTTTCATATATTTTTCATATATTCATATATATAAATATATAAAATATATGAAGAATTGATGTGGGTACTCAAATGAAAGGTCTTAATGAGTGTAACATCAGAATGAGATTATATCTTCAAAAATGTCAATAGTTCACAAGATCCAGATACATTCTTAATTATTGACATTTTTAAAGATATAAGCTCATCTTGATGTTGCACTCATTAAAAGCTTTCATTTGAGTACCCACATGCATTTTTGATATATTTTTCATATATACATATACATAAATATATAAAATATATGAAAAATTGATGTGGGTACTCAAATGAAAGGTCTTAATGAGTGTAACATCAGAATGAGCTTATATCTTCAAAAATGTCAATAGTTCACAAGATACCAGATACATTCTTAATTATTGACATTTTTAAAGATATAAGCTCATCTTGATGTTGCACTCATTAAAAGCTTTCATTTGAGTACCCACATGCATTTTTGATATATTTTTCATATATACATATACATAAATATATAAAATATATGAAAAATTGATGTGGGTACTCAAATGAAAGATCTTAATGAGTGTAACATCGGGATGAGCTTATATCTTAAAAAATTTCAATAGTTCTCGAGATATAAGATCATTTCTTAATTATAAATTCTAAATTTTATTCTATAAATCTAGAAAATTTTTTTCTAACAATAAATTCACTGAAAAAAAATTTTTATTTCTTCTTAAAAAATTTCAAATAAATTTTTTTTTTAATTCTTCGAATAATAAAATTAACAAAATAATAATTTTTTCAGGGTGATGCACTTGGTAGCATTATACGTGACAGGCAACGATGAATACGGGCGTATGTTACGTAGGTCATTGATGCGATACCTCAACCTGTCATTGATCCTAGTGTTACGATCTATAAGTTCAGCAGTGAAGCGCCGGTTCCCGACCCTGGATCATGTCGTCGACTCGGGTTTCATGACTGCTCTTGAACTAGAGCTCTTTCAGTCAGTGCCGAGTCTGGAATTCAACACTTACTGGATTCCCTGCACGTGGTTTATAAACCTGTTGAAAGAATCGCGTCGGACTCACAGACTACCAGACCCGCAGGGCCTCAAGATAATAATGGAGGAGTTCAACGAGTTCAGATCTAAATGCGGGTTGCTCTGGAGCTACGACTGGGTCTCTATACCCCTCGTTTACACCCAGGTGGTGACTCTCGCGACCTACAGTTTCTTCGTAGTGGCTCTAGTGGGTCGCCAGTACATCGAAGGCTCCAAGAAGCCTTTTCAAATGGCTCTGGACGCTTACTTGCCTATTTTTACCATCCTACAATTTTTTTTCTACATGGGCCTGCTTAAAGTATGTATCAACTTATTTAAATTTTAATTCTATTGCAATAAATAATTAACTTTAAATTAATAATTTATTTTAAAGGTGGCTGAACAGTTGATAAATCCTTTTGGCGATGATGATGAAGACTTTGAGCTAAACTGGCTGATTGACCGTCATACAAAAGTGTCTTACTTGGGAGTTGATACTCTGATGAACCGGTGCCCGCCTCTTGTTAAAGATTTTTATTTCGACTCGGAAAATATTGTTTTGCCTTACACTGAAGCTGCCGCTGCTTACAAGCGTAAAACTTATCGTGGAAGTGTTGCCAATATGACGTAAATATTTTTTATTTTTTTTTTTTCGACCTGAAATATAATTTTAAAAATAAGTTATTAGCAATAAATAAGTATGTTGTTATTTAATTAGAGTTCCTGAAGAGAAGCAGACAATGTTTTTACCGGATATTATCGAAGAAGAAGATGAAACTTCCCATCCCGCGACACCTAAAACATCATCCGTTAGTTTAGCAACTAATTCTAATGAAAGTCCTGGTACAAATAAGCGGTAAGCATCAGTACGATGTTAAATATTTGTTTTTATTCAACTTTTGTTAAATTGCACTGTACTATTTTAACTATTGGCGTTGTTAAAAATATAAGCTTATCGAGACATTACACTCATCAAGAGCTTTCATTTGAGTACCCACATGCATTTTTATATATTTTTCATATATACATATATATAATATATATAAATATATGAAAAATTGATGTGGGTACTCAAATGAAAGGTTTCGATGAGCGCAACATCAGGATGAGCTTATATCTTTTAAAATGTTAATAGTTCACAACATACAAGGTTATTTCTTAATTATTGACATTTTTAAAGATATAAGCTCATCCCGATGTTACACTCATCAAGAGCTTTCATTTGAGTACCCACATGCATTTTGATATATTTTTCATATGTTCATATACATAAATATATAAAATATATGAAAAATTGATGTGGGTATTCAAATGAAAGGTCTTAGGGAGTGTAATGTCAGGGTGAGCTTATATTTAAAAAAATATCACAAAGTTCACAAGATACAAGGTCATTTCTTAATTATTGACATTTTTAAAGATATAAGCTCATCCCGATGTTACACTGATCAAGAGCTTTCATTTGAGTACCCACATGCATTTTGATATATTTTTCATATTTACATATATATAATATATATAAATATATAAAATATATGAAAAATTGATGTAGGTACTCAAATGAAAGGTCTTGATGAGTGTAACACCGGAATGAGCTTATATCTTTAAAAATATCAATAGTTCTCAAGATACAAGGTCATTTCTTAATTATATATCTAGAGATAGAGCATTTTCGAATGCAGCCTAAATACTTATCATTATAAATTGACTATTGGTAAGAATGATATTAAACCTTGAAAAGGCACATCTTAATAATATAGATTAATCAAGATTTATGCCAATGGCAAACTAAAAAATACATAAACATGATATATTATGGCAATATATCAACGATTTAAACTATAATAAATAATAAAATTAAAAACACTTGTTTTAGCCAGATCATTGGGTCACCTTCAGCGACTCCAAAGAAGACTGAAAGCACTACCGAAACAATTATTCAGCTGGATAATCCAGAACCCGTAGAGTCTCTGGCATCAGAGCTGTCAATCGATCGGAGCCAGCATACTACAGGGGCGGTGAAAAGAAATTCCCGGTCGCTCCAGTGGCTGGAGCTAAACCGAAAGCGGTTCATTCCTTTAGCAAAGCTGAGCCGAGTGAGCGTCCAGCCCTGGCCCAGTGCAACGAATCTCCAAGAAAGTACTTTGTCCTACGAAACACCCAAATCTTCGTCGCTACAGAGTCCTCCACCTTCCATTAGCGTCAGTTGTGGCTCAGACGAGCCTAATGACGACCTCCAAGGGTTCTTCAACTCGGCGTTCTCCCAAGAACATCTTCCAGACACTGACAAGTCTCTAAAGCAGCAAGCTTCCGAGGAGTCTAACTTTGCAGCCGCTTCAAAGTCCAAAAAATCACGGACGAGATTTTTGGTCAGACGACAGAGCTCGGTCAGCAGCAGCAAGAAGAGAAAAATATTCCGGTGGAAGCGTCCGCTGGATTCAACCCAATCCAGACGCAAAACTACTGACTGCGTGCCCTCACCTGCTGATATTATTCCTCAGACCAGTAGTTCACCAGATTTGGAGAGTTTTACAGCTATTGACGTTATTGTTCCGCCTCGAGCGGCTTCTGAAGACAGGGACCACGCATTAGATCTTTTTACGAAAGATTAATAATAAATCCTCCAAAATTCAATAATAAATCCCGGCTTTTATTTATATTTATATTTTAATTAAAATAATTAATGGACAATTCAGTATTAGCCAGTGCTGGAGTGAACACTGCTTGTATTCATTTATTTATTTATTTATTTATACTATTATTGTTGTACTTAAATAAATAAGCATGTAAATTATGTAAATAAATTGAGATAATGTCAGATATTAAGTGAAAAGAGTGTCGGTACTTACCAAGAGTTTTATTTAACCATGTGATTTACGCGCTTGACTCTAGATACCACCACTTTCAGATAAATACTCAGTTTTAATTATTACTGTGTTTAATTCATTTTTTATTTAAAATATTACTTAATAATTTTATTTATCAATTATTCGGTTCAATAATTCGTCAATACTTTTTGTTTAAACGTCTGCAACAGCTGTTAATAAATTGAATGTTTCTGAAAAAAATAATTAATAAAATAATAACTTTATTAAATAATGACTTTTGTTAAATTGCACTGTACTTTCTTAAATATTGACGTTTTTAAAAATATTAGCTCATCCCGGTGGTACACTCATCAAAAGCTTTCATTTGAGTACCCACATGCATTTTTGATATTTTTTTCATATATACATATATATAATATATATAAATATATGAAAAATTGATGTGGGTACTCAAATGAAAGGTCTTGATGAGTGTAACATCGAGATGAGCTTATATCTTTAAAAATGTCAATAGTTCACAAGATAAAATGTAATTTTTTAATTATTGACATTTTTTAAGATGTAAGCTCATCTTGATCTAACACTCATCAAGAGCTTTCATTTGAGTACCCACATGCATTTTCATATATTTTTCATATACACATATATATAATATATATAAAAATATGAAAAATTGATGTGGGTACTCCAATGAAAGGTCTTGATGAGTATAACATCAGGATGAGCTTATATCTTTAAAAATGTCATAAGTTGACAAAATACAATGTCATTTCTTAATTATTGACATTTTTAAAGATATAAGCTCATCTTGATGTTACACTCATCAAAAGCTTTCATTTGAGTACCCCCATGCATTTTTGATATATTTTTCATATCTACATATATATGATATTTATAAATATATAAAATATATGAAAAATTGATGTGGGTACTCAAATTAAAGGTCTCGATGAGTATAACATCGGGATGAGCTTATATCTTTAAAAATGTCAATAGTTCACGAGATACAGGATCATTTCTTAATTATGTAGAGATAGAGAATTTTCGAAAGCAGCCTAAATATTTATAATAATATAAATAATAATAATAATAATAATTATAAAAATGTTTTAGATATTTAAAACAAATAAATAAATACCTTTGTCGTGATTTATCATTATTGTATTTAGATAAAATGTTGTGTCGATTATCATCGTGTTTATTTTTGCTTTGATTATCGGACAAATCATTGTTAAAATCCGGTTGATTAGCTTGATTTAATTTAATTGTATTTAAATAAGTAGGTATACTATCTAATTGATGATGATGATAATTATTGATATCATTAGGAGATTTTATTGACGAAATACCCTCACTTATAAATCCACTCTCATTGTCAAATAATTGAGGATCAAATTTTTTGGCTACGCAACTAGATAAATTTTTTAGCATCGGCTTCAAAGCCGCTTTGTAATTTTGCTTTATCTCTTCAAGCATAGCACGGTCGTCTTTCATAGCCGAGTCCTTATTTTCACGCACAATTGAGTTTATTAATTGATCAGTATCTGAATTATTTAACGCCTTAGAGGTACTATCTTCTCTATCTTTGATGTTATCACAGTCAATATCATTAAAATCAGTGGAGCCTTTTTCATTACAACTGTCCAACTCGTCATGTTTCATCAGAATACTCAAGCTCTCGTGGAATTTATCCGGGAATTTAATAATACTACCATCAGAATAAATGTTATCGCTTAAGTCACTAGTCAATCGTTTAATATCTCGTTTGATAATTATTATTTGATTAGACTTATTTGTCAAGTTATCTTCAAGCTGTTTATTTAAATTCTTACACTCAGTATATTCTTTCCGCAAATCTTTTACGGCATCTTCCAGCTTAGATTTTTCTTTAGAACGTTTTATCAATTGTTGCTCCAACATCTTTATCTGTAATATTTTTTCATCATTATATTTGATAGACTGTATCTCTTCAGACACTTCCTTCACATCTTTCTCAGTGTCTTGTAATTTTTTATAAATCTCGGAGTTTTCTTGCTCCAGTAAATTTATTTTACTATTTTTTTCCTCCAACTCAGCAAGAATACTAGCGATTTTTTTTTCTAAATTTTGTTTTTCCTCTTGCAGAGAAATTACTTCGTAGTTTTTTGCCTTTAAACATTCGTTCAGATGTTTTAATTTATTTGTCAAATTCGAGTGTTCTTTTTGGAGTGAAGCAACTCTAAAAAAAATCAATTTAATTATTATTTTCCCTAAAAAAAATCTGGAAATCGGTTAACTGCAGAGGCCAACCCTAGAAATTTCCGCTAAGTTTGAATTTTAAGCGCCTTAAAATGTGTTTTTTGATTAATATTTGAGCTTTTCAAGCTCAAAACAACATTTTTTAGATTTTGAGCTCTTCGAGCTATAACTTTTGATTGCGTCGTTCGATTTTAATTTCCGAAAATGCATTCGACGCAGATTTTCAAGCACAAAAAATTTATACATGGTTTTATTATGATTATTCTACATGCTTTAAAGTTATTTTAAAAAAACATAAAAATTCAATTTTTTTAGTGGAAAATTTTCAATTTTCTTACACACTGATAGAAGGATTTCTTAGTATTTAAGAAGATTTCTTTGTATTTAAGAAATCATTTCTTAAACATCATTTCTTAGTATTTAAAAAATATTTCTTAATATTTATAGTATTTCTTAGTATTTAAGAAATATTTTTTAAATACTAAAAAATATTTTTTAAATACTAAGAAATGATGATTAAGAAATAGTTTCTTATATACAAAGAAATCTTCTTAAATGCTAAGAAATCCTTCTAACAGTGGCACAGAAAGAAAAATTTTTTGACTGGAGAATAAAATTCTTGGTTCAAGAAAATTTTCGGGTACCCGAAGGAAGACCGAAGTTGTGTTGGTCGAAGTAAAAATATTTCTTTAAATTCTATTCATGGTGGAAATAATTTTTTCTTAATTCAAATTATCATAAATACTTGATACAATAAATTTTTATATTTGATCAAGATTTTTAGATACTTTAGGGAAGTACTTTAGCTGAAAAAAAAATTTTCTCACCTTGAGAAAATTTTTCTCTTGAATATTTGATACCCATTTTATATTATTTTAGCGTGCAATTATACATATTGAATGAAAAAAAAATGATGAAATATTATTTGATCTCTCCATTTGACATGTTGACCAATAAAAATATTAATGAAAATTTACTTCTGTCTTTATATTCAATTTTTTGGAGCAAGAGAAAAATTTTCTCAAGACAAGAAAATTTACTTCTATCAAGAACTAAATTTTTTGGAGCAAGAGGCTGAATTTTCTCAAAACAACATTTTCTTGACTTAAATAAATTTTCTTGGATCAAGATACGTATTTCTTAAAGCAAGAGAATTAATTTTGTTGGAATAAGTGAAATTTCTTATAAAAAAAAAATTTTTTTTTTCGCTCAAGAAAATAATTAGGAAGAAAAATATTTTTTTGGCTCAAGTGAACCTTTTTTTCTGTGTAGCGGGAAGTTAAAAATTTTTTTTAACTTACTTTGACGTCATTTCATTGAGTTCATACTTCAAATTAACATTATTCTGAATATCTTTATTTAATTTATCATTATATTGGCGTAATTTTTCAATTTCATTTATCTGACTATCGATTTGCTTCTGACATTCCTCCCACTGTGACTGATACAACTTTTCATTGTACAAACTCTGTGAAATCTGTTTCTTTAAAATATCTATCTCTTTTTGGCTTTTCTCAACATCATTACCCGCACCTAGAAAAAAAAATTAATAAAATGAATAATTAAATTGACGACCTTGAGGAAATAAATTACCATGAAGAGCAGTAGACAGCTGGTCAATTTGTTCGCTAGATTTTTTCAAGTACATCGCAAAGGTGCTATCAAGATCTCTGTCACTCATGGAGTCTTTTTCTTTGGCTTCATTATTTTTCTCTAATTCCCTCTTTAACTGTTTCGTGTGTTCTTTGTAATGATTAATTTGTTCTTGATAATAATCAATTTCATCGGACTTATTTCTGAGCTCTTCCTCCAATTCCTCGGTTATTCTTGACATTTCTAGTCGTTGAGTCTCGCGTTCTTCTTCGATACGGTTTATTAATTTATTCAGACGATCGATTTCATACTCCTGGTCGCTGTAATGCACCTCGAACTGCCGTTTCCATTCAATCAAGTCATTCCGTTCGCGGATCAATGCTTTCATTCCTTCTATACCAGCCCCATAATTTCCTGCATTTTTTACAAGTTTTGCTACTTCGTCCAATTTTTTCTGTAAGAAAAAAAATGAGTCAATATCTCTTACTCCAATTCTCCGGTCACAATTTCATTATCAAAACATAATTTGAAAATTCACGTTATAAATCAATGATAATTTACTAGCAATCTTGCAGTCACTGTGTGACTGCCGTGACTAGTGAACTATAAATAAATAAAATTTTGCTTTATTAAATAATGACTTTTATTAAATTGCACTTTACTTTTTTAACTATTGACATTTTTAAAAATATAAATTCCTCCTGATGTTACACTCATCAAGAGCTTTCATTTGAGTACCCACAAGCATTTTTGGTATATTTTTCATATATACATATTTATAATTTATATAAATATATAAAATATATGAAAAATTGATGTGGGTACTCAAATGAAAGGTCTCAATGAGTGTAATGTGGGGGTGAGCTTATATATTTAAAAATATCATTAGTTGACACGATACAATGTCATTTCTTAATTATTGACATTTTTAAAGATATAAGCTCATCCCGATGTTACACTCAACGAGACCTTTCATTTGAGTACCCACATCAATTTTTCATATATTTTATATGTTTATATATTTCACAAATACCATATATATAAAATATATGAAAAATGCCATGTGGGTACTCAAATGAAAGGTCTCGATGAGTGTAATGACGGGGTGAGCTTATATATTGAAAAATATCATTAGTTAACAAGATACAATGTCATTTCTTAATTATCGACATTTATTAAAGATATAAGCTCATCATCCCGATGTTACACTCATCGAGACCTTTCATTTGAGTACCCACATTAATTTTTCATATATTTTATATCTATGGTATTTGTAAAATATATAAATATATAAAATATATGAAAAATTGATGTGAGTACTCAAATGAAAGGTCTTGATGAGAGGAACATCGGGATGAGCTTATATCTTTAAAAATGTTAATAGTTCACGAGATACAATGTAATTTCTTATCTATGTATCTATAATACATATTTTGAAGATATAAGCTCATTCCGATGTTACACTCATCGAGACCTTTCATTTGAGTACACCCATGCATTTTGATATATTTTTCATATATTCATATATATAATATATATATAAATATATGAAAAATTGATGTGGGTACTCAAATGAAAGGTCTCGATGAGAGGAACATCATGATGAGCTTATATCTTTAGAAATGTCAATAATTTACAAGATACAAGGTAATTTCTTCTTAATAAAATAGATGAATTCATTAATACATACAGCTAAAGAATCACGTTCAGTACGCAGTCCTTGCAAATTATTATCTTGTTTCAGGTGATTTATTTCTTGGACTAACTCGTAACACTGATGTCTTTTTTCCTCTAGTTTACGATTCATTAATTCTATTAAATTCCTACTGTTTTCTAATTTCTGTCGCCATTCATCTAACTCATTATTGCGCTGGTCTATTGTATTTTGTAGATTTAATTGAGTTTTCTACAAGAAAATTATTTAAAGTTCATACTACTTCTAGCACTTGCCAATAAACTTTATTATTTATTACCGCGAGACTTTCTTTAAGATTTTTAATCTGCATATCACGATTCTGCAATGAGTATTTTAAATCCCGGCTCAGGCTCTTCAGCTCGTCGACTTCTGACTCTTTCGCCTAAAAAAAAATAAATAAATAAAAATAAATTTAATTTCAATAATAATCAATATAAAATATTATTAAATAACAACCTTCAATTCATTTTCTAATGAAATAATTATTGATTCTGATTTAATTATATACGATCGATTCGAGTCTGTTGATGTTTCACTTTCATCATCATAAGTACAATTACGATTAACTTTTCTTTTATTAAACTGATAATTATAACCGCGACTGGATCCAGAGCTTGAATCACTTTCACATTCATCAGCAATTCCGCACTAAGTATTAAAAATGTTTTGTTTATTTGATTTAACAATAAATTGTTAAAAAAAAAAATTATTAAATTTACTTGAGAAGAAGTGGACTGGCTGGTTGAGTCTTTGGGAATAGAGCACGAAATATCAGTGCTGGACTTTCGTTTAATATTTTTTTTTTTACTTTTACTTTTTAGTGGCTTTGACCGAGCTGACGGCAAATCTTTATTATTTATTTCTTCTATTTTAGTTGGACTAGAAGTACCCAGAAGTGTTCCTCCGTAATTAGTTAATCTGTCTAGTTGGTTTGAGAAGAAATTAAAAATTGTCCAGTCTCCTTTTGAGAATTCTTCACCGAAATCCTAACACATTAATTAATCAATCAACTAAATATATAAATTATAATTATTTATAGTTACCGGTTGTCCTAATTGTTTTTTTTGTTCGGGAGTTAATTTAAGTGCTTTATATTTAGCTAATTCGCGTCTCAAAAATTCTAACTCTTTTACTCTATTGACATCTTCTACACTCATTCCTCCTGGTAAATGTGGAACCATTTCTCTAGTCTTGACTTGCTAAAATTAAAAAATTCTCTCAATTAATCTATTCATAGGTTAGAAATATGACCTAACTTATTTTTGGCGAATCTCAGTTTCTTGACTTGATAAAAAAAGATATCTGTGACAAAAATTAAATTATAAGAATAAAATGTTTTATTAAAATTAAATTAGCCATCTGAATAGTTTTTATGAAAATTTATTTAGCAGATTGTTGATAATTTAAAGAATTTTTCTAAAAAATAAATTATAAAAAAATTGACATTTAGAAATTTTGAAAGAATAAAAATGCAATTTTTTTTAAATTATTTTTTGGAGCAAATTTATGTGTTGAAAAAATTAAAAAATAATTTTTTGGAACAAATTTATGTGTTAAAAAAAATAAATAATTGTCAAGTGACAGCTAAATTTTTTTATTAAAAAAAATTGACATGTAGAAAATTTTATTAATTTTAAGTGCAATTTCTAAAAAATATTTTTTTTTTTCATAATTTTTATTCTAAAAATCAAAAATTGTCAAATTTCTGCTTTTAAAATGAGTAATTTTTGTGAAAATTAATTTAGCAGATATTTTATAATTGTAAGAATTTTTTAATTATAAATTATGGCAAAAAAAAATTAGAAAAAAAAATTAACATGTAGAAATTTTAATTAAAAATGCAATTTTTTCTAAAGTAATTTTTCAAAATAAATTTTTTTGTTAATATAAAATTAAAAACTGGTGAAAACTGCTAATTTTAATGTCATATTATTATGAAAATTAATTTAGCAGATATTTAATAATTTAAAAAAAAATTAGAAAAAAAAATTGACGTGTAGAAATTTTATGAAATTTAAAATGCAATTTTTTTAAAATAATTTTTTGGAGCAAATTTATATGTTAAAAAAGTTAAAACTTTGTCAAGTGACAGCTAAATTTAATATCATAAATTTTTTTATTAAAAAAAATTAACATGTAGAAAATTTTATTAATTTTAAGTGCAATTTTTAAAAAATATTTTTTTTCTCATAATTTTTATTAAAAACTGTCAAATGTCTGCTTTTAAAGTCATAAATAATTTTCATGAAAATTAATTTAACAGATATTTAATAATTTTAAGAATTTTTTAACAAATAAATGATGGCAAAAAAAATTGACATGTAGAAATTTTAATTAAAAATTGCTAATTTTAATTTGCTAACTTTTAGTTTGCTTACTTTAATGTCATAAATTTTTTTCTTTCACTATAATAATTGTTAAAAAAAAAATGATTAATTTAGTAATTAACAACACAATTAAAATAAAAATTTCTAAAACTAATTTACACTTGTCACTTGGATAAAAAAAATTTATTAAAGAAGAAATTAGTGAAGAATTTTAACTACAAATTTTTAAGATGTCTCATCTGTCGACAGCTAACTTAACACTGAATTCCATAGCCCCAAAAAATATTAAAAAAAGAAATAAACCATGAAAATAGTTTGATTTAAAAAATACATACATCTCCATTTTCCGTAATTTCCCGAAAATATCGAAAATTTTCAAAAGGATCTGAACTCCAGGCTCGTAAATCATTGCAAGAGTCAATCATTTTTAATCTACATCCAAAGTACTTATCATTATTATTAGCCAAGCCATCTCCTTGGTCCAGCGGTTTTTTTCCCATGAAAAAAATACTTGATCCATACTCGGCGAAAGACATCGTTAATTTATTACTAGCCGATTAAATAAGTAGTTATTAATTAAGATAATAAATACACTTTTTAAAATAAATTACTATTTAATTTATTTTTTTGACAGCTGACATTTTCGGCTCCTTGAATATCGCTGAATGTTGGCTAATTTTTTTTGTTTATAATTAAAATATTTATTATTATTATTAAAGTACTCATATGTTTTTTTTTTTAAATTTCCCGCTTTATATAGCGGGATAATAAAAATAAAACAAACGTCAAGAAGACGTTTGGCTGTCATTTGGCATCAGAACGTAACCAGAACTAGAATTGTTTGACGTTTATACAGTTAAAAAAAAAAAAAGTAATTAAAAATAATTATTTAGTGTGTAAATAAATAAATAAAAAAATTAATTAATTAATTAATAAATTAGTTAATTAATTAATAAAAAAATTAATTAATAAATAAATAAAAAAATTAATTAATAAATTAATTAATAAATTAATTAATTAATTAATTAATTAATGAATAAATAAATAAAAAAAAATATTTAAACAGAAAATGAATCCTTGGATCAGAATCAGTGAGTACATCATAAAATATTTAAACTAAAAAAAAATAAGAGTAGAATTATATTACAAGTGACACGCTGACAGATGGTAATACGATAAACAGTGAGTTTAGATGTTATGTGTAATGTAGGTAGAAAAATATGTAAATAGTTTGTGATAAAATATATATAATATATATTATCACAAATAAAAATTTAATACCTAAATGCCTGAAATATCTTAAACAGTGATAGAAAGGTTAAAAGTGATTTATTTTCTGATTGACGGTGTAGAAATTTTTTTTTTTTTTTATTCAACTCTATTTTATTTTACAATTTTAAATCTGTCTCAAGTCGGGAGTTAGAACAAGTTTTAAGTACGTCGAATGACGAGCAGGCCGTTAGCTAAAATTGTCCTGACCGATCAGGAATGCCATGACCTTTGATTTCCGTCCCGATTGTTTTATCTAGTCGTCCAAAAAAATATTCAACACGATCGTCGACGCCACTTTCGTACTTAAACTTTTATATTCCTCTGGCTGTCTTAATTCTTTGTTTTTGCCTTATTTAATTAGACTTACCCAACCAAGACATTTTTATTAAAATATAAATTTAAATAAAAATGACTTTATTTTTAAATTTTAATAAAATTACAACTTCCGGTTTTTAATTTACGCGTAAAACCTTTTTATTTTTTTTTTATCTCTCCCCATAAATGTGTTAATATGTATACGCTTTCACTTTTTATGCACTAAGTGAACTTGTACTGATTTCAGTGCAAATAAAAAATTATATCTAAGTTTTTTTATTTTCTTATTTATTTTCTTACTAACTAAAGTTTTTTTTTTTTTTTTTTTTTTTTTTTTTCTTTCAGTATCTTTTCATATATTTCTGTGAGTGTTGACAAACATAAACAAATAAAAATAAATATCTTGGTAAATTCTCAGGTACAACACTTGACAACGATATCTCATAAGGGTTCGTTTGCCCGTCATATATATATATATATAAAATATATTTATAAAGTTACGGATGTTTTTGTGTAAACTTTGTTATGAGAACTTACGATATCTCAAATGACAATATTAGTTCATAAAAAGTATTTGCCGTAAAAAACAGTTAAAGATAAACAAAGAAGGTATATGGACAGAAAAAAAGGTTCACTTGAGTCAAGAAAATATTTTTTAACTAATTATTTTCTTGAGAAAAAAAAAATATTTTTTGACGAGAAATTTCACTTATTCCAACAAATTCTCTTGCTTCAAGAAATACGTATCTTGATCCAAGAAAATTTATTTAAGTCAAGAAAATCTTGTTTTGAGAAAATTCAGCCTCTTGCTCCAAAAAATTTAGTTCTTGATAGAAGTAAATTTTCATTAATATTTTTATTGATTAACATGTCAAATGGGAAGATCAAATACTATTTCATCATTTTTTTTTCAATCAATATGTATAATTGCACGCTAAAATAATATAAAATGGGTATCAAATATTCAAGAGAAAAATTTTCTCAAGGTGAGAAAATTTTTTTCTCAGCTGAAGTAGGCAGCGCTGCTTCCCTAAAGTATCTAAAAATCTTGATCAAATATAAAAATTTATTGTATCAAGTATTTATGATAATTTGAATAAAGAAAAAATGACTTCCACCAAGAATAGAATTTCAAGAAAAACATATCTTGATCCAAGAAAATTTATTTAAGTCAAAAAAATCTTGTTGTTTTGAGAAAATTCAGCCTCTTGCTCCAAAAAATTTAGTTCTTGATAGAAGTAAATTTTCTTGTCTTGAGAAAATTTCTCTCTTGCTCCAAAAAATTGAATATAAAGACAGAAGTAAATTTTCATTAACATTTTTATTGACTAACATGTCAAATGGGAAGATCAAATAATATTTCATCATTTTTTTTCATTCAATATGTATAATTGCACGATAAAATAATATAAAATGGGTATCAAATATTCAAGAGAAAAATTTTCTCAAAGTGAAAAAATTTTTTTCTCAGCTGAAGTAAGCAGCGCTGCTTCTTAAAGTATCTAAAAATCTTAATCAAATATAAAAATTTATTGTATCAAGTATTTATGATAATTTGAATAAAGAAAAAATGACTTTCACCAAGAATAGAATTTCAAGAAAAACATATCTTGATCCAAGAAAATTTATTTAAGTCAAAAAAATCTTGTTGTTTTGAGAAAATTCAGCCTCTTGCTCCAAAAAATTTAGTTCTTGATAGAAGTAAATTTTCTTGTCTTGAGAAAATTTCTCTCTTGCTCCAAAAAATTGAATATAAAGACAGAAGTAAATTTTCATTAATATTTTTATTGGTCAACATGTCAAATGGAGAGATCAAATAATATTTCATCATTTTTTTTCATTCAATATGTATAATTGCACGATAAAATAATATAAAATGGGTATCAAATATTCAAGAGAAAAATTTTCTCAAAGTGAAAAAATTTTTTTCTCAGCTGAAGTAAGCAGCGCTGCTTCTTAAAGTATCTAAAAATCTTAATCAAATATAAGAATTTATTGTATCAAGTATTTTGGATAATTTGAATTGAGAAAAAATTACTTCCACTTTCTGTGTGTATGTGGATATTATTTATTTTTTATAAAATAATTTTAGTAGCTAAAAATAACAATAGTCAATTAAATTGTCTTTATGATAGTTAATTTTTTAGAAAGTTACCGCGTAAATATAATTAAAATGAACTTTGATCGGTTTAAAAGCGTTAAATTAAAAGTAAATGTTAGTTTGGTTCACTATTTTTAAGCGGGCCAGGACTAGAGCAATGTGTAATAATAATGATAAATATATACATATGCACAGATAAATAAATTTCTCTAAAGTTGAGAGACGGTACTAATCTATAGATAAATTTTTTTCGTCCTTGTTACCATTTGCAGACAGTGGTAAGAGTAAAGAAAAATACTCGACACTCAACGTGAAACCACTTGACGCGAATGGACTAACAAGCACGCAAACTCTCCCCGTTTATAACTGACAATTTGCTGAAAGACTTAAAAAATTTTCTAAAGCCTAATTAGTATTGACGTACTAATTAAACTCCGGCACTTGAAGGTAAATTTTTCATTTCACTTTAATAAAGATCGATGAAACAAAATAAAAGACGTAAATAGTTAATACACAGAGAAAAAATCAATTTTTGAATTGGAAAAAAATAATTTTGAAAACAAATTTTGAATTTTTATCAAAAACTTTTTTTTCTTAAAAATAAAAAAATTTTTTTTCAACAAGAAAAGGTAATTATTTACAAGTGAGGTCAACCACTTTTAATTTTTATTTTTTTTAACGAAATTTTTATTTGATTTTATTGATTTTTTTTTGAAAAATATAAAAAAATGAACAATTAAAAAAAAAATTTGACTATCACAATTTTAACAAATTTAAAAAAAAATTTATAAATTTTTTTTTTATGTACTTTTCAAAAAAAAATATATCAAAAACATCAAAAAAAGATAAAATAGAAATTTTATCCAAAAATATAAAAGCCAAAATTTTTTCCAACTTTTAAATGCAAAAAATCTATCAAAATCTTTATTTTTTTTCTTTCACGACATTTTTTATCATAAATACGCCGTAAGAACAAGCAGAATAAAAAAAAATTTTCAAATGTTAATTTTTCACCTAGTTATGGCCAAAAATATGGATCCCACTTGTAAATAATTACCCAAGAAAATTACTGTGGGAAAATTTTTAATTTCTTCAGCTAGGAAATGAAAATTTTGAATAAGTAAATTTTTTTATCACAAAATTCCTCACTTTTTTCGAAAGAAATTATTTCTCTCATATAGTAATAAATTTTGCGTCAAACAACTTGGTGTTAAAAATTTTTGTGTTAAATATTTTACACTTTCACGTGTAAATTTAACATTTATTCTGTTAAATCTACACAAAAAAGTATTAAATATTTAACATAAAAATTTTTAACACAAAATTTTTTACTGTGCAAAGTAATTTCAATTTTGTTTCAGACGCAAAATTTATCAGACGCACATGAATCGAAAGCATTTTATGAAATACATCTCCATGTAATTGAATAATAATATAATAATAAAAAGTAGTCCAAGAGTGAATAATGTAAGACAAAAATGTTTAGAGTTTATGAGCAGACCAAACATGAGTCATTTGGATGAATTGTATTGGCAAGAGTTAGCAGGTTGCAACTATTTTTGTTCCTTCATCTTGCGTTACTACTCGAACATTGTTTTTGTATTGTACATAAATATACTTGTGGGTATCAGTATGTACTTGTTGTACGTACGTATTTTAGTGGTGTACTTTAGTACAACGAAACATTAGTACGTGCTCGTCGAGTGCGTAATGCAGGTCGCGGTTACCGACCATACAAAAAGAATTAAATGAAAGAGGTGCGGCATAGCTATTACATGTATGCACTTATGTATAAATGTATGTAGACATACACTTGTTCAATTAGACTTACGAATGCTTTTGCTTGAATGCTAAACATAGACGACGCCTGCAGGCTAGAGACACTCTACACTGTGCTGGTAGATGCATTCAACAACTCCTGATGCCAAGACACCGGCGCCATTTCATTTAATTCAATACCTTTTCTTATTACGTACTATTGTCATATTTATTAACCTGCTTCTTGTTTTCTCTTTTTTTTTTCTTCCTTTATTTATCCCGCGTAGCGTTTTGTAGCCAATTGTTGCTTTGTCTCAGCGAAAACGCTAGTTTGCATAAACTTGCTTTTGCTTTAGACCTCACGTTTAGTTTTAACGCCACTGATAGCGAGAAATTATTTTTAAGATGAGGTCATGACACTCTTTCGAGTGATAAAAATTTATTGATTGCTAGGATTACTTTTTAATCATCCAGCTTTTTAATTATGGTAATTATAGTTTCACTTTTATTGAGTGTCGTAAGGTCGAATGTACCAATCTTTTTTTCTGGCTGTAGAAAAATCTGTTTCACGTGGCTTGCTCTGTGATAGAAGGATTTGTTTATAGTTAAGATGATTTGTTAATATTTAACAAATCATTTATTAGAGATCACTTTTAAGATTGGCAATAAAATGGAAAAAGTGGATACCAAAGGATAAATTAAGTGTTATCAACAAATAATATTTTTAAATAAATAAAATAGTTATAAAATCTTTGAAATATTTAATATTTATTCAATAATTATTACCTTTTAAAAAAAAACTTAAAAATGTTAATTTCTAACATCTATCTAATATTTATATATTATAAAAAAAAAACTTGTATAAAACTGTAAAGTTATGCAAATAAAACACGACAATAAATAATATTAGAGATCACTTTTTAGTCCTTAATAAATATTTCGTAGTATTTAAAAAGATATATTAATATTTAATAAATGAATATTAAATTTATTAAATACAAACAAGTCATTTTAAATACTAAGAAATATTTGTTTAATACTAAAAAGTGGTCTCTGATAAATGATTTGTTTACTATTAAGAAATATTTTTTGGTAATAAATCCTTCTATCAGTGTGCACAGGAAAAAAGGTTCAAGAGCCAAGAAAATATTTTTTTCCTAATTATTTTCTTAAGAAAAAAAATTTTTTTTGACGAGAAATTTCATTTATTCCAACAAAATTAATTCTCTTGCTTTAAGAAATAAGTATCTTTATTCAAGAAAATTTATTTAAGTCAAGAAAATCTTGTTGTTTTAAGAAAATTGAGCATCTTGCTCCAAAAAATTTAGTTCTTGATAGAAGTAAATATATCTTTATTGATTAACATGTTAAATGGGGAGATCAAATAATACTTCATCATTTTTTTTCATTCAATATGTATGATTGCACGCTAAAATAATACAAAATGAGTATCAAATATTCAAGAGAAAAATTTTCTCAAGGTGAGAAAATTTTTTTCTCAGCTGAAGTAGGTGGCGCTGCTTCCCTAAAGTATCTAAAAATCTTGATCAAATATAAAAATTTATTGTATCAAGTATTTATGATAGAATTAAGAAAAAATGACTTCCACCAATAATAGAATTTCAAGAAAAATTTTTACTTCGGCCAACACAACTTCGGTCATCCTTTAGGCACCCGAAAATTTTATTGAGCCAAGAACTTTATTCTCCAGTCAAGAAATTTTTCTTTCTGTGTAATTATTTTTTTAAGCGAAAAAAAAATTTTATTTTGACACAAGAAATTTCACTTATTCCAACAAAATTAATTCTCTTGCTTTAAGAAATACGTATCTTGATCCAAGAAAATTTATTTAAGTCAAGAAAATCTTGTTGTTTTGAGAAAATTCAGCCTCTTGATCCAAAAAATTTAGTTCTTGATAGAAGTAAATTTTCTTGTCTAGAGAAAATTTCTCTCTTGCTCCAAAAAATTAAATATAAAGATAGAAGTAAATTTTCATTAATATTTTTATTGATTAACATGTCAAATGGGAAGATCAAATAATATTTCATCATTTTTTTCATTCAATATGTATAATTGCACGCTAAAATAATATAAAATGGGTATCAAATATTCTCGAGAAAAATTTTCTCAAGGTGAGAAAATTTTTTTCTCAGCTGAAAAAGGTGTTGCTGCTTCCCTAAAGTATCTAAAAATCTTGATCAAATATAAAAATTTATTGTATCAAGTATTTATGATAATTTGAATTAAGAAAAAATGACTTCCAACAAGAATAGAATTTCAAAAAAAATTTTTACTTCGGCCAACACAACTTCGATCTTCTTCAGGCACCCAAAAATTTTCTTGAGCCAAGAATTTTTTCTTTTTGTGTACAATTTATTTTTAAATTTAAAAATTGTATCAGAAAAAAAATGTGAAGAGAACGTTGTTCAGCTGAAAAAAAATTTAAATGTCAAATAATCTTTTTTTTGAGTACACTTAAATTGACAGATGGTTTGACGTTTTAAAATACTAAAAACTTTTGCTAGTACTTTTATTGAACGTCTTGAATATACCGTAAAAATAAAAATTACCTATACTGACTATAAGTCATAAATTTAATGCCTGGGAAAAAAATTTTGTAGAAAAAAATTTTTTGAAGTTATAAAAAAGAAGAAATAGAATTATTGAAATATTTATATCGATATTAAAATAACAAAAATAATAAATAAAAATTTTTTTTTGTCAGAGGGTTAAGTATATCATCTTATCGTCAAGATACTCACGTTTCTGCTACGTCTTGTACTAAATTAATATATGAAATATACGATCCCACGACAGCTTGCTGATGATAAGATAATAAAAGTAAAAAAAATCTATTTAATATTTTCCCATCTCTAAAAATCAGAGTCTTAATAAGAATCCTATCATATCAGAAGATTTTTTTATCAGAGCAAAAAAAATCATTCATAAATTTTTCTAAAATTCTCTAATCTCTCTCACTCTTGAATGTCTTCACACAAGACACACAATACAAGTAGATTTACATACGTATCTACATTAAAATACATATAAGTAGAAAAAACATATGTACATTAAATGAACAGACGGCCAAAAATGTTGCTATAAGTTATGATAAAACGATATCAAAGAGTAATGACCTGTGTATTAAAAAAATTCAATATTCATCATTCGGAACACGAAGTGTCTTAAGTTATAACACACATACAATATTTGCCGTACGTTTAAGATGAGTATTGTGTACTATCAGATAACTATTTAAAAAAAAAGTAAATTTAAAAAATATCTTAGATAATTTACAGTACAATTTAGTATACAACTTATTATTTCTTCTTTTGTAAAATTGCTCGAGTATCAACGCGATAATCTACGTCATTAAGATAAAAGAGTTGTATGTTAATATTAGAGTAAATATAAATATAAATAGTTAATGTTTAAACAATCTTAGCTAAAGGTTTTTTTTATAAGGTCAACTCGATTGCCGACCTACGATAAACCCAACCTTTTTAATTTTAATCATTCATATATTAACTCTCAATTTTATTTCTCTCCCTCGCGGTAATTCACTCTATATTTTTATCACTCCTAGTTTTTTTTATTTCTCCATATAAATATATTTATAAATTTCCTAACAGTTAACGTAAGAGGATGCGATAATAATAAACTTATGTAGGACACGAATTAAAATAATTGGTATGATTGTACTTGAATTTATAAAATGAATTTGCTACAGTCATTTTTATTATTTTTCCTCTCTATTTCTCTTTTATTTTTTATTTATATGTACTATTTGTAAATTATTATTATTATTATTATTAATATCGTCCGGATGTCGATGTTATGACCTTAGTAACCTCAATTTCTTCATACACAATCAAGGACCGAACAGGTCGTTGTTACATGAGTTACGTCGCACGTGATATGAACTTAGACAATATAAAATAATAATAATAATATTAACAACAACAACAATCAAAATAAAAATAATAATAATTTCTAATTATTAAAAATAATTATTTTATTTTATTATTAATATATTGTTATTGTTATTAAAACAAAATATTATTTTTTAATAAAATTAAAATTTAAAAAAAAATAAAAAAATTTTTATTAAAAAATAATATTTTGTTTTAATAATAATAATAATAACAACAATAATAATGATAATAATAATCTGTTAATAATAAAATAAATAATAATAAAATAAAATTATTATTTTTAATAATTAAAAATTAATATTATTATCATTATTATTATTATTATTATTGTTGTTATTATTAAAACACAATACTATTTTTTAATAAAATTTAAGTTAAAAAAAAATAAAAAAAAATTTTAACCTCATAATAATAATAATAATAATAATAATAATAATAATAATAATAATAATAACGAGAATTGCTAAAATATGTTAATCCTAATGTTTAAAACGTGAGATAAAAAATAAAAATAAAAATAACAATAATAATAAAAATAAAATAATGAAAAAAAAAAGAGTTTATGTTAACAGATCAGAGGTGCTTTGTATTCGATGCTAAGGTTCTTGTCAGTAGTTAATATACATGTATATACTTACAAATACATGTCTATATACTATAAGAGGACTAACGTGGAAAACAAGTGGCTTCCGGCGCTTCGTGGGCGTGCTCCATTCATAAAACGCTACTTTCCAGCGTACGCGGGATCATACTGGTGTTGGACAGACTAGAGCCTAGACGATTCAATATACATATACATATGTCTAATTTTTTTCTACATACTTACATATAAACAAGTATTACGTAGCGTGTAAATTACGTTACGGCTTTGTGCACCACAAGGACATAATCGACATTAAAGCGGACATGAGTTAATCTTCTGAGCTCAACTAGACAAGACTTGCTATCATATCGCATCGGGCAATGAAAAAATTAAAAGATGAGAAAGTTTATTTCCTCTTCATTAAACGTTTTTTTTCTTGCTAAAATTTATTATTTATATTTATACTTATTATGTTTTTTTTTTAGCGTAAAACATGTGACAGACCCCCACTGAGGAGAAAATTCTTGAGACTGTCGGGAACTTGGGAATGCAGACCCTCGCAGCTTTGCCCAAGGGTTCCATTCGATCTAACGTACTCTTTAATATGTCACCATATATTACTTTTTTCAACTAACTTTAGTTACGCTGATGCTAAATATGCTTAGTTACTTTCGATGTATGAATAGATATTATCCGAGGAAGGGGTTATTACCCATTTGCGTTTACCATATCTCTAGTTGCGTAACCAACATTGCACAACGGTCAAAAGTCTATCGCTCCCTTATTTTTTGTACCCTAATTATTATATTTTAAATTAAACGATTATCATTGACAATAAGACAAGTGTCATTCGATTTTGTTTGACACATTATTATAATTTTTAAGTATATACTTTTTACTTTGACAGATAAAAATCAAACTTCAATTAAACTTTACTTATCCATTGAAATCCTCAGTTAATTTATAAATTGCGAAACGTTAATTAATGTTTAAGGCCATTAAAAAAGTTTAAAAAAAAGGAAATTGAAGTTCTTATCGCTGAAGCTATTAAAATGCACTTAAGTGAAGTTGAGCCTTTTAGTTACTAGAAACTTAACTTTAAAAATTTAAGTAAACTTTTAATACTTTAAGATTATTTCAATATTTTTAACTTAAATATATCTAATCACAGTGATCAAAAATAACGAAACAAATTTAAAAAAAAAATTAGGAAAACGGTTGACCCTGAAGGCCATCCCTGCAACTTCCCGCCAATTCTATACCTAAACGCTTGAAATTGCACTTATGACGTTTTTGAGCTCTTCGAGCTCATAAATACAATTTGAGTATTATTTTTAGCTCTCCGAGCTCAAAAAATAGCTTTTGTATGCTTTTGAGCTCGTCGAGCTCAAAAGCTTGATAGAAGTTTGATAAAACACTATTTTTTGAATTTTCAAATCGCAATAACTTTTGAATGAATGAACCGATTTTCACGCGGTTGATGGCATTCGACGCAGTTTTTTAAGCTTCATGAAGAATCTTCAAGTTTAAATTGATAGAGCGAAAAATTTTAGAGTAATTACGAAAAAACACTTTTTTCGCTTTTCATTCGTCAACGATAACTCACGAACGAATAAACCGATTTTGACTGGACTGGCGGCGATCGACGTGGTTTTTTTATGTTAAGAGCTGATTATTTTTTGGAATTGATCGGTAAAGCCGTTTAAAAGTTATTCCAAACAAACCACTTTTGAAAAAATTTTTTTTTGTAGTTTTTTTGCGATTTCTCAAAATCTATCATTCCGAATCGTTTCAAAGTATATTCAAAATCTAAGTTTGGTCAAGTCCTTTCGAATGGCACCAACCGCGATCAAATCGATCAAGCCCTTCAAAAGTTATGAGAGGTTTACATACATCCACACACACACACACACACACATACATACATACATACATACATACATACAGACATACAGACACCATCGCGGGAATAGTCAGGAAAGCTTCCTAGAACCTCAAAACGTCGAGATCTGATGAAAACTCGATTTTCGAAAAACGGGGTAAAACCAACAACTTCCCGATTTTTTAAAATTTTCAATTTTTTTAGCGGGAAGTTAAAAATTAATTTTTAAAATAAAATATTATAATTTTGTTCCAAGTAGTTACTTATCGATCTTGAAATTTCGTCTCTAGCTATAAATTATCTACATTGTAATATTGTCAACTACATTATGATTACACAGTACTTGCATTGTGCTCATATATATACCCAGCATAATTTAATCACGACAAAAGTTATTGTCAATCTCAATTTACAGTAATCCCTTTTATTTAAAATTTTATTGATCACATTAAAGTTAGCTGTCACTTGACAATTTTTTTATTTTATTTAAAAAAAATTTTTTCCCAAAAATTATTTTTTAAAAATTGCATTTTTTATTTCTACATGTCAATTTTTTTTGGGTGATAATTTATTTGTTACAAAAATTATCAAATATCTGCTAAATTAATTTATAAAAATTAAGTTAATTCTTCATCTAAAATTATTAAGAATTTTTTTTATTCAAAAAATTCAATTTTAAAAAACTAAAAACTATAAGTGCAATTTTTTAAAAATATTAATTTTAATTTAATAATTGAAAAATAACTCGAAAAATTAACAATTACGGATAACTTTTACTATTATTAATTTATGAAAATTAAGTTAGCAATCTAAAATTTTTTAGAATTTTTTTTATTAAAAAAAAAATTCAATTTTAAAAAACTAAAAACTATAAGTGAAATTTTTTAAAAATATTAATTCTAATTTAATAATTAAAAAAAAACTCAAAAAATTAACAATTTTGGCTAACTATAATACTAAAGTTAGCCGACGTTTTTAATTTTTTGATTATTTTTTAATAATTAAATTAGAACTAAAAAAATTATAAAATAATCTAAATTCATATTTTACTAAATTACGTGTACCTTAATACAAGTAAGTTTATACTTGGCTATTTAACCATTGCCTTGGCATTAAACTATAAATAAATAAAATAAGTAAAAAAATAGTTTTTAATAATTGCACTTATAGTTTTTCAATTTTATTTTACAAATGAATTTTTTTTTATTTTTTTGTAATAATTTTTTCAATAAAAAAAATTCTCAAAATTTTTAGATGTCGTTTAACTTAATTTTATTTATTTATTAATTTGTAAAGAAACGCCCTCGGTAATTTACAAGCAAATATTACAATTTTATGTGTAGAATGTTTAGTAATGTACAATAAGTAAAATATATAGCACAAATAGTATATACAATAAATAACATCTGTAAAGAGAAGATAGATTTAAGATTTAAGAGTTCTGAGAGTTAAAATTTTCATAATAACTTTACTATTATATTTCATTTTCAAATTCTATTGTTAAAACTTAAGAAATAAAATGAATGTGTTATTACTATTATATACTCTTCTTCTTTTTCACAATTTCATAAAAATACGCAATGACATTTAAATTTTCCTAATTTAGGTATCCACCTTCTTATCTTCAAACAATAACTAATCTCCTACCTAACTAACAATTAAAATTCCTGAGAACAATTGAAAAAAAAAAAAAAAAAGCCGAAGTGCAATAAATTAAATCCAAAACTTTAAAATCCCTAGTGATGCATAAAAGTGTACGAATAAATGAGAATAGTAATTACCTTCCCTACAAAATACAATCCGGATAGTTAAAAGATTTTCTCGGAATAACATATTAACCTTTTGTTAGGTTCATCAAAGCCGAAAATTTCTTTTAACCTGGACAAAGGACTTAGGCGATTCAGTCCTCTGAAATTAGCCAAGTGTCTTCACCCAGTAATGAGTAAAAGTAAATTGTAAATCGGCAAACTAGTTTAGACGTGTCACAAACATAATATAAGTACAGTATAGAGACAATATAATATATATATAAGTTAAATATGAAAATAAAGTTAGCCGACATCTTAAAATTTTTATGATTTTTTTAAATAAAGAATTGTTACAAAAAAATAAAAAATAAATTTTTTCATTTATTAATAACTTCAAAAACTATAAGTACAATTTTTAAAAAATTTTTTTTTAGTTATAATTTAATAAATTAAATAAAATAAAAAAATTAAAAAGAATTTTTTTATTGAAAAAATTACTACAAAAAAAAATTGTCATTTGTTCAAAACTTCAAAAACTATGTGCAATTTTTTAAAAATATTTTTTAGTTATAATTTAATAAATTAAGTAAAATAAAAAAATTAAAAATGTCGGCTAAGTTTATTATTATATGAAAATTAAGTTAGCCGAAAATGAAAAATTAAAAAGAATTTTTTTATTGAAAAAATGACTACAAAAAAAATTTTTTTCATTTGTTAAAAACTTGAAAAACTATAAGTGCAATTTTTAAAAAATATTTTTTAGTTATAAATTAACTAATTAAGTCTAATAAAAAAATCAAAAATGTCAACTAACTTTATTATTATTATTATACAATAATAAAGTTAGTCGACGATTTAAATTTTTTGATTTTTCTTTTAATAATTAAATTAGAACAAAAAAATATTTTTTAAAAATTGCACTTAAAGTTTTTAAAGTGTTTTACAAGTGAAATTTTTTTTAATTATTTCAATAAAAAAAAATTCTAAAAATTTTTCAATGTCGGCTAACTTGATTTTCATTATTATTATTATTATAAGTTAAATAAGAAATAAGATATAATACTCTTGTAAGTACTTACGTTGACACAGAGTAGGGCGACATGAGCTTGGGTGTGTTAGTACACTCGGCAGCTGTCATAGGATAAATTTTCCCGCCAACTGGCAATGGCTGCTCCAATTGGTAGGGATAAGCTGTTCTGTCAGAGCCGAGCGGAGTAGGGGGGCTTCAATTCAGCGTCGTCTTTAGCTTTACTGTCAACCGGCGTCGGCGTGCTACCTCTGAGCAGACTCGAGCTTCAGTCGCAATTCGGCATTCGTTTCACAACCTCACCAACTATTTTATTATTTATTTCTTTTTGTTGTTCAATGTTCACCCAGTCAGTCAGTCAGTCAGTCAGTCAGCTAGCTAGCTCTTGATATTTATTCTCAAGACAGTGAATTTCCCGGTTAGTTTTTATTAAATAAAATAAATAAATATTAATATCTTGGCTAAAAAAATAAATAATAATAATTATTTAAGTTTGTTAAAACTGAATAAAAATAATTAAAAAAAAACATACCTTAAAAAAAGTGGTAGAGAAATAATAACAGTGCGGTTCTGTCAAACACTGCGTCGCTTATCAGCCAAGCGGACGCCGACGTCATTTTACCGCGTGTTGCCGTGTCAAAGTGAATTTGTTTTAAATTTTTCTAGCTTTTCACATTGTCAGTTCGGATTTCAGTTCTCAAGTGACTGCAATATTATTTATTGACTTATAAATAAATTTTTTTCAACAAAATAATTTTTTTTAAACGAAAGTGACAGCACGTGAGTCCGGCCACGCGTTCGAGGTTAATTTAACGCGCGTTTTAAAATTAATAATAACAATTACTGTTGTTTAAATAATTATTTGAATATTTATTTATATTAATAAATTAATAATAGTTTTTGTGATTGTTAAAAGTGGTTGTGAGGGCCCACCAAGCGTCCTTGAAGTTGCTGTCTACCTGACAAAGAAATAAAACGGTCACGATTTCGTAAATCCACAGCGACAAGAGTAAGAGAGTGTTGGTGGGACTAAATTCGGTTGCCGATTCTCTCAAATAAATATAATACATTTTATTTTATTTATCGATATAATACTACTATGCTGGCGTCTGCAGCTGTTAACACTGACCAGAGGATAGCCATGGATCGGACAGGTATGTCTATTTTTTTTTCCATTTTTTATTTTAACATTAATTGTGATGATTATGATTATTGATGAATGATTATTCTGAAAAATGGCGCTAATTTATTTTTCATTTGATTTTTAGGTAAGACTGTTATGTTGATTATGTTGTAGACATAGATCGTCAGTTTTAATGACAAATGAGTAATTACGCTTAGAGATTTTGTTAATAGCGTCTGGAAAAAAATTGCAGGTATAACGTTGACGACTCGCCAAACTCGGTGTGTGTTTTACCCCCTCTTTTTAACTTCCTTTTTTAAGTGCGCACATCTCGCGCGCAGCTGTCATGATGCTTTTTTATTTTTTATTGTTTTTTATCCGAATTTCCCGTACAGTTGAGAGCTCGTTATTTTTTATAGAATATTCGATGGATTATATGATGCACATTGACTGAGAATTTCTCTCGGCACGCTGATTATCATTAATTTAATTTAAAATTAAGTTAACCGATTTTTTTGATTTTTTTTTAATTATTAAATTTCGACTAAATAATATTTTTAAAAATTGCATTTACAGTTTTTTATAAATAAAAATTTAAAAAAAAAAAAATTATAAATGTCAGCTATCTTTTTATTGACGGTGAATTCACAGCTAATTTTTCAGAATTTGTAGATTTATTTTAACTTAATAGTTTTAATATGAATTTTTATATACTATTTCTTCTGTAACAAATAAATTGTTTATAAATTATTAAAAAATTATCAGATTTCTGCTAAATTCACATTCATAACTTTTTTATAATTTAATTTGAAAGTAAATTTAGCCGACATTTTAATTTTTTTAATTATTAAATTAGGAAAAAAAATATTTTTAAAAAATTGCACTTATAGTTTCAAGTTTTTTACAAATAAAAATTTTTTTTTTAAGAAGGGTTTACATTTTTTCTCTCTCTCGCCCTCTATTGGACAAACGAAAGTATCTCTGTCATACTTGTACAACTTAGGGAATCTTAAAACGCATTTTATGCATAAATAAATGAAAATTTTCTAAAAAAGAGCGAAGCGTTTTTTTCAAAATTTTATCTTATTCATGAGCAAAACTCGTTTGAAAATCAACTATCAACCGCTCTTAATAATTTATTCCATAAAAAAAAAATTCTAAGAATTTTTAAATATCAGCTAACTTAATTTTCATAAATTTAATACAGTCAACGCTCTCTGTATTTGACTCACCCGTACAGGACCATTCTCTGTATTTGGCTCGTCCTTGTCCATAAGAGCTGTGTAAAATCGTCAAATACAGAGGAAGAATGTGGTCAAATACAGAGAGCGTCGACTGTAGTTTTTCCGCTGGAAATTTGTCGCGCAAACTGAAAATAGCGGGAATTTTAGATTTTTTAAAATATAAAAAAGTAATTTAAAATTAATAAAAATAATTATTATTACTATTTTTATTTTTTTTTAATTATTAAATTAGAACAAAAAAATATTTTTTCAAAATTGCACTTAAGGTAAAAGCCCCAATATATGATCATAGACTGGTACATGATCATATATTGGGGCTTTTACCTTACAGTTTTTAAAGATTTTTTTAATAATTTTTTTTAATAAAAAAACATTCTAAAAATTTTTAAACGTCAGCTAACTTAACCCTTTAATGTTCGGCCTTGAATCCCCACTCTTAATTCGAGTCATATATCTTTTTCTTTAAGTGAGAGAGCTATAGTCTTTTTCGTAGAGAGGGGGCCAGAAAAGTAGTAGAAGGGGACGCATGGACACACTACTACAACTAAACCATCTTTCACACAACCTCATAACAGACTATGATTGGCTCTCTCCCCTAACAGCTCACACTGAGATTCATTGCGCTTCCAGAACATTAAAGGGTTAATTTTTATAAATTTAATTCTTTCCGCTGGAATTTTGTCGCACAAACTGAAAAGAGCGGGCACTTTAGTTTTTTTACAATATAAAACAATAATTTAAAATTAATAGTAATTATTTTAATTTTAATTTTTTTTTTTTTAATTGTTAAATAAGATCAAAAGAATATTATTGAAAATTGCGCTTACATTTTTTAAAGATTTTTTACAAACAAAAATTTTTTTTCAATAATTAAAAAAGAAAATTCTAAAAATTTTTGAATGCCAGCTAACTTAATTTTCATAAATTTAATTGATAGTAATAAAGTTAGCCGACATTTTTTATTTTTTGATTTTGTTTAATTTATTAAATTAAAACTAAAAAGATTTTTTTTTAATTGCACTTATAGTTTTTCCAATTTTTCAAAACTGTAATTTAAAAAAAAATTTTTTTTGAAATCATTTTTTCAATAAAAAATTTTTAAACGTCAGCTAACTTAATTTTCATAAATTTAATTGTTTCATAAATTTTTCGCGCAAACTAAAAATAGCGGGAATTTTAAATTTTCTTCAATAAAAAAAAATAATTGAAAAATTAATAATAATAATAATTATTATAACTATTTTTATTATATAACTTATTTACAAAAAAAATCATCGGATGTTTGCTATTTTCAGTATCACATTTTATCGCACTATGATGAAACGGTCAAAAATGAAATAACAAATAAAAAAGCTCGGTTCCTGGACGCGTACTAGTCCGTGGAATACGGGAGATATGTACACATAGATGTAGATAGGATCGTGTGACTGGATTGGGCAACACTTAATACATAACAGTGTATATAAAGTATAAATAAAAGTAAAGTGTCTTGATATTATAATACACTTATTGGTAATCGTTTATTAACGAATCTTTTTTTATTAAAGGTCTGACTTCACATGACATTAACACCTGAGTCAAGTTTAGCATTACTTCAAATCGACTCAACATACTCTTCTTACTCAACTTATGTAAACTTCACTTAGCTCGAATTTACTCGCTACCTAAGAGCAATACAAAGTCGAAGGTTCTCCAGTACAGATGTGCGAGCATTCCTTGAGCCCGTATAATTTATTTAGACCCATACCGCTTTTTATATTTTATATAGTTATTACAGTACACTATAATGAATAGTGAATAGCTGAAACTCATGGCTTATTTAAATAACTTATCATTATCATACGAAATGAATTTTTTCCGGAAAACAGTAAACATTTTAACGGCCTCGAATAAATAATTAATTGTCTATGTTTTCCAAGCTAGGATAAAGCGCCGCGTAATCTTGCACTTCACACTTCAGTTATATAAATAAAATACTCATACCTTAATATAACATTTATATCTATATAAGTCTATATTTACATAAATAAAATTTTGTTATCTCTGTTTGCATAAGAAAAATCTAAGGGAACGTCTTATCCGGACCTAGACAAAAAAAAGTTCTCTCTGCCCGGCAAGGTTCTTTTTTTTTTTAGTATTTTTTTTTTTTTTAAGAGAGATTACTCGCATGCAGTCACTTCCGCGCAAAAAATAAACAGGACAGTCATCAGGAATTTAACTTTCATTAATTTTTTTTTTTATAAAACAATTGGATAATTTCGAGAGTTAAAATTATACACAAAAGGATTTATTAATTAAAATAAATAATACTAAAGTTAGCCGACGTTTTTAATAATCAAATTAGAACAAAAAAATATTTTTTTTAAATTGCCCTTACAGTTTTTAAAGTTTTTTACAAATGAATATTTTTTTTTAATCATTTTTTCAATAAAAAAATATTCTAAATGTTTTTAGATGCCGGCTAACTTAATTTTCATATTAATGAAAATAAAGTTAGCCGACATTTCAAAATTTTTTTATTGAAAAAATTTTAATTAAACAATAAGTGCAATTTTTTAGAAATTTTTTTTTAGTTGTAATTTAATTAATAAAAAAAAATCAAAAATTTTTAGCTAACTTCAGTGTCATATTTATTAATTATTAATAATTTAATTTATTAAATTTTAATAAATAGTTTTTAACATTCAATAAATATTTATTTGGGAGAAAGTACATTTATTAATAGTTTTCTTTTATATTTTTAACTATTAGTTATTTTATTATTTTTAAATTTTAAATTTAAAAATAAAAATAATAAATTTTTAAATTTTATTATTTTTAAATATTAACTATAAAGTTATAAAAAGTGTCAAAAGAAAATTTCTATTTTTGCTTTTAATTTTAAATAAATATTTGTTAACAATTAACAAATATTTATTAACCATTAATAAATATTTAATAACAGTTAATAAATTGTAAATAAATATTTGTTAACTTAATAAATATTTATTAACATTTAATAAATATTTATTAAATTCTCTGATTTTAAAACAATCATTTATTAAAAATTAATAAAGTTTATTAAATATAAAAAAATTCTTCTATCAGTGCAACAATTGTTTTGACAAATGTCATTCTGACATTTGCGATAAATTTGTCTTGGTAATTAAACCTCCGAAATAGTTCAGGATATTTATTTTTATTTTTTTATTTAAAGTTTAAAATATAAATATAAATACTGTCTGAAGAATGTAGATGATGTTATTTTAGCAAAAATAGATGTAGAAATAGAAGATAAGGATGTTTGAATTTAGAGTGGTCGCGATGTGATGCGAGAAACGCGTGACCGCGTGGTGAAAAGCGCGTTCTATTCGCCGTTGGATCGCCCGTACGTGTTGTACATGTATATACTCTCTTACTAGTCGTCTGAGATCTGAGACATTACACTGGTAACCAGTATGTATACATATATATGTATACGTACTGGTTACCAGTGTAATATATATGTATATATATATATATATGAGCCGTGTGACTCCCGATGTGGACCCCGTAGAGAACCTAACCAGCAGCGGCAAAATCCAGACGTTCGCCACGTGGTGATAGCATGAGAAAATTCAAATTTTAAACTTGTCGATTATACACTCTCACATGTATTTATGTCTTCATACGTATTTGTGTCTTGGTAAAATAAAATACAAACACAAATGTTCAAGTATTTTAAAGAAGACAAGTTATAATTTGGACATAAGTTACATATGTTGATTGAGATTTTTAAAACTCTTTACACATATTGTTTAATGTATACATACATGTGTAGTAACATATGTATGTCGATGCACATGTTTATCATTTGTCATTAAAGTAATTTATCTTTTACAGACATTTTTATTTTATATATTAATTTAATGGGCTAATAGCTAATAAAATTATGGAACTTCAATTTTAACTATTGGAGTAAATTTTATCAATAATCACTTGGGTTTTTTTTGTTGGAAAAAACTATTTTTATAATAATAATAATAATAATAATCTATATTATTTAGAGAATAAGAAAAATTTATGATAAAATCGGTTTTTTTTAGTGTCATTGCAAAGGTCTAGATTTGAATTTTCGCCTTTTAAAGGTTTCATTTTATTCTCGCCGATAGTTAATTTATTGTAAGTATTTAGGCTGCATTCGAAAATGATCTCTAGATACAGGATTGAGAAATTACCTGTATCTTGTAAAATATTGACATTTGTAAAGATATAAGCTCATTTTGATGTTACACCCATCGAGACCTTTCATTTGAGTACCCACATCAATTTTTCATATATTTTATATATGAATATATTTTATATATATAAATATATGAAAAATATGTCAAAATGCATGTGGGTACTCAAATAAAAGCTCTTGATGAATGTAACATCGGGATGAGCTTATATCTTTAAAAATGTCAATAATGAAGAAATTATATTGTATTTTGTCAACTTATGATATTTTTAAAAATCTAAATTCATCCCGATGTTACACTCAACGAGACCTTTTATTTGAGTACCCACATCAATTTTTCATATATTTTATATATTATATATATAAATATATGAAAAATATATCAAAAATGCATGTAGGTACTCAAATGAAAGCTCTTGATGAGTGTAACATCGGGATGAGCATATCTTCAAAATATATATTATATATATGTATATATGAAAAATATATCAAAAATGCATGTGGGTACTCAAATGAAAGCTCTTTATGAGTGTAAGACCGGGATGAGCTTATATCTTTAAAAATGTCAATATTCAAGAAAGTACAGTGTAATTTAATAAATGTAATTATTAAATAAAACAAAATTTTATTTATTTATAGGTCACAAATTACGGCAGCCTCATAATGACTGCAAAGTTGCTAATAATAATAATAATTTTTTTTTTTATTATTATTATTTTATTAATTGTAAAGAGTCCATTAAGAAAAAGAGTAATAGTCGAATGATTAATGTATATAGCGCATATCCATTCACATTTAAGGTTGTAATGTCATCCGCGTTATATTCAATGCAAAACATTAACCGCGTGCGCAAGCAGATGTCAAGGAGGTTAGTGTATACGTGTCAGTAGAATCGGTTTTCATTGGACACATTTGTTTTATTGTTATTGTACTTTGTTGTCATTGTTATTAAACAAGATTTAATCTTTAATTAAAGTTTTAGTTGGATCAACAAAGACAAACTAAACGCAAAAGGTTTTTTATCTTACCTCTAGTTTCCGAGATTAATTTTATTATTAAAAAAACTAAAATAAAGCGGTTAGTTTATTTGATAATTGTTATTTTATTAATTAACTGCGGAAGATTAAGCCATTAGATGACGAATTGTCAAAAAAAATATTTATTTCACAAGTACAAGAATTATTTTATGAATTTAATGTAATAGAATTGCTGGACTTTAGCGGCGATTATTGAGTCAACTAAGTTCAATTACTTTCTCGAGGTCTTTGATGGATAATATGTTCGCCTCTACTCATAACATTCCACTATTAATAACATAACGCTTATATAGTACTCGAGAAAAAAAAAAAAAAGATGAATTTAATTAATTAAACAATTTTTATTGTTAGCTTAAATTTCGGGTTCAAGTTATTTTATTTTATTTTTATTATTGTTAGTTTTTTTTTATTACGTGACATAATCTTGCTCGGTCTTGTGACTGGTTAAACTTGCGGGTCTCGTGATTTATTTTAATATCAAATGTTGCTTCGTAAAGTGTAATAGATTCAAAATATAACGCCTTGCTGAGGTGCCAGGAGACGTAAAGAGGTAAATTATGTGTATAGATACTTTACGAGATCATTCAATAATTTTTCATTGAATTGGCAAGGTTACTACGGAAGTTATTTAACTTGTGTCTTGCTATCTTTATTATGTACAAATATATATACATATAGATAGAAATGTGTTACTGTACTCTCATCCGCTTTGATTAAATTTTTATAAAATATTTCATTCTTACATATTTTACTTTAGGATGTTTCTGATAGTAGAAACACTATCATTTTAAATTATGTCTAATGTTGGGCTATAAAAATATTTTTTTTTATTGTACCTTGAATTACTTTTTTTTTAATTTATAAAACTTATTAATAATAATAATAATAATTAGCAACCTCGCAGTCACCATGTGACTGCCGTGACTTGTGATCTATAAATAAAATTTTGCTTTATTTAATAATAACTTGTTAAATTGCACTGTACTTTCTTAAATATTGACGTTTTTGAAGATATAAGCTCATCCCGATGTTATACTCATCAAGAGCTTTCATTTGAGTACCCACATGCATTTTCATATATTTTTCATATATTTATATATATAAATACTAGCGAACCCAGCCCGCTTCGTCGGGCTAAAGCTTAGTGTATTGAACAAAGTACATATATTTCAATACATTGTAAATAATAAATTCTATTGTCGCAATATGTCAACCATCATTCATCTTCGAATTCATTTTCCTTCAAGCTTTGTCTCTTGCGGGTGAAAATTGCTAACCAAACTCATAAACATATCAGTTAGTGTAACATCCACTTTGTGATCTATATAAAAAAATATCGGGCTCATCTCAAAATCGACGATCAAAGTACGACGCAAGGCTTGAGCGTTGTAAATGTGGATAACCTCAAAATCGTATCAATTAAGAAAAAAAAGAGATAATAATTTTTAAATTGTTGTTATTGATTGCAAATTTGTATTTTCTATAGTTATAATTATAACTTTGTATGCAATATATCGAATTCACTTATATTCTTCCTGATGTTCATAAAATTTTAGAATGAACAGCTCACGATACTCCTTTAACATCATCAAGTAGTTCACATTATTTTTCTCGACGGTAAACATAAAATAATTTGTGTTTCCGGATGTTCTTAAGCCAATTATATTTGAAATTACTCCAGCAAATCTTGTTCAGGTATAAAAAAAATTTGGAAAACGGTTGACCCTAAAGGCCATCCCTGGAACTTCCCGCTAATTCTATAAATAAGGTCTTAAAATTGCACTTATGGCGTTTTTGAGCTCTTCGAGCTTAAAAATATAATTTATTTTATTTCGAGCTCTCCAAGCTCATAGAGTTAGCTGTTCTAAGCTTTTGAAGTCTTCGAGCTCAAAAGTCTGATAAGAGTTTAATAAAACAGTATTTTTTGAATTTTTAAACTGCAATAATTTTTGAATGAATGAATCGATTTTCACGCGGTTGGCAGAGTTCCACGCAGTTTTTCAAAATCTATGATATACTTGTAAACACAAACTGATCAAACCGAAAATCTTAGAGAAATTTGAAAAATTCACTTATTCCGAATTTTTTCGACAACGATAATTCACGAACCAATCAACCGATTTTCACGTTCTTGGTGGCAATTGACGTGATTTTTTAGGCTCTAATAATTATTTTATTTCATCAAAAACGATCCAAAAAGAAATGTCGAAGTTATTTGAAAAAAACACTTTTTTCGAAATTTTTCGTTTTCGATAACTCTCGAACGAATCAACCGATTTTGACGGGACTGGTGGCAATCGACGTGATTTTTTAAACTTAAGAGCTAATTAGTTTTTGGAATTGATCGGTAAAGCAGTTTAGGTTATTCCAAAAAAACGATTTTTTGAAAATTTTATTTTTGAGATTTCTCAAAATCTAGCGAACCGAATCGATTCAAATTTTCACGAAATTTAATGGCAATGATACTCTTTCGATCGCCACCTATTTCGATCCGATCAGTCAAGCCGTTCAAAAGTTATAAGAGGTTTACACACCCACACACACACACACATCACACACACACACACACACATACATGCCTATCTTTTCAAGATAGATTTGCACAGCACACCATTTACAAATATAAATATAAATAATGCTGTCAAACAGGGAAGAATAGGAGTTACGGTAATTATTACGTGAAGCGTTCCACATTCACGTAACAGGGTATTGGGAGGAAAGGATTGAGAAAGGAATGTGGAGAGGATCATCTTAATGTGAGTTTATAGAGTATGCGAGAAAAAATTATTAGATAGCTCGGACTGGGATTCGAACCCAGAACCTTCCGAAGACATGTCGGCTACTCTACCATTTGAGCTATCCGGTCTATACTAAATTTCCTTTTGCTTATTCTATATACATTAAGCCACACCGTCCATCTTACGGTAAGAATTTTCACAAATATAAATAATGCTGTGAAGCGGGAAAGTATAGGAGTTACGGTAATTATTACGTGCAAATACTGCCCAGACAAAATTGACAACGCCGAGCACACGTTTTTCGAGTGTGATCGGTGGAAGGACGACAGAATCAGCACCGAAGAAACAATAGGCACAACGCTCTCCCCTGAGAGCTTGGTAACCTGCATGATCACAAAAGAAGAAAACTGGTCAGCTGTCGCAGCCTACGCGCAGCGCCTTTTAAACGAAAAAATCGCAGAAAGGGATTAGAAACCAGTAGTGACATGAAGTAGGTTTCGTGAGACACAACATGGACTGGATCGAAGTAATGCTAACGCGGTCTCGATCCAGTCTTCCCTGTAACATCTATGGGGAAAGGAGAGAGGAGGATGTTTAGTCGGTATTGTTGCAAAATAATATTGACTTCTGAGTCCTATATACCCAGGCACCAACACCTAGTCCTGGCACCAGCACCAAGTTCTGGCATACGTAAATGTATTTTACCTCCTCTATAAAAAAAAAAAAAAAATAAAAAAAAAAAACATACATACATACAGCCGCACAGACACCATCGCGGGAATAGTCAGGGAAGCTTCTTGTGACCTTAAAACGCCGAAATCGGATAAAAACTCGATTTTCGCAAAACGGGGTAAAACCAATAACTTCCCGAATTTCAAAAAATTTTCAATTTTTTTTAGCGGGAAGTTAAAAATTATGTTTAGTTTTGACAGATAAATATTGATGTTAAATAACAAATGATATAAGGTACCCGCGGGTAATAAGCCTAAGTGATAGAAATGATATTTAAAATCACCGCTTCCGCTAAAGACTTCTCTAGTAGAAGCGTCTAGCATAGAAATTTCGCTACAATTTTATAGAGTCCCGATACAACGTTTCCTGTCATCTATATTTCATCATCCGTCATATACTAAAGTAGCGCAGGAGAATTCCTAAAAAACGGTTTGGGTAAATGGTAAACATTTTTTATAATTTTATATTTAATAATTTAAAATCATTGTTCTAATTTTTATCAACATCTTAGAAAGTATTGTTACTAAATTTAAGTGATGATTGATCTCTAATATCAATTTTATTAAGTATAGTATAACTATTTCTAGTATGTTTAACCCGCAGGCTTTATTACCCTACCGTAGTAAAATAAAGCCTATTCGCAAGGTTTTTGAAAACATTTAATTTTGTTTGTTTATGGTGAAAATTACCATTATTCCATTATATTTTATGGCTAATGTATTAATATAAAAATCGATGATACATTTCAATAATTAAATGCAATATTTTCGATTTTTTTCAAAATCTCCCTTAGCTAGGCCTTATTACCCGCCGGTACCTTATTTGAAGTTAGCTGATTTGCTTTTTAAATAAATTATATTTTTTTGTTTACAAATAAAGATTAGTTACTTCTCTCATTTTCTTATTTAATATAAGTTGTAAAATAACTCACTGAATTTAATGAGAAAACATTTTATTGCCTTCATTGCCGCAAATAAAATTTTAAATCAGTTGATCGCTATAGAACTTAATGCATTGAAGCGCTATCTGATGGTAATATTTAATGACATGGACATCATATTTACTTTCTCCGTGGAAAAATACATGGTCATACCAATTTTTATGACAATCGGTTGAACGGTGTGGTAGTCGATACTTTACAGCGCCGCCTGGTGGTGAGTTACATCAATGGGCATATCATATAAACCTTTTCCGTGAAAAAATACATAAACATACCAATTTTCATAATGATCGGTCAAATAGATTCTGATTTTATCGATGTCATATATACAAACATCCTCTTTTATATATATATAGATAAGTTGTAAAATAACTCATTGAATTTAATGAGAAAACATTTTATTGCATTCATTGCCGCATATAAAATTTTAAATCAGTTGATCGCTATAGAACTTAATGCATTTAAGCGCTATATGATGGTGATATTTAATAACATGGACATCATATTTACTTTCTCTGCGGTAAAATACATGGTCATGCCAATTTTTATGACAATCGGTTGAACGGGGCGGAAGTCGATACTTGACAGCGCCGCCTGGTGGCGAGTTACATCAATGGACATAGCATGTTCGTTTTCTTCATAGAAAAATACATGGTCATGCCAATTTTTATGACAATCGGTTGAACTGGGCGGAAGTCGATACTTGACATCGCCGCCTGGTGGCGAGTTACATCAATGGACATAGCATGTTCGTTTTCTTCATAGAAAAATACATGGTCATGCCAATTTTTATGACAATCGGTTGAACGGGGCGGAAGTCGATACTTGACAGCGCCGCCTGGTGGCGAGTTACATCAATGGGCATAGCATATAAACCTTCTCCGTGATAAAATACATAAGCATACCAATTTTCATAATGATCGGTCAAATAGTTTCTGAGTTTATCGATGACATATATACAAACATCCTCTTTTATATATATAGATATAAAATATATGAAAAATTGATGTGGGTACTCAAATGAAAGGTCTTGATGAGTCTAACATCGGGATGAGCTTATATATTTTAAAATGTCAATATTTCACAAGATAAAAGGTAATTTCTTAATTATTGACATTTTTAAAGATATAAGCTCATCCCGATGTTACATTCTTTAAGAGCTTTCATTTGAGTACCCATATGCATTTTTATATATTTTTCATATATACATATATATTATATATAAATATATAAAATATATGAAAAATTGATGTGGGTACTCAAATAAAAGGTCTCGATGAGTGTAACATCAGAATGAGCTTATATGTTTAAAAATGTCAATATTTCACAAGATAAAAGGTCATTTCTTAATTATTGACATTTTTAAAGATATAAGCTCATCCCGATTTTAAACTCATCAAGACCTTTCATTTGAGTACCTACATGAATTTTGATATATTTTGTATATATTCATATATATATAAATATATGAAATATATGAAAAATTGATGTGGGTACTCAAATGAAAGGTCTCGATGAGTGTAACATCGGGATGAGCTTATATCTTTAAAAATGTCAATAGTTCACGAGATACCAGGTCATTTCTTAATTATGTATCTAGAGATAAAGCATTTTCGAATGCAGTCTAAATACCTATCATAATAAATTGACTATCGGTGAGAATGAAATGAAACCTTGAAAGGGCACAAATTCAAATCGAGACCATTAAAATGACACTAAAAAATTCGATTTTATCATATGACGATCCTGGAAGAAAAATTTTCTTATTCTCTTAATAATATAAATTAAAAAAAAATTATTTTTAACACATTCTCATTTACATAACTAAAACGATTAATTTTATTTCCTAAGAATAATCTCCGATCGTTAAAAACAAACCTTTTATCTAAATAATTGATTAAAATTTTCGATAAATTCATTCAAATGAATAATCAATAAATTTTCTCAAGTTAATTAATGATAATCGAAAGTTTTCTCATTAGTGTCAATGCCAAAAATAAATTAAAAAAAAAGTAAAAGTAACATTGAAAATTAGAATTAATTTAAGAGTCTAATTATCTAATCGTTAGTCTATTTCCTGAGAATTATCAATACAAGTGAAATATTAAAAAAATCGAGAACTATTATTCAAAAAAGATAAAAATAATGGGATGTAAAAAAATGTGGGAAATTATTTTTCCCTGGTCTATTTTTATTACACAAATAAACGCAATGTCGAACGTTATGCATCGCGTTGCATATATGTATATTTTAAGTAAAGGTAATAAGAGACGTAAGTGACGTTGAGAATGACAGGGCGATTATCGAGCCTCCAGAATTATTATCGCTTTGACACTTATCAAATGCACACTGCAGTGTGTATATATAATAACTGGCGGGAAAAAAATAGTTGGGTTTTTATGTGCCCGTAACTCTGTATGCACTTAACTTAAATACTCAGAATGTACGTTATAGTATTTTTATTTGCTGTTATAAGATAAATGCCAGTAAGTTTATACTCTTTTTAAATCATTTTATTGCTACTCTGTTATTTTTGTTATTATTATTTAATGTGCAATATATCTAATTGCACTTTAAGCTCGTCTTATCGTTTTAATATAATTTGAATAATTTAATTAGGGCGTGATAAATTTATAAATTTTATTTTCTCTATAAATATTCCCATTTTTTATTGAATAAATTCTAATGAGATAATAAAATTATTTCGCGGGAAAATTTGTGAATTAGGTTATTTATATACTAATAAAAAAAATTTAATTTTTTAAATTAAGATGTTGATGTTCTCATGAAGATATTTTTAGATTCCCTAATTTGTTTTATTAATTAATTAGCTTAATCTCAATACTCTGAGAAAAAATTTTTTTCAATGAAATTATTAGCTGCAAAATAGGACAAACTTTTAATTCAAATATTAAAAATACCCAAAAATAATATCAGACCTTTTTTTATAAAGAATTTAATTAAAAAAAAAAATCCCTTTCAATTTTTTTCTATCTGTTATTTTTTCTACGAAATTTTGACTTGAAATTACGAAATTAAATTATAAATTATATCTGTGATTTTCAAAAGTTTTGTATAAAGTCTTGTATATTAACTATTAACTTTATTTTTTCCTAGAACTGCTAACGCGGATAATTTCGCATAAGGAAAAAAAAAAGATGAGTTTATTTTTACAATGTAAAGATATTTTATTAGTAAGATTTTAATTATTCACCGCATAATAATTACTTCGTATAATTTTAAAATTTACGCGGGGAAAAGATGATAATTTTTCATTATTACATTAGTAATAAATTGCCTTTTATCTTGTGAAATATTGACATTTTTAAAGATATAAGCTCATTCTGATATTACGCTCATCAAGATCTTTCATTTGAGTACCCACATCAATTTTTCATTTATTTATATATATTATATATATGAATATATGAAAAATATATCAAAATGCATGTGGGTACTCAAATAAAAGCTCTTGATGAGTGTAACATCGAGATGAGCTTTTGTCTTTGAAAATGTCAATATTCAAGGAAGTACAGTGCAATTTAACAAATAACTTGTGAACTTTTGATATTTTTAAAAATATCAGCTCACCCCGACATTACACTCATCAAGAGCTTTCATTTGAGTACCCACATCAATTTTATATATATATATATATATATATATATATGAATATATGAAAAATATATCAAAATTCATCTGGGTACTCAAATGAAAGCTCTTGATGAGTATATCATCAAGATGAGCTTATATCTTTAAAAACATCAATATTTAAGAAAGTACAGTGCAATTTATCAAAAGTCATTATTTAATAAAGCAAAATTTCAATTTTACTTAAAAATTAAAAATCTTGGTTTTGAAAATTTAGATCTAAAAAAAAAAGTTTACTTGCATTAGAAATGTTTAAAAAATTTTTTTTTACTGTAATTTATTAGTAATAAAAATTAAAAGTTGTCAGCTAACTTCAGCACCATAAAAAAAATAATTTAATTGAAGAGAAAAATTTTTTAATCAAAAATTAAAAATTTCCTCTCTTGAAAAGAATAAATTTTTTGTAAATCCAAACCTAGACTCATTAATTTAAAAATAAAAAATAGAAATAAGTGAATTTTTAGGAAGATGGAGAGAGTTGATACAGGTGGAGAGTTTAGTAGTAAAATATGTCCATTATTATTAGTACTAGGACATGTATGGATATGGATATGGATATGGATATGGATATAGATGTGAATGTATGGATATATTATTGATCGTTGACAGTTAGCACGCAACATTTAGGTCAGTCGAAACGCGACACTCGTGAATATGACGGATGTAACTGGCTTTTGCTGGTGATGCCGACTGTAGACAACAAACGTGTTAGTTATTCCACAGTTGTATTGAGTATGAGTATGATTTAGCAGCCAGCAGTGTGTCAGCAACCGCACACGTGTGTTACTAGGTGTACGTATACATTTATATCATATGTGATGCGGTTTAGCCGCTTTGCCCGGTCGCTCGGCAGCAACTTGCTTAGAGAGCTTACAGCTTTAGCTTAGTGACTAAATTTACCCCAGGAGGGTTACTGGACCTTACGTAATTTTTCGCACACAGGCGCCGTCTGATACTCGAGGAACTTCCTGGCCTCATACATAAAAACCGTCTTTGTTCAAGCTACACCCAATTATTTTTATTTGTAAATACTTTTACACTTCTTCCCCTGTAATTATTCCGGACTTATAAATATTTACAAATTTTTTTTTTTAATGTATACTTGCCGCTAATTACGGATAAATTGAATTTTTATCTAAAAATTATTTCATTGAAAAAATTTATTTTTATCACATTATCTTGGACAATTACCTCACTTGATAATTAGTTTAATTCAATGAATTTGATATTTTTTATTTTGGTTTATTGGCAATGATTATTTTTTTTTTTTTTTTTTTTTATTATTATTATTATTATTATTATTATTATTATTATTTGGCAAAGAGATATTACTTTGAGTACTACAGTGCATAATTGTTATAGTTAAATGGGTCTGAATGATGAATGCAGCCAAATATAGTTTCATTGAAAAAAATTTATGTTACTATACTGAAAATATTAGACATTAAGCAATTTTTAGCTTCATTAATATTTAACTTGTTAATTAAATTGAAAAAAAAATTTTTTTTTAATTTTTTAATGAATCTTTTTTAAATTCAAAATTTTTAAATTTAAAAAAAATATTAAATTTATTGCCAATAAAAACAAAAAAAAATTCTGAATAATATTTTAATCAAATAATTTTCCTTCTTAAATTAAAAAAATTTTTTTTTAATTTTTTAATGAATTATTGGATTTAAAATCTTTTTTTAATCGTTATAAAATTATTTTATTGGCTCAAAAAAAATTTTTTTTTTTTAATTAAAACAATATTTTTTATTATAAATTCCAAATTTTTAAATTAAAAAAAATATTAGATTAAATTTATTAACAATAAAAAAAAAAAAAAATTCTTAATAAAATTTTAATCAAATAATTTTCCTTCTTAAATTAAAAAAATTTTTTTTTTATTTTTTAATGAATTATTGGATTTAAAATCTTTTTTTAATCGTTATAAAATTATTTTATTGGCTCAAAAAATTTTTTTTCTAATTAAAACAATATTTTTTTTTTAATATAAATTCAAAATTTTTAAATTAAAAAAAAATTAAATTTATTGACAATAAAAACAATAAAAAAATTGTTAATAAAATTTTAATCAAAAAATTTTTTTTCTTAAATTAAAACAATTTTTTTTTAGTATAAATTAAAAAAAAATATTAAATTTATTGACAATAAAAACAAAAAAAAAATTCTAATCAATTAAATAATTTTTCTTCTTAATCTAAGAATAATCTAATTCTTAAAAATTATTTTTTAAAATTAGCCCGATAAATCTTTAATTAATTTTTCAGCAATAAAAACCCAAAAAAAAATTTTTAACTCCAATTTTCTGACAATAATCACAAAAAATCCAATAAATCAAATAATAGAATAGTGCTGATAGGTTTAATAAAAAAATGACATTGAAAGAACCGTTAAAGTAATAAAGAGCCCGCGGTTATATCGGAGTATTAATTATATCAGGTGGTGAGATTAAGATTAGTGAGTAATTAAACTAGCTAGCTATATTTGACGTAAAAAATCGCTTAGGGCCATCGACATCAAACGATTCTTATTTCCTATGACAGTTGTGTTTAATATAAATATATAAAATTTTTTAAACAAAACTGGTGACCAACTACGTGGTCGAGGAACGTAATGAAAGGTCTATAGACAGATCTCCATGTTATGTATCCCGGACTAAATACGGAACAACGAGTAGCAGCGGCGTAAGTTTATTTCGGTCCTGTGTAATTTCTAACTTGACTCTATCTTTAATGTACTAGTGTTCTTATATTAGTATTTGCGACATTATCTGTCTATGTTGGTCACTGAGGAACGAGTAGGAGAGGAAAGAGCGAACCTGACTCTTCTTTCGCGTTTATATTTACGTAGACTTGGACGGACACATTAGCGTACACCCTCGGCTGAAAAAATGATCAGCACTGTCCTGGCTCCAAGACTGTCTGCCTCTAATGAGTTTTGCTTTAGCTTAAGTCAAAGTCTAGTCTGGTCTAGTCTCATGCTCATGCTCATCTCGATAGAAGTTGGTACTACTGCTCAACATAGCATATAATAACATTTTACAAGACTGGGACATTACTTTGCTGGACTGTCCAGGTATTTATAACACACATTCTCTTCTGACTGTGCTCCTGTCTACTCAACTGATGGCTCATGTCTTGTGTCTACTGTCTGTTGTCACACCAATGGCTAACAGTATGTAGATTCTGTTGAAAGACGTGCCGGAAGCACGTGACACACTCTAAACAATATCTTGCTTTTTTTTCTATTTTTTTTTTTGGAGGTTCTTTTTTTCTATGGGATAATTTAAAAAATTGATCAGAATGAAATTTATTAAGAATTTTTGCTTAGAATTTAGAAAAAAATTTATTAATGACAAAAATAATTTTTTTTTTTTTAATTTCTAGACATTTAAATTTATTTCAAAATTTGAAATAAAAAATTAAAATTTATAAAAAATTTTATTTTTCAAATTTTGATATTTTTAGAAAATCAAAATTTATTTTTAAATTATTTTTATCAAAAAAAAATCATTGATATTTATTTTAAGAATCCATTTTTTTTGTTTAGAATTTTATTTTTGGAATTTTTGAGATTTTTTTTTTTTGGAGTTCAGAAAAAAATTTATTATTGACAAAAAATTTTTTTTTATAATTTTAATAATTTTTATACATTTAAATTTATTTCAAAATTTATAATCAAAAATTAAAATTTATAAATATTTTTATTTTCCAAATTTTGTTCAAAATTTTATTTTTTTAATTTTGAGGTTTTTTTTGGAATTCAGGAAAAAATTTATTGACAAAAATACAATTAGAAAATTTTTTTTTTTATAATTTTTATACATTGAAATTTATTTCAAAATTTGCAATATAAAATTAAAATTTTTATTTTTCAAATTTTGATATTTTTAAAAACTCAAAATTAATTTTTATCAATAAAAAAAATTTATATTTATTTAAAAAATTTATTAAATTTCAAACAAAAAAAAATCAATCTCCAATATCCAAAAAAAAAATCATTAATAAATTAAAAAAACTTCCTAAATTTCCGTTTAATTAATGTTTATCAATTTCAATCACCGTAATCGACAATAAAGCTGACAAAGATTCGTCTCAGCTAAATAAAACTTGCAAGTTATTTTCGGAACTTTTTTATAGAATCGATATTAAGAAATCCGAGTATAAATTTAATTATACATTTATTGAGTCACAGAATTAATATATTAAAAAAAAAAAGAATGAAATAAATTTAAAAGAGTGTAATGACACTTGGGATGTTTGCCAAAAACTTTAGACTTTTAGCTAGATCGTTTTAGAGAGACGTCTATAGCACCACGATAAATTGTTATCCGAGTCTGATAAACTCTCGAACTTTTTTAAATCTTGAGCACTTTATGAATTTCGTTTATTTATTTATATTCCAATTTTTTTGTTAATTCTGGGTAATCTTATTTCGAAGATAGTTGCAAATATTTATATCTGATAATGTCGTACACGTGTAAAGTATTGATAAAAAATAATCAATAGCTTCTTATTCTTGTAACTAAAGATGATGATGATAATATTAATAATAAAAATAATAATAAATTTTTTTAAACAAAATTATATTGAGTAGAGTAAATATTAGATTATTAAAAGGTGTCAGACATTTGAATTTTTATTAGTTACACCCGACAAGTGACATGTACTTAGTATAGTAGCATATTAATATTGTTATACCAAATTTTATTTAATTTACCAAAGTTAAATATACATTATAATATAATATATATATTTATTAATAAATATAACTCGACCAAAACGTCACACACATTAGAGAAGAGACCCACGTGTATTATATGTGAACCAAGGTCTTTACCTTACGATCGAGAGAGACCGGGCGTCATCTTTTTTTGGTATTACGAAAGACAATATCTGATGTAAATTTATTCACCACCATATGAAATACTTTTTATTTTAATTCACTTAAAATATATATATATATATATATATATATATATATATATATATATATATATATATATATATATATATATATATATATATATTTATATTACAACTCAACGCGTTTATTTTTATTTTTAGTTTCTTTATTTTCTGTACGCTTTGTTTACTATAATTCGATAAAATCAATGAATAAAAAATAAATCAAGCATTTGTGGACCAGTAAAAGTGATATCAGTACTTTTAATATCAACACTATAAACTATAATAATTATTTACAATTCAGTGAACTCTTTTTTATCTCAGAAATAAGACCATATTTATTTTAAATCGTAAAGTTTAGGAAACGGTTTCTAATCAGGTCAAATGTCAAGAACTCCCGGTTCCGGCTGTTCCGTGATTTCTTTCTTCGTTCTCATTAACATTTTAATTCATCCATAGTTTGATTTTAGCTGTAGTTTTTTTTTTTTTTTTTTTTTTTTTTTTTTTTTAAATTAAATGGATAAATATTGTTGTTTATTTTATTTAATAACAGTATTTTGTAAATAAATGAAAATCAGGTTTTAATATCCGGTACACGTGCCGTTACATCTGTTGCAATTAAAGTCACTACAAATTTCATTTATTTACTTTTTTTTTTACTTATATATATTTAATTTTTTTAATAAGAACTAGCAACCTTGCAGTCACTATGTGACTGCCGTGACCTGTGAACTGTAAATAAATGAAATTTTAATTTATTAAATAATGAATTTCATTAAATTGCACTGTACTTTTTTAATTATTGACATTTTTAAAGATATAAGCTCATTCTGATGTTAGATTCATCAAGAGCTTTCATTTGAGTACCCACATGCATTTTTGATATATTTTTCATATATACATATATATAATATATATATAAATATATGAAAAATTGATGTGGGTACTCAAATGAAAGGTCTCGATGAGTGTAATATCAGGATGAGGTTATCTTTAAAAATGTCACTAATTGACAAGATACAAGGTCAGTTCTTAATTATTGACATTTTTGAAGATATGAGCTCATCCTGAAGTTACACTCATCGAGAGCTTTCATTTGAGTACCCACATAGCATTTTTTACATATTTTATATATATGGTATTTGTGAAATATATAAAATATGTGAAATATTGATGTGGGTACTCAAATGAAAGGTCTTGATGAGTGTAACATCGGAATGAGCTTATATCTTTAAAAATGTCAATATTTCACAAGATAAAAGGTCATTTCTTAATTATTGACGTTTTTAAGAATATAAGCTCATCCCGATGTTACACTCATCGAGACCTTTCATTTGAGTACCCACATGGCATTTTTTATATATTTTATACATATGGTGTTTGTGAAATATATAAATATATAAAATATATGAAAAATTGACGTGGGTACTCAAATGAAAGGTCTTGATGAGTGTAACATCAGGATGAGCTTATATCCTTAAAAATGTCAATAGTTCACGAGATACAAGGTCATTTCTTAATTATGTATCTAAAGAATTTTCGAATACAGCCTAAATTCTCATCATAATAAATTGACTATCAGTGAGGATGAGATGAAACCTTGAAAAGGCACAAATTCAAAGCAAGACCTTTGCAATGACACTAAATTTCACTAAAAAAAAAACCGATTTTGTCACATGACTATCCTGGACACAAAATTTTTCTTATTCTCTTATTAATATAGGTTGAATTCAAAAATTCATTAATAATAAATTTTTATCTTATTTAAAATTATTATCATTGTGAGAATTTTTTTTTTTTTTGTAAAATCTGTTGGATTTAGTACAAAAAATATATAAAATAAATAAATTTTCAAATCTTGAAATTACACTTTAAAAAAGAAACCCCTGAAAATTTATGATTTCCGTACAAATGCGGTATAGATCAAAAACTGTAAAAAACTATAGAGACAGATAAGTAATTTAATGATACTGGAATTAACTTAACAGACATCTGACACTTTTGACACAATTTATTAAATAGAAACTTCTAAAACATCTGGAATTAATAGATTTTTGACAAAGAAACTCTTGGGAAAATTAATTTAAACTATCCAATCTCAAATTATAATTTCACTTATTTTATAATAGTTAAAAATAATACCAATCTGCAATTACAATATAAAATAGAAAAGATATTAATTTAAAAAAAAGTAGAGTCAATTGAATTTAAAAAGTAGATCAAGAGAAAGTATTTGTACGGATATTCCGAGTAGTCCTTAGAGTCCTGAAGATCTAAAAAATTCCCCTATGGTAGTTTTATTTTATTTTTAGACATAATAAAGAATTTCGGGTACAGAGAATAGAAAGGAATACAAGATACACAAGGGCGTAGAACGGGCTCTATTTAGTTGCTCCACTATAAAATGAATAGAAATAGAAAAATATCTAATACATCGGGTCCAGATACTACATAGATATACTATACTATCTATTACTATGTATAAAAAAAAAAAAAAAAAAAAAAAAAAAAATAGATAGATAGATAGATAGAAATAGACAAAAAGGTAAAGCAATAAATGAGAATGGTTGAGTTAATTTTTGATGAAGCAGGTAAACGGTAATTTATTCATGCCTTCATTATTAATTCTATTCATCTGTGTGTAAACGCCGAAAAATTTATATTTAAATTTTCATTGTCAAAGCTTTAATTTAATATATATGCCACTTATTCTCTTCCCGGAAAAACTTACACTTAATTTTATCTAGGTATCGTGTTTCCAAAATATAAATGTATATTTTATCAACTTTGTTTCCTTGGTATTTAAATTTAACCATGTCGTAATGAGAGAGTACTTAAGGTAGAGTACTTAACTTTGACTCTAAAAAATGGATATGTAGTAATATATCTAGCTATATATGTATATATTTATACAATAAAATACATTAGGAAATTATTTATACACCTTAACAAAACGTTAAATTTGAAAAACTATTAATTTTTATTTAATAGTTAACCTCAGGCAATATTTTCTCACGTATTTGTTTAGCTGAACCAATAGTCTAAGAATTTTTATTACTGACATTAGTTAATTCTGTCATTATCGCACGGAATATAAGTATTAGACTAATGCTCATTTTTTACAGCTCTTCGGTGATTCGTATTCAAATTACCGTCTCTTTATGTTAATCTTTGACCGAAATTCCCTCTAGCTATACACACTACTCCAGTTTTTCTTTCAAATTCTTAAATATTGCATATATAACACGTCATATATAAATCATAATTCTTTTGTGACATGTTGTAAAACAAATAGTTGTTTTTTTAGTTTCTGGGAAGAAATAAGACAATTATTATTTTTTTTTTTTTTTCTTATCGACTTCAAATATTTTAACTATTTTGTTTGATAATTTGTGTGAAAAATTAGAAAATAATGGCTTAGGATTTACTTTATTTGAAGAATAACTTCACAAGTTATCTTTTAATTATCTGTTAATTTTATTTAGTGAATTTGAACTAATATTTGGATTTCAATAAATAGTTGATCTGTAATTGTGGAATAAAAAACGAATAATTATGATTTATGAGGTTTTTAATAATTTTTTTTTAAATTATTAAATTCGCCTTTATTTTATTTACAAAATCTTTAAATCTCAATATTAAAATATTCTAATATCGTCTTTTTTTTTTTATAAACATTCTGAAATAAAAAAATCACGTCAGTTTTTTATAGATTAATTTATTTTTAGCCTTCTAAGTAAATTAGACAAAAAATAATAATAATAAGCGGTTCTTTTTTAGATCTTTATATCAATTTACTATTATCTATATTATTAGAAAAATAAGAAAAATTTTGTTTCCAGGATATAATTAATAAATAGCCTTGTATTTTGTGGATTATTGACATTTTTTAAAATATAAGCTCACCCCGATGTTACACTCATCAAGACCTTTCATTTGAGTACCCACATCAATTTTTCATATATTTTATATATCTATATATATGAATATATGAAAAATATATCAAAATGCATGTGGGTAATCAAATAAAAGCTCTTGATGAGTGTAACATCGGGATGAGCTTATGTCTTTAAAAATGTCAATAATTAAGAAATGACCTTGTATCTTGTGGATTATTGACATTTTTAAAGATATAAGCTCATCCCAATGTTGCACTCATCAAGACCTTTTATTTGAGTACCCACATCAATTTTTCATATATTTATATATATCATATATAAATATATGAAAAATATATCAAAATGCATGTGAATACTCAAATGAAAGCTCTTGATGAGTGTAATATCGGGATGAGCTTATATCTTTAAAAATATCAATAATTAAAAAATGACCTTGTATCTTGAGAATTATTGATATTTTTGAAGATATAAGCTTATTTCGATGTTACACTCATCAAGACTTTTCATTTGAATACCCACATCAGTTTTTCATATATTTATATATATCATATATATAAATATATGAAAAATATATAAAAATGCATGTGGGTACTCAAATGAAAGCTCTTGGTGAGTATAATATCGGAATGAGCTTATATCTTTAAAAATGTCGATAGTTGAAAAATTACAGTGCAATTTAATAAAATTCATTATTTAATGAAGCAAAATTTTGTTTATTTATAGTTTACAAGTCACGGCAGTCACATAGTGACTGCAAGGTTACTAGTTATTATTATTATTAATTATTTACACAAAATGATGCAATTATAACACAGAGCTTTGAACTATAGATCCGTTGGTACTATTGACCTGATATAAAATGCGATTGGCATGTTATTGCTTAACAAACAAAACGATTTGCAATCACTCAATCAACAAAAAAAATAAAACATATAATGATTAATTACTTAATGTTTAAGTCAACTGTATCTATTATTTATTAATATTTATGTAATTAGTAATTTGTAATTTATAAACTACATAAAACTAATAAATGTATATTTCTCATTAATGTTACAGCGAGAGGTCGATTCCAATCCTCGGGCAGCACCGATGACGACCAAAGTGGATCGGATATAGATCACGAAAATTCATCACTCCGCGGTCGAAAACAAAGAATATTGCTTCACTCCGTCGCGCACGGAGTGCGTAAACGTCGTGGCAACTTACCTAAACAATCTGTTAAAATTTTGAAGCGATGGCTGTATGAGCATCGTTACAACGCCTATCCAAGTGACAATGAAAAAACATACCTCAGCAAAGAAGCTAAATTGACTAATCTTCAGGTATGCTACTAATTATATATTATTTTATTTTCTATGGTTATCAAATTTATTTTTTTAAAAATTGTTTTAATAAATAAAATCAATTTTTAGTTGGAAAGAAAACATTGAGCTTAGTAGATGGTAAAATATTTAGTATTGATTTATTGAAAAATTTTATAAGTAAAATAATAGTTTTTTTCATGAAAAAAAATTAATTTGATCGACATGTATAAATAATAATTATTTAATATTAAATCTTTTTTATTTTACGATTTTTTTCTTTTTATCGAAAATTTTAAATAAAATTATTTTAGCAATAATATTTTTAATTTTTGTTAAATTCATTATAAAATTCATCATGTAAATTGACTGTGAAGTATAAGAATAGTTTTTACATTATAATTTATTTGATAATTTAACAAAAAAAAAAAATTTGTAGTTAAAATATTATGGTTAAAAATTTTCAATAAAATTTAAAGATAGTCAATTTATTATGATAAGTATTTAGGTTGCATTCGAAAATGTTTTATTTTTAGATATATAATTAAGAAATGACCTTGTATCTTGTGAAATATTGACATTTTTAAAGATATAAGCTCATCCCGATGTTAAACTCGTCGAGACCTTTCATTTAAGTACCCACATCAATTTTTCATATATTTATATATATATTATACATATGTTTATATGAAAAATATATGAAAATTCATGTGGGTACTCAAATGAAAGCTCTTGATGAGTCTAACATCGGGATGAGCTTATATCTTCAAAAACTTCAATATTTAAGAAAGTACAGTGCAATTTAACAAGATTCATTATTTAATAAAACAAATTTTTTTTTATTTAGTTTACAAATCACGACAGTCACGTAGTGACTGCAAAATTTCTATTTATTATTAATTATTTATTAAAATATTTATAATGATAATTATTATTATAATAATAATTATTATATACAGGTGTGTAACTGGTTTATAAACGCGAGGCGTCGTATTCTTCCGGAAATAATAAGACGTGAGGGTCAGGATCCTCTGCAATACACAATTTCACGTCGCGGCAAAAAGATGCCAGGTGGAAATCATCATCACCAGCAGGCGGCTGGTTTAAGTCCCAATGCGAGTCGCGGCTGGGATACAACAATGTCTAACAGTCCCTCTACAGCACGCAGACGCAGCCGTGATTATGAGGATCACGTTATGTACAGGTGAGCTTTTTCAATACGTATAATAATACTCAATTCTCGAGTCCCCAATAAAAATTACCACATTTAATATAATTTCACTTCTTCCTTTAAAAATCTCTTTATTAATATAAAAAAAAAAAATATATATATATATATATATATATATATATATATATATATATATATATATATATATATATATACTTGCTCTCATTTGCTTTATTAATAAAATTTAAATAATTATTTTGATCACAGTTATCTGACTGATAAGTGACTGATAGTAATCTCAATTATGCAAACTAACAAACTATTTCTAATTAGTTTTAATTTAAATAATTAATTGCTATAGATCGACAGCTGTCAATACTAATTTTATTGATAATTTATAATCACAATTCTTAATCAGATATTATAATTAACGATAAGTAAATAAGTATCTTTAATGAAAGAATAAAAAAATAGAATCATAAAAAAAAAAACATATAAATATATTTTTATATTTTAGAAGTGAGGAAGACAGTCCAAATGATTATGAAAGTAGTTCTCATAGTGAAGAAGAACGTCCATCATCACAATGGCCAAGTGTTATCGTATATCCATATTCAGAGACTAAAGTTGAGCCGTCAAATGAATTAAATTACGACGAGGCAATAAATTACCCTGCACGACGAGGGTAAGATTTATTCTCAACTCTTTTTGAAAGCTTGGACATTTTTTTTTTTTTTTTTATTTATTTATTTAATAATTATTATCTTTATTGTTATTAATAATATTCGATTCTATTAATACTCAACCCTACTTTGAATTACAATTACTTAATATTATATCTTAGATAACAGAAAGAATTTTTTAACCAATTGCGTAATAGTTACGATAAGAGTGATTTTTTTTTTTTTTAAATATTTCGGGCGCCAACTATCTTTTGTTTGACTTCAAATATTGTTTTTTTTATCATTCTATTTTTTTTATTCTATTCAATTACCCAATACTGATTTCGCGATATCGGTAGCTAATATACCTGTAAATATAAATTGTAGAGTACTTTGAACAAAATTTTCATTTTTTTAGGTTTTTTTAAAAATAGATTTAAATATTAATTTTTTTTTTTTTAATTTTTTTTATCATAAAACTATATTAATTTCCTGATTTTATTTCAAGGTTACATAAAATTTGAGGAAGTTTACTTATCTAGCGTCAAATTAAATATGAATTTTCGAGATATCTGGAAAAAAAGAGACCTAAAAAAATAAAATTTTTTTTAATCACTCTCTATATAATAAGAGAGAATGAAGAAAATTTTTTAACCGGTATATTTATATGAAAAAATGAGTTTTTTAAATTAAATTTAGTATCATTGGAAAAGTCTTAAAAAAATGTCAATAGTTAAGAAAGTACAGGACATCAACGAATATCTTGTGAATTATTGACATTTTTAAAGATACAAGCTCACCCCGATGTTATACTCATCGAGACCTTTCATTTGAGTACCTACATCAATTTTTCATATATTTATATATATTATATACATAAATATATGAGAAATATACAAAAATGCATCTGGGTACTCAAATGAAAGCTCTTGAAGAGTATAACATCGGGATGAGCTTATATCTTTAAAAACATCATAAATTGACAAAATATAATATAATTTCTGAATTATTAACATTTATAAAGATATAAGCTCATTCTGATGTTGCACTCATCGAGACTTTTAATTTGAGTACCCACATCAATTTTTCATATATTTATGTATATTATATATATATATATGTATATATGAAAAATATATCAAAAATGCATGTGGGTACTTAAATGAAAGCTTTTGATGAGTGTACCATCGGAATGAGCTTATATCTTTAAAAATGTCAATATTTAAGAAATTACTGTGCAATTTAACAAAAGTCATTAATTTATTCAAGCAAAATTTTATTTATTTATAGTTCACAAGTCCCGGAAGTCACATAGTGACTGCAAAGTTGCTAGTTATTTTTAAAGGAATTATTATAGTATTATTTGGTATCATTAAAAAAGTCTTAATAAGAATTAGTGCCTTTTGGTTTTATATATTTTTTATGTCAAGTTTCTAATAATCTCTTGGTTCTATAAATTTGTTCCATCACATTTGTCCATTAAATTATTCGTAATTGACCCACTGATAGCTCTATTATTCCAAAAATTTATTTAAAAAGTACCCAAACTATATACCGTGTGTAAAAAATCATTAAGCCAAAATTTTGTAATTAATAATCCAACCATAAAAATTTTTCATACTAAATATTAATAAATTTTTCAGAGAGGAATGTCAAGACAACAAACCAGGATACTGGAGCGCACCGCGAGCGCACTTATCCTCAGAACGGCAAGGAGAGCCCTGTGGAAGCAGTTCCAGTAATAACAAATTTTACTCGCTCAACGAGATAAATGACAAATTGATTTGCCAAAGCGTGACAGGATGGGTCCCTAATAAAGACAACAAGGGTCCGTACGCACAAGACATCCCGACATCGAGCTTAGTACTGCTGGTGAACACAGCTATTGCTCTTGATAAGTGGGAAAATCAAGTTAACTCTGCTCAGTAAATTCATTAAAAAGATTATTTTTAACCAATTAATATCAAATATCACTTCATTTTTTTATTAAGTAAAAATATTTTTTTTACCGATTCAAACCTACCGAAACAATTGTTCTCTTTCGGTATGATTAATTAATATTTATCAATTTCTATTATATCTCATTATTATTATTATTATTATTATTAGAAATGACCATAAAAAATGCTAATGTAGATTCGAGACGATAGAGAACAATAATCTGAATAAAAAATAATAATCAGTCACGAATTAACGATACGTGTGCCTTTTGTACGTCAATTAGATTATTGTAACTTAGTCACGGTCCTCGTTAACGTGCCTAAATGTTTTTAAATTAATACAATACAATATTATTATATTATCTTAAAATTGACATTATACATTTATATATATATATACTTATAAATTGAAGGTAATTTAATAAGTCAGCAAAGATATAAATATATATATATAGCAAAAAAAAATGTCTTTGCACGTGTGTAAATTTAAATAGTATAATGTAATACACGGCTCTTATCATTACAATTATATGAACAATTGATTATAATTATAATTACAATTATAATAATAAATATTACAAGCATAAGTTAAAAATAGGATAGAATATTTTTTAGCGTTATTTTGTTAGTATTTTTTTTTTTAATTGTTCTTATAAAAAAAAAAAAATGCCGTATTTAAGTAATTAGTTGTTACAATAATTTTTTTTTTAATATTTATAGTTTTGTGATGTTTATGTTAGTATCCAGCGAGAAGTTTAAATAATTATTTATGGCTCAAGCATTTTTGTTACTATATTAATATTTAACATATTAAATTATAATTCGATACGTTTATTTATATCATTGCTGAAAAGTAATGTTCAAGAGTGTTCAAGTTATTATTTTTTTTTTTGAGTCATAAGTAATTTTTAAAACTCGCAATCAAATTCGAAAGTATGCTCAACTTATAGAAAACTTCCTTGTACCTTACCCTGATTTTATATTTTTCTTCCATTACGATTATCAATTTATTGTTATCATTATATTCATAATTATTTAAGTAGAATAGGGTTTTTCTTAAATTTACCATTAAGATAGTATAAGTACAATTGTTTCGCTTTTTTTATTGTTAAAATTAAGGAGGAACAGCACTGTGAGGATTGAAAAAAAGGTGAATTTTTTTGACAGGGAAAATAAAGAAATTTGGGGATGGGATTTTTTTTATTTTATTAAGGGTATATTGAAGATTATTACCTTAAATTTTTATTAAAAAATATTTTATTATTACAGAGTTATTGATAATCTCTAAGAGTACTAGAAAAAATTTCCCACTCCATGGTCGCATCGATAACTCAAAAACAGATCATTGGAAAATAAAAATCTAAATTGCTTTTTAATTTGTAAGGATGTAGTTATCGTTGCACGTACAGAATTTTGAAAATTTTAATTTTCCAAAAAATGCGCAATCATTGAAAATTTTCTCATTATTTGTACTGTTGTTTTTTTTTTTTTTTTTTTTTTTTTTTTTTTTTTTTTTTAATAACCTAGCTCAAAAAATATTTGAAATCCAAATTTTGAAATTTTTAAAAATTTTCAAAACTTAAACAATTTTGAAAATCTTCAAAACTTAAAAAATTTTCAAAACGAAAAATTTTGAAAATTAAAAAAATTTTCAAAACTTAAAAATTTTGAAAATCTTCAAAACGAAAAATTTTCAAAAAATTGCCGACTGATTGAAAAATTTCTCAATATTTTTACTGTTTTTTTTTTTTTGTTGTAACCCGGCTTAAAAAATATTTAAAATCAAAATTTTTAAAATTTCAATTTTTAAAAAAATGCCGACTGATTGAAAATTTTCTCATTATTTTTATTTTTTTTTGTTTTAATCCGGCTAAAAAAAATCTTTAAAATCAAAATTTTTAAAATTCCGTATTTGCAACAATAACTACATCCTTATTGATTAAAAAGCAATTTGGATTTTTATTTTCAAATTCGTTTTTGAGTTATCATTGCGACCATGGAGGCGGAAATTTTTTCTAGTGCTCTTAGATATTGATAATAACTTTAATAAATATTTTTTAATAAAAATTTAGGGCAATATTCTTTAATGTACCCTTAATAAAATAAAGAAAAATTCACCTTTTTTTTTCTACCGTCACAGTGGTCACAGTGGTTCCCCCTGAATTATTATATTATTGTGTAATTTAATTCTTTTAAATTATATAATTTAATTATAAAATTAATAATTCTTTAATTAAATTATAAGGACAAAAAAAATAATAAAATTTAGCATATAAATTGGTTAAAAATATTAAAATTTTTCTATTTAGTATTTTGAGCCTAAAAAAAAAATAAATAAATAATTTATAAAACTAACACTGCTGAATATCATGGAAAAATTGGTACAAACACCAAAGACTTTATAAAACAAATAAGCTTACAAGCAATTATAAAATAGATCTTCACATTTATTAAATAGCAAGCGAACTACTTTTTTATAACGATGATTGTTTTACATTACGGATTATTGATACAGAAAAAAAAAAAATAATTAAGTCAATGTACAAATTATTTAAATTTACAGAGTAATTTCTTTAGTTCTGTATCTGTCTGAGTTTCTAAAAATACTCGAGATTATGTTTGGCGCTTAACTGTTTGAATAATAATTATTAAATGATGTGTGAGTAATTAAACAATTGAGCTAAATGATTATTAATAATTATAATGCAACATTATCAGGTGCTGGTTCCACTTAGGATTAAATAAGCGACAAAATTATTGCAATTGCAACAAATTTATAGACACTGATGTTTAAATTTGATTTATTTTTTTTTTTATAAAAAAGCAATAAAATTTTATTTTAATTACACGAAAAAAAAAAAAACAAGATTATAATGAGTATAATTCCAGATTATAATGAGTATAATTCCAGATTATACTGTGTATAATCCCAGATTGTACTGTGTATAATCCCAGATTATACTCAGTATAGTCCCAGATTATAATGAGTTTAATCTGAGATAATATCCAGTGGCATATTTTTTCCGTGTAATATTCAATAATTTAAATACTCAAAATTATTGCAATATTTTGTTTAATTAAATACAAATTTAAATACGAGTGTCTCAATATAATTAATACAAACAAGAAAAAAAAATAAAAATAATAATTTTTAGATAAAAATTTAGTACCTGATGTGTTTTATAGATTGGAATACTTATCAGTTATGCCTACGAGTGAGAAATATTTTTTCTTTCAACATAAATTAATATTCACTCTTAAATTTGTTAAACAATAACAAAAGTTGCCATTAATTAATAATAAAGCCTAAAAGCAGGACTTAAAAAAAATAAATAGGCGAATTTTTAAAAATAAGTATTTTGTTTTTTCTTACAAAAAAAAATTTTTTTTTCGTTACTGTTGTTAATATTGGGCAAGTTTAAATTAAAAAAAAAATATTGTTAATTATTGGTATGGTGAATATAAGAAATAATGTAATGTATGAAAAGAAAGGATCAATAGTATGATAAATATTTGTACAAAGTGTGAAAAAGGTTGCTATAATTATGGATTTATATTAATTCCACGATAGCAGACAACCAGACTCACTGCCACAAGTCCGAAGTGTCTTAAAACTTAATTGTCATTTATAAATTATTAATTATTATTGTAATAATAATAGTAATGATTTTTAATACGTAAAAAATATTTTATAAGTTATTAATTTTTTTAATTTATAAATATTTAAAAAAAAAAATTTTTTTTTTCGTTAAAATGTAAAGTGATATTAAAGTAAGTGCCGGACTATTGAAGGGGCAGTGGGATTTGTATTAGAATTTTTTAGTCTAATGATAAAAGAGAAAAAATTCTTAGATGATTTAGAGCTTCCAATTTCGTTCAATCGTTTATACTTTAATTATCAATAATTAATTAATAATAAGTATATAAATAATTAAAAAATTAAGTTAATGCGCGGTGCCTTTAGTCGTCTTAATTTTCTATTTACCAAAATGCTCTGACTAAAATAATAATAATAATAATAAATAGAAATAAGTCGTTACAGTTTGGCGATGCCTTTTATACGTAATTTTTTTTTTTAAATAAAACTTTAACAAAAAAAAAATATTTATCTAAACTAAAGCATTATATTTTATCGTGGCTAAAATTATAATAACGTTCACGTTAAATTGCAATGCATTGAACAATGCAGTTTTATTATTAATATCGCGGATTTACGCAATTAATAATAGTCTTTAGGAAAAATAATAAAATACGACGAATTGTGTCACGGAACTGCGCTCAATTATTTAATAATAAGATGTTAGATTTAAATTTACAGAAGTTACATTTTTCAACTAGTGTGTAATTAATAGAAAATAAGAGTATGATTAAAATTTATTTGGGATGAGCTTGAGTAGTTGACAGATATATATGTACAGGTGCCATATAATGTATGAATGAGTTATAGAATTAATTAATTAAATGAAAGAGAAATGTTTGAGTTCAATAAAAATAGTAGATTATAAAAATTTAATTAATATTATTATTATTAATATTTCATTTTTACATTTTAAGTTTACGGATAATTTGTTTTTTTTTTTTTTTCTCTTAAGATTATTATTTCTTTTCTTATACGAAAACTTTGTTATGTATCCAGCGATGAAGTTTTTTAATTGTTATGTGACAATAATTCATTGACTTTAGTTAAATAAAAAATGTTTATGGAGTGAACTAATGTTTTTTTTTTTTATTTTTTTTTTATGTTTGTAATAGGCTAGTTTAGAATTTGCAATAAAGCATGTGAATTTTATTTTTATTTTTATTTTTTTTTACTGTGTTCAGAAGAAATAAAAATAAATTTTTTATATAGCTTTAATGAAGAATAAAATTGATGAAAATTTTTTTTAAGTATTGAAGACGATTAAATTGAGAAGAAAAATTATTTGTAGCTATATTATATGTTTAAAAGAAATATTACGAAAAATCCAGTCTTCTCAAGAAGCCATAAATTAAAAAAGGTAGTGATTAAATGACTGGATATGTTTAAAATTTTAATTTATTACCACCGGTTTCTATATTGAAATTATTCGACCGTAAATTTATTTTTAAGTAAAAGTTTATTTAAATGAAATAATTGTTTTTAAGTTTTTTATTTTAGTATTTTTTTTTATTTATCAAATACCGCTTTTTGAATAAAAATTAATAAGTGAAAACATTGGACTATACGTAGTTCTTTATTGAATAAAATTCACTTTTTACTGTAGGTATTTTTAAATTGAATCCTCTGTTATTTTTTAGTGATGAAATCTAAAAATATTTTCTTCAGAAGGCAAATATTTTTTGTGCCGACAAGAAGAAACATAGCCAAATTTGGTAATTAATTAGTTGTAAAAATTAAATAATAAAGTACTTAATCTGTATTATTAAGAGAATAAAAAAAATTTAGTAGCTAGGGTATTTATATGTTAAAATGGGTTTTTATGGTTAAATTTTGTATCATTAGAAAGGTCTTGACCTGAAGTTGTGCCTTTTCAAGGTTTCATATCATTCTCAGCGATAGTCAATTTATGATGATAAGTATTTAGGCTGCATTCGGAAATGCTTTATCTCTAGATACATAATTAAGAAATGACCTTGTATTTCGTAAACTATTGACATTATTAAAGATATAAGCTCATCCCGATGTAACACTCATCAAGACCTTTCATTTGAGTACCCACATCAATTTTTCATATATTTATATATATTATATATATGTATATATGAAAAATATATCAAAAATGCATGTGGGAACTCAAATGAAAGCTCTTGATGAGTGTAACATCGAAATGAGCTTATATCTTTAAAAACGTCAATATTTAAGAAAGTACAGGGCATTTTAACAAATATCTTGTAAAATATTGACATTTTCTAAAATATAAGCTCATCCTGATGTTACGCTCATCGAGACCTTTCATTTGAATACCCACATCAATTTTTAATATATTTTTTATATTTATATATATTATATATATGTATATATGAAAAATATGTAAAAATGCATGTGGGTACTCAAATGAAAGCTCTTGATGAGTGTAACATCGGAGTGAGCTTATATCTTCAAAAATGTCAATAATTAAGAAATGACGTTGTGTCTCGTGAACTATTGACATTATTAAAGATATAAGCTCATCCCGATGTAACACTCATCAAGACCTTTCATTTGAGTACCCACATCAATTTTTCATATATTTATATATATTATATATATGTATATATGAAAAATATATCAAAAATGCATGTGGGAACTCAAATGAAAGCTCTTGATGAGTGTAACATCGAAATGAGCTTATATCTTTAAAAACGTCAATATTTAAGAAAGTACAGGGCATTTTAACAAATATCTTGTAAAATATTGACATTTTCTAAAATATAAGCTCATCCTGATGTTACGCTCATCGAGACCTTTCATTTGAATACCCACATCAATTTTTAATATATTTTTTATATTTATATATATTATATATATGTATATATGAAAAATATGTAAAAATGCATGTGGGTACTCAAATGAAAGCTCTTGATGAGTGTAACATCGGAGTGAGCTTATATCTTCAAAAATGTCAATAATTAAGAAATGACGTTGTGTCTCGTGAACTATTGACATTTTTCAAGATATAAACTCACCCTGATGTCACACTCATCAAGACCTTTCATTTGAGTACTCACATCAATTTTTCATATATTTATATATATATTATATATATATTAGAGTGGTCCAAAAAAAACATTTTTATTTTTTTTTTCAAGTGCTGCTGTTTCAAAAACTTCTCTAAGGTATAAAAAAAATTCTCTCCAAAGCGCAGCTTGATATCTCAATTGTTCATGAAGCTCAATGAATTTTTATTTTCCCATTTAAATAACACATCAAAAAATTTTATTTACGTTTTCATCCGGTAAAACTACGAAAAAAATTTTTTTTTGTATTTTTCGTCAATTATTCTTGTAGGAAATTTAATTCTCTATAAAAAAGTACTAAGGTAGTTTTTTCGTAATCCTAACAAGTAAAAAGTTATTAAGCTTTAAATACTCGCAATAAAAGAAAATTTAATCAGATATGATTTTAGAATCCATGTTGTATCACATTTTCTGTTTTAAAGTATTTGATTAAGTAATTTATATTTTTTTCTTAAAAACATAGTATACAGTCTGATATCGGTCATTCAGTCTGGACCAGTGATAACAAATGACAATTCAATATATCGGTTTGTTTATTTGAACCACATGTTAAATGCACCGAAGGAGATTACCAGACTTTGTAAATACTCTAACCACTGCTTAAAAAAATTAAACTAGATAATTTACTTTTAGCACTCTCTTGCGGCCTACATGAAGATATATAGTAAATTAAATTTTTTGTTGACAATTAGTTTTTTACCTCAACCTAGCTGCATTTTAATAATTATGTCTTATAAGTCATATAAACTAAAATAAGAAATAACCAAAAAATTAAATCAGTCTCAAAGATTATATTGGTTGTATGTTTATTAGCAATTTTTTTATAGTCAAGCTTATTTACTTAAATATGTGATGACTCCTGAGATAAGGCAGTTTTCCGCACTAACTCTACCTGTTTATTTATCATTTTTTTTTTTTCAATGATTAAATTTAAAAATAAAAGAATCAATTCACGAAGGACTTCTATTTACGTACTCCTGCAAAGTTTCGTGATTTTTCATTCGGTCAAAAAGCGTCCCAGCATCATGTTCAAAATTTAAATATTCACCTGTTCTACCTGTCCTACATCTTCTTAAATAAAAAAATTAAATTCGGTATACATCCGGAAGTACTAGCTTGCTCTTGATTCAGATTCCGTAATGAAATTCAAGTTCAATTTTAATAAATCACTGCTCATAGGAAAAAATATCCAAATTGTAATGAGAGAAATTATTCATCATTCACAGTTAATACTTCACCAAAAGACATGTGTTAATTATATTAGAAACAGTCTAGTTTGATAAATTTTGAAATAAATACATGCAGTTACCGAAAAGTTTTCGAAAAGTTGCTTTGAAACTATCTTCGTTCAAATTTTTTTTGTGCAAGTATTTAAAGCTCAATAACTTTTTACTCGTTAAGATTACGAAGAAACTACCTCAGTACTTTTTTGTAGAGAATTAAATTTCCTACAAGAATAATTGACGAAAAATACAAAAAAATTTTTTTTCGTATTATTGCCGGATAAAAACGTAAATAAAATTTTTTTACGTGTTATTTAAATGGGAAAATAAAAATTCATTGAGCTTCATGAAGAATTGAGATATCAAGCTGCGCTTTGAAGGGAATTTTTTTTATACCTTAGAGAAGCTTTTAAGATGATAGGCAAAAAACTTTTTTTTTTTGGACCACTCTAATATATATGTATATATGTAAAATATATGAGAATGCATGTGGGTACTCAAATAAAAGCTCTTGATGAGTGTAACATCGGGATGAGCTTATAACTTTTAAAAAGTCAATATTTAAGAAAGTACAGTGCAATTTAATAAAAGTCATTATTTAATAAAGCTAAATTTGATAATTAATTTCAAAAATAAAATAATACAATGTTACTTCAATTTCAACCTTTAAATTGCACATAAAAAATTTTTTTAAAGAAGAAATATTAATTTCACATCCTAAAAAAATAATACTAATAATAATAATTAAATTAGATAATTAATTAATTTTAACAATGAAATAATAAAGTAATATAATATTACTTTAATTATAACTTTTAAATTGCTGATAAAAAAAAATTTTAAAGAAGAAATATTGATTTTACATCCTAAAAAAAATTAATCAAAGAAATTGAATTTTTTACAAATGAATCTAAGAAAAAATAAACAATCATTGAGTAAACAAGAGTAATAAAACAAATTATCAACAAAACATGACTTTATTACACCAAACAAGGTACTTACGATCACATATAAAGATATAATACATAAAAGGTAAAAAGAGAAGGGGGAAACCCAGTGGAGTAAGATAGTAACATGAACATGAATCAGACGCGGTCAGTCTTCAAGTTACACTCCTCATCGTTACTTCAATCACAGTATTACCATTCTATTTTATTATTCATTAAATAATTAAATAAATTTCATATTCCGATATGTCTTCTCAATAGTTGACCTGTTTTGGTTTTCCTACCCTAAAAAATCCAAAAGTCCGTCAACTAAGTGGCCGGAGCAAACTTTTATAAAAAAAAAGTAAATTTGTTAAAAAAATAGCAATAAACAAACCAAGGAAGTGTGAGCTACAGATGAAAAGCAAGTAATTATGGCAAAGCTTCGTTAACTACGGTGTATAAAAAAATATTAGATCGTCATAGTCGCTGCACTAATTCTCATTCATTTCTTCACGCTAAGAAATAACAAAACATATCCCGGTAAGTTTTATAACTATTCAATTTTAAATAATTATTGACAGATTTGTTGAATATTAATGAGGAAGAGACTAATTACATTAACTAATCCGTTATTTAGATTCTTCATTTAACAGGTAGATTGATTAATAATTTTTCTGATTAATGGTGACCTGTGTCAAGGTTATTTGTAATTTATTAACAAAGGCTAATGTATGTATAGATGAATTTAATGTATAATATGAATGTGAAGATATGTGTGAGATGAAAGAGTATGTAAGTGTATTATTAAATGGTACTTGGATTACATCCTATGCCAGTGGCGAGAAAATAATTTAACCGGCATCGTTATGCTAAGATGCAATATCCAACTTCTGTCTACGTCCTATCACCGTTAATCATATACTTTATTTTTTATCATCTTCAATACTTATTTCACTCGTTTTATTCAATATTATTTTGGATTTTTTATTGTCTATTGAAATCATTTTATTATTATCTTTATATATCATCATTTTGTTTTACCGTTACAATTGTTATGTTTAATTTTATCTTTACATTTATTTTTATTTCTTAAAAATCTTTAATAAATTTTTTATACAATTTTTTTTGTTTGAAAAATTGATTAAAAAATAATTTTTTATTTAAAATGACATTTATTATATTCATTTATAATTAAAAAAAAATTACTTACTTTACAAAATTTTGTCTAGAAAAAATTATATTTTTTTTCAATGGGAAAAAAAAAATTTTTTTTTCAAAGAAGAAAACTCCTTTTTATAAACTGAATAAAATATGACAATAAGAGTAGATAGATAGAATTATTTTTTAATCAATTTTTCAAACAAAAAAAATTTTTTTAGTAATTTTTAATTTTATTTTTTTAGCTTAGTAAAATTATTATTATCATTGTTATAATTATATTGAATCTAGATTCATTTTTTTAATAAAAAAGTAAATACTTTTATTTTCATATTTTATTTAATTTATAAAAAAGAGTTTTCTTTTTTGAAAAAAATTTTTTTTTTTTCAATCTTTCTATTTAAATTACAAATTATTTTTTAATCAAAAAAAATATTTTTTAGTAATTTTTAACTTTATCGTATTAATTTATGATTCAAAAAAAAATTATTTACTTTAAAAAATTACCAAAAAAAAATTATATTTTTTTTCAATAGAAAGATTGAAAAAAAATTTTTTTCAAAGAAAACTCTTTTTTTATACATTAAATAAAATATGAAAATAAAAGTATTTAATTTTTTATTAAAAAAAAAAAAAAAAAAAAACAAATCTTTACGTACAATATAATTATAACAATGACAATAATAATTTTACTAAGCTAAAAAAAAATAAAATTAAAAATTACTAAAAATTTTTTTTTTTTTTGAAAAATTGATTAAGAATTAATTTTTAATTTAAAATTATATTTATTATATTAATTTATGATTAAAAAAAAAATTATTTACTTTAAAAAATTATCAAGAAAATTTGATTTAGAAAAAATTATATTTTTTTTCAATAGAAAGATTGAAAAAAAATTTTTTTCAAAGAAGAAAACTCTTTTTTATACATTAAATAAAATATGACAATAAAAGTATTTATTTTTTTATTAAAAAAAAATTTTATATTCAATATAATTATAACAACGACAATAATAATGATACTATTGCATTGATCAGTTTGCAGAGCACGTTTCAATGAATAATTGTGACCTGTTTTATAGCGGGCAAAAGTTTTATAACTTGACCAAAACCGTTTTTTTATTTTCTGTTCCTCCAACAATATATATAATATATAAATCTTGCACGTTATAAAGTTCAGAGACTTGGTTAAATTTTGTAGTGAGTATATATTTGGAGTTGAGTGTAAAAAAAATTTTGATGTGGTTGTTACGTCCGTTAGCTAAAATAATCGATTGTAAAAGAGTCACTGGGTCAGGAATTTTAAGCATTTGTAGCATTTTATAACGATATAAAATTTGTAAATGCATCGAGGCGTCAAGAAAAAATTATAAAATACAAGAAGAATATTAGTGGTAATTTTATTTTAATGCATAATCAAGATTAAGTCACGTTTACTGTTATTTTTTATGTTAGTTTGTTAATTGGTACTTAATTGTTTCAAGTGAATTGTTTTAATTATTTATTTCTTATTAATTATTTATTAAATGATGTGTGTTGACTGGAATTTTATTTGGATAATTCATTGAAAATTTGAATACAGTCCGGGCATGATTTTTTTAATCGGTTAGTAGGTAAATGACCTGACTAATTTCTATCCGATTTAATGTCACATCGACTTTCGGTTACTTTCTTATGCTTCTATGTTTATAGATATAAATATGTAAGAATGATTTACGTGCAAGGAAATGAATTAATTAGTTAAGTATGAGCGCATCGAGAGTGTTTATAACTTTCTACACCCTATACTGTACCAATAGAAGCGTTACGTGTTTACTCGTTATGTACTATCGGTGATTATTAGTGTAATTTTTATTATTTTTGTTACTAATGTATGAGAATAATTCTTTTTTAATTAAAAAAAAAAGTTTTTAATCACTTTTAACGCAATGAGAAAATTTTTGATAAAATTAAAATTTTGTGTTATTAAATAATGACTTTTGTTAAATTGCACTGTACTTTCTTAAATATTGACATTTTTAAAAATATAAGCTCATCGTGATGATATGCTCTTCAAGAGCTTTCATTTGAGTACCCACATGCATTTTTGATACATATTTCATATATACGTATATATAATATATACAAATATATGAAATATATGAAAAATTGATGTGGGTACTCAAATAAAAGGTCTCGATGAGTGTAATGTCGGGGTGAGCTTGTATCTTTAAAAATGTCATTAGTTGACACGATACAATGTCATTTCTTAAATATTGACAATTTTAAAGATATAAGCTCATCTCGATATTCCACTCATCAAGAGCTTTCATTTGAGTACCCACATGCATTTTTTATATATTTTTCATATATACATATATATATATATATATATATATATATATATATATATATATATATATATATGTATAAATATATATATATATATATATATATATATATATATATATATATATATATATATAATATGTATAAATATATGAAAAATTGATGTGGGTACTCAAATGAAAGCTCTTGATAAGTGTAACATTAGGATGAGCTTATATCTTTAAAAATGTCAACAGTTCACAAGATACAAGGTCATTTTTTAACTATTGACATTTTTAAAGATATAAGCTCATCACGATGTTTCACTCATCAAAAGCTTTCATTTGAGTACCCACATCAATTTTTCATATATTTATATATATTCATATATATTAATATATAAAATATATGAAAAATTGATGTGAGTACTCAAATAAAAGCTCTTGATAAGTGGAACATCGTGATGAGCTTATATCTTTAAAAATGTCAATAGTTCACGAGATACAAGGTCATTTCTTAATTATGTATCTAAAGATAAAGCATTTTCGAATGCAGTCTGAATACTTATCATCAGAAATTAAAAATTTAAAGATAATTGACATTTTTATAAAAAATTTCAACCAAAAAATATTTAATACAAATTATTTAAAAGAATTTTAGATAAGAAATAAAAAAAAATTAGATTGGATTAATTTCAATGAAAAAATTTTGAAGTAAAAAAATGAAACGTAAAATCAAAAAAATTGAGCTTTAAAAAAAAATATAAATTCGTAATTCAAAAATATTGCATACAAAAAATGAGTTAAATAATTTTAAAACAGTTATTAAAAAATCTCAGAGTAAAGAAATGAAGGAATGAGCAAAAAAAAATTAAAATAATTGGCACGCGAGCAGAAAATTAATAGCAATTTAATGACAAAAATAAATCAAGTCACTTTACTGTATAATGTAAACGGTTAATTAAATGCCGACAATCAATTTGAGCATTTTATTATTTAACATCCGCCATAAACACGGATTACAAAAAAGTGGGACAGATCCTGACAAATAGTGGATTAAGCATAATAATTTCTTATTATGTATATCTGACCGAAAATCGGTACCAATACAAGTATTGCAATAATTACGATATTATGATTAAAAAAAAAAAAAAGTAGTCTAGTAAAAAAATGTGAATAAAAAACGGGACAATAATCAGTATTCTCGCAGCAATTGACACACTATAATTAAATTCAATTGTCGTACTTATTTATATTGGCAATATGCAGCCTCGTTAATTCAGTAATAGTAAATAGGAATTGTTAAATTAGCAACACCTCTATTTAAATGATACTCTGCAGTTTGCACTTGCCACAAAAAAATATTTATTCACCAAAGGATCAATTTATTCTTATTTATTCTCATTTTTCGAATCGTAATCGTCGACAGTACAGTATACTGACTGTGAAGACAGTGCCGTTGCACTTGGGAATACCAAATGTCGCTCCCAATTGTAAAATGGAATCTCGAATAAATTAAAAAGCCTAACGGATCTTATTTGCATTTTATTAAATTCGAGTCTTTAATTTTCTTTATCGGTCATTAAAAAGTGACGCCAGTATTCGATATTACATATTAATTAACAATAAATTTAATAAAGCTTACGAAGTTACTAGTAGTAGTAATTATAATAAATAAATTCGGCAAATAGGTCACCATTTATGACCTTACCGAATTATCAGACGCTTAATTTTTCAGATTACGTACGCAATGTATTGGAAAAAAAAAAAAAAAAAAAAAAAAAAAAAAAAAAAAACTAGTTTAGTAAGCAGAGTTTGCAGAGATTAAATGTCTCATTGCCCAGTGGCCCAGGTTCTGGTTTAAAATTAATTTAAAAATTATCCAGCTCAATTTGGTGTCAAAATTTGAATGCCATAAAAATGAATGCCATGATAATGTGACGGGTGATGGGCTAAAAGAGTTTTTAGTCCCTGATATTCAACATGATATTCAACAGCTATTAAACAACCAGTCGCGGCAGCAACTAACGGTTACGTGTTATATCACATGGCTAATTTTCTGAAAACGCCGGACTGGCCTGTACTCTGTAGTAACGGATCGGAAAAATCTCACAGTGCCGTTGCGGGATGCAGTTGATTCATCTTAGAAATTTATTCCCTTTTTTTGGGTTATTAAACAAATCTTTATTATTAACAATATCCTATCCATTGAATTCTGTAATGATAGTGAGATATTCTACATAGTCAGCTTCGGATTATGTTTTTTTTATTTAAATATTGGTTGAAAAATGAAAAAATATTATTGAGGTATCAGATAATTTTTTTTAAACAAGTTTTTATAAAGGAAATTTTAGATGGAAAAATTAAAAAAAATTTTTTTTTTTAATTAAAATAAAAAATTATCGTATCTTAATTTTTTTATCATATAAAATATAAATTTGTAAAAATTTTTTTTAATTGTTTATTTGGTTGAAAAAAAAATTGTGACTTTAAATTTAATCAAAAAATTTTTTTTTAATAATAAAATTTAAAATATAAATTTTTTTTTATATAAACAAGTTTTTATAATGAAAAAATTAAAAAAAAATTTTTTTCTTTAATTAAAGTAAAGATTGTGTTTTTTAATTTTTTTTATCATATAAAACTATTAATTTAAAGAAATTTCTAAAAATTTTTTTAATTATTTATATGATTGGAAAAAATTTTCATTTCAAATTTAATCAAAATTTTTATATTAAATAATAATAATACTAAAATTTAAAATAGAGATTTTTTTATATAAACAGCAAATCTTAGATGGAAAAATTAAGAAAAAAAAATTTCAATAAAATTATTTAATAAAAAAATTTTTTTTTTTTTTTAATTAAAGTAAAGAATAATGTGCCTGTTAATTTTTTTTATCACATAAAATTATTAATTTAAAGAAATTTTTAAATACTTTTTAAATTGTTTACTTGATGACAAAAAATTGTCATTTTTAATTTAATCAAAATTTTTTAATTAATAATAATAATAATAATAAAATAAAAAAAAAATTAACAATGATAAAAATAACAAATTAAAAATTGTCATTTTAAATTTAATTAAAATTTTTTAATTAATAATAATAATAATAAAATTTTTAAAAAATTAATAATGATAAAAATATCAAATAAAAAAAAAACTAACAAAGTTGAAACATAAAATTGAAATATAATTAAGAGGTCACGTGTTATGTTATAAAGTTAAGTATTTTTTTCATTGATGAGCTTTTTATGTGTACCGAACTTTTACAGTTTATATAAATATATAAGTATATAAACTGTTACGGTGAATCGATACGATACAAGATACAAGAAAATAAAACTGGTCATTGGCGCGAGTACCGTGACCGGTAGACCCTATACTGCCGGACCACGATCTTGATGATGATGATGATGACGGTGACAAGATCATGCGTAGGCCTATCATGTGTATCATTACTATGGCGCGTACGACTCGACCCACCAACCTCATGAGCACAACCTGTTTCCTTTATTTTATTTTATTTTATTTAATAGAATGCGCATATCTTCTCTTATTATTTATTATTTACAAATACGGGTGTTTTTATTTTGCAGAATCATGTTAAGATTTATATTGATAGCGCTTCTGACGAGCTGCCGAGTGAATGGAAATACCGATAGTACAAATGAGCCGCATCATCGGCAGAAACGAGTATTTTGGATTACCAATGATGGCAGAATAGCTCTACCACCTGGTACTATATTGACCATTACTCCTACAATTGCTTTACCTTTCGTACGTTATCCACCTCATGGATTTCTCAGTAATATGACTATAAGTCTTCCTTTTACAAGTATGTATTTTTTATTAGATCTATAAACATAATAGTAACACTGAAATTCGTATTTATTGATTAAATAAATTATCAGAAATAGAAAAAAATGTTCTTAAAAAATTTTTAATTACAGATTTTTTTTATTTTCTATGTAGAATTTTTTTTCACTAAGAAATTTATATAAAATTTTCTGATATCTGATAATTTCTGTTTTATTAATAAGAACTATTCATTTTTAATACGTTTCAATTCCAGATAAATAAATAACAATACGATCAAGATTACGGGTGATTAGAAAACACAGTTAAATCTATTTAAATAATAGTTGATTTGCTTTAACGTTTTGTCTTTATTTTTAAGACTTTATAAATGTTCGAGAGAATAATATAATAATTAACAACATTTGTAAAATCTAATCAACATGACAGATAAATAATAATATTTTATTAAAATAATTACACTAATAAGAGAATTTGCTTATTGTTAAAAATATTTGTTAATATTTAACAAATCATTTATTAAAGACCACTTTTTAGTCCTTAACAAATATTTCTTAGTATTTAAAAAGATTTATTAATATTTAATAAATGAATATTAGATTTATTAAATACAAACAAATCATTTTAAATACTAAGAAATATTTGTTTAATACTAAAAAGTGGTCTCTAATAAATGATTTATTAACTATTAACAAAATATTTTTTAAGTTCCGCGAAATTTTTTCCAGGATATTTCCGGATTTTCTTGAGAAACTTTAAGAAGTTGGTAATTAATTAATCAACATATCATGATTTTGTGAATTTATATTACTACTTTATAAATTTTCTATCGATGATCATTTTCTATAATTCCATCCAAACAAATATTTTTTAATATAAATAAATCCTTCTATTAGTGTAGCCTCAACAATGTGGCCGCCCAATTTTAAAACACAGTAACTGCAAAATTTTTATGCCTGATTTTTTTTTTTTTTAGTATTGCTGCATTTCTTATAACTTTTAGACCTTAATTTCAAGTATTTTTTCTTAACCCTTCAGCACTCTCGCTATAAGATTTTCTCTCACGCTCATCAATAACTCAAATTTTCTTTCAAATTTCAAATGGAATGACTATGTGATTTTTTTTCTATCTGCCAAAAAATTAATATTATTTCAGATTGCAATATAATTATTTTAATTGTTCTATACTATAAAAAAATAAAATAAATTTTACTAACTCTGTGAGATATTTTCTCATCGCAATAGTAAAGTAGGGGGGTCAGAATTTAAAAAATCGGGTCTGATCGGTACAGTTCGGAGGTTCCCGTAAGAGTGCATTTACGTTTGGATGTATTATTATTAAATAAGTCAATTTTTTTTTGTTTTAAAAAATTTATCTTGTTTGAGATTTTTTAAATTAAAGGGGCTATAAACATGCGTGCGCTTCCACAAAAGGCGTGAGAGTTTTTTTCATCGCGCGAGTAATGATTGTAAATCGTTTTGCGAGAGTGCTGAAGGGTTAAAAAAAATTTACATTTAAGTATTTTCTATTCATAAATCAAATTTTTCATCAATTTGGTGGGCAAACTCTTTTTTAATAAGAAAAATTTTGAAAAATCTTAGAATTGTGAGTTACTGTGTTTTAAAATTGGGCAGCCGAATGTCTAAACGATTGTCAAATTAAAATAAATACATCCACGATCTTTTGTTAATATAATTTTCATTACGATTACCAATTAGCGATTTGATAAACACAATATTTATAATTTATAACAAACTATAAAACGATTAATAAAATAAACAAATAAGAACTATGTTAAAAAAAAAGGTTTTTTTAATTTTTATAAGAAGAATTTTAGATTTTTATGAAGCCGACGTCAACATTTATAATAAAAAATAGTAAATTTTAATATTAATAATAAAAATAAAATTATGATTATTGACTTGGCGCTTTTTACTGTTTGAAATGTTAATTTTTGAAGAGTGAAAGTCGTCATTGGCAAAACTACGGGTTTTACGGCGCTACGAGGTTCTAATATGGATCTCATTGTTTTTCGGATTTTATAAAAAATAAATAAAACGTGTTTTCCGGATTTTTCATAGCTAAAATTTACAAACGTCTTTTTTTTTTAATTCTTTTTAAAATAATTAGATAAAAAAAAAATTTTTTGTGTAAGCATTAACAACATTTCAACATCCCTTTTCTTTTCCTTATCTATGTATTACATTTTTTGTTTAAACCTAATAACCTGATAATGTACTTAAAGTAGTCGCAGAGGACCTAAGATGTCATAGCGACTTAAAATAAACTTAATAAAAAAAAAAAAAAAAAAAAAAAAAAAAAAAAAATTTTAATTAAATTTTCATAAAAATTAAGCGAAATATAGAAAAATTTTATTCTAATTTTTCATAAATTTATTCATGATAATAAATTCATAAGTTCATCAAAATTAAAAAAATAAATTAATAAGTTAATTTTTTAAATTTTTTTTTTGATAAAATTTCTAAAAATTAGTCATAAAATTTTGCAATTATTATAATCTAAGCATTAATTTTTCTCTGGTTTAAATTGGACAAAAATTTGTAATTTTTTATTTAAATTAAATAATAAAAAGTATAAATGAATTGTTCTAAATAAATAAATATTTAATTTCAGTTGACTTCGACAAATTAGGATTAACAGACAACGAAAATCCTTACGGAGCATTACCGCCGGTGTTTGGCCGCGGAATGGAAAGTAGAAAAGCCGGTATAATGATGGCCGATTTCATAGCCTCCTTCATAAAACGACGATTACATAAACGTGATTTAGAGGAAGCACCACCTAAAAATGCATTTCACGGAGGAGAACGCGCATTATTGTACGTAACCGCGGAGGAAATGCTCTCCACGCTGGGTATGGACGGCAAGGCTTGCTTATTGCGCGCTATTTGCGAAGTTCAAGGCCACCCGCTCAGTAATTTTGGGCTTGTCGGTGAAATGCTTAAACTATTTTTCACGTACGTATTATTTTATTTATTTTTCTTCCTATAATAAGTACCAGCAATCGCAAATTTTCTTTTCTAACATCACTTGGATAGTTCAATAAATAAAATAATTATTTATAGGGCAAGTAAATCGCCGTTTGCTGAGCTACTGAATGAGTATGTAGAAGCTGAAAATCGTGGAAAAATTCACGGAGAGTGCTGGCCTTATTATAAAAATTGTCCTAAATCATTGTTTTTACCTTCGACTAATCGATATACGTAAGTTCATTTTTATAATTTTTTTTTATTATTATTGTTATTGATAATTGACTTAAATATTTAATTAATTTTCTCTCAAGTTTATAATTTTTTTTTATTCAATATCAATTTTATTAAATTTACTATGATTTTTTTTTATTTTATTAAATTATTTATTTTTTTCTCATTAATTATTTTTAATAATTTTAATAATTAATATTTGAGATATTGGATCAAAATTTAAAATATTGTAATAATTTTTTATATTATTTTATGATTAATATATTAATGAATAAATAATTAATGATACTTTTTTTAGAAAAGACAGCAATGATATAGAAGAACCAAATGAAGAGAACGAAATAAAAGACCAAAAATCAGATTACGACAGAAAAAGTCAGGAATACATGATCAACCCATCCATGTAAATAGTAGCTTAATTATAGGATTTAATTGAACTATTTAAAAAAATGTGATTGATTAAACAATTTATTAATTAATCACTGACCACAGTGTGGTGAAGAAGCTCAGGTGTAATTTTATCTAAAACTATTTATTTATTTATTGAAGTAAATAATTTTGATAACGAAAACAGCAGCCGTCTAATTAATAAAATTTAATAGATTTTTTATAATTATAATAAAGTAATTAGATAACTGCTGTTTTCAATATCCTATTCGCATTACTAATTTATTACTACAGTCATACTAATAAAATATGATCTTAAGATCATATTTTTATAATAATCATACATTGTTAAGTTTTAAATATTTAAATTGTTAATGCCATATTTAATTATTAAATTATTCATATTTAATAATTGTACATAGTTATTTAATAAATAAAATAAAATAAACTTTTAAGTTTTTAGTTTTATTAAATTTTTAGACTTCTGTTTATACTTTTTTTTAATTTATATTATATTTGTTAATTGAATATACAAATTATTTTTAAATTTTTTATTTTAATTTGTTAAAAACAATTTTTTAATAGAATGAATTTTAAAAAAATAGTCAATTTATGATGATAAGTATTTAGGCTGCATTCGAATACTCTATCTTTAGATACATAATCAAGAAATGACCTTGTATCTCGTGGACTATTTTTAAAGATATAAGCTTATCCTGATGTTACACTCATCAAAACCTTTCATTTGAATACCCACATCAATTTTTCATATATTTTATATGTTTATATATTTCACAAATACCATATATATAAAATATATCAAAATTGCCATGTGGGTACTCAAATGAAAGCACTTGATGAGCGTTACATCAGGATGAGCTTAATCTTTAAAAATATCAATAATTAAGAAATGACCTTGTATCTTGTCAGTTACTGACATTTTTAAAGATACAAGCTCATCCTGTCATTACACTCATCGAGACCTTTCATTTGAGTACCCACATCAATTTTTCATATATTTTATATGTTTATATATTTCACAAATACCATATATATAAAATATATCAAAATTGCCATGTGGGTACTTAAATGAAAGGTCTCAATGCGTATAACATCGGAATGAGCTTATATCTTTAACAATGTCAATAATTAAGAAATGACATTGTATTTCGTGAACTATTGACATTTTTAAAGATATAAGCTCATCCCGATGTTACACTCATCGAGACCTTTCATTTGAGTACCCACATCAATTTTTCATATATTTTATATTTATTATATATATGTATATATGAAAAATATATAAAAATGCATGTGGGTACTCAAATGAAAGCTCTTGATGAGTGTAACATCATGATGAGCTTATATCTTTAAAAATTTCAATAGTTAAAAAAGTACAGTGCAATTTAACAAAAGTCATTATTTAATAAACCAAAATTTTATTTATTTATAATTCACAAATCCCGGCAGTCACATAGTGACTGCAAGGTTACTAGTTTGAATTATTTCTTCCTTACCAACATCAGCTAGAGAAGAAATAAAACCGCGGTAAATTTGAATTCAAACGAAAAATTTCCCGCAAAATCTAAAAATAGCCCTGACTATTGAAAACTATTTCGTCTACATGTTTATAAATTTTCCATACTCTCCCACGCGTACATGTCCATATAGACTGATCTATATATACCCAACACAAGCAGAGTGAGTGAATTGAGTTCACCAATCTAACATGAGATGGTTAGTCACAGGGGTTGGCTGGGGATCGATCGATGTCGTCGCCGCGTTGTCGGGATGACACACGCACAGCTCACAATAATATTACCCACACAATCCCAAGATTAATATATATACGTCGAGAAAAGCAGTGGTGTGATCGAACATCTGCACACTCTTACACAAAAGCCCGGTGGAAGTGTGCGCATGTATTAAATTTAAAATGTATGAGTATGTACTCAGGAGCGGGGGTCTGGGTGGGGTGGGGTAAGAGGTCGCTCCAGTCGAGGGATCTCCAGTGAATATACGCGTCTAGCACTAGCTGCTGGTGTTGCTGCAACTGCTGCTGTCAAAAGTTTAAGAGTCGATTTTTTATCTCCTATTGTATCATATCCTACCGTTTCCCCGCAACAATAATTATAAATTAACATTTTTAAAATTACACAGTTTAAAAAATAAATTTTACTAATAATAATTATTAGTAATGATAATAAATATAATTATCTGTTAAATAACGTAGCAACAGAAGAAATATAATAAATTTTATTAATTCTCTGATCAAAACCGCAGCAACCACCAGTACAGTATCATTTATCTTGTGAGTGTACTAGAAGTTGGTGTAAAATATAATATTCGACACACACCCACCCAACTCGCTCATAAATATTAATATTTATATTAATATATTCTTCATAAATAAATGGATAAGCTTATCAGATCACCAAGTGTGGGGAAACGGTGTGAGATGTTTTAGTTTTCTTCATTTAAAGTTACGCGTGAGTTTAAAAATTTATTCTTCCTTTTTTCTAAAAATAATATTTTTTTTTTTTTTTTTGAGTAATAATTAATAATAAATTTTAGTTTACACAAGATAATTCAAGCGATTGGTGATAGAAGAGAGAAAACGTCAAGGGGCTGTGCCGGTCCGGAGTTTCCTCTGAATTATCGATCAAATACAGCACACTAACCACCGAGTTTAAAACCACCGCTGTCGATTTATATTTTTATTATTAATAATAAAAAATAATTACCACTAGCGGTAATTACTTATTAGTAGTGCAGTGTGTATTTAAATCTACGTACAAATGTATTTTATTGAGTGACATTTTAAGGGTGTTTCGTGGACCAATCCAACTTGCCAATGATTTTATCAAGTGAGTTTTAATTTGGTTTAAGTTTGCGTTGTAATTGTTAAGCTTAATTACTTAGGCGGTATATTATTGTTATTATTTATTCATCTATTGTAAAGATATTTTCATTGCGTGGAAATTTAAGTATATAGGTGTAATTTATATCTATATATATATATATATATATATATATTTCTTTTATTTTCTTCCGCTTGGTTCTACTGTCGCTGACTGCATTCATGCGCACTAAATACCATTTCTCTTTCTTTCTTTCTTATTATATTTTTTCCATTACTATCTTTTTTTATTTTAGTAATTTTTTTTTTTAAGAATACAAGAGGTCATTTCACAGTACGCAGACGTTTAAGTACATTTTTTTGACAGTCGTAAGGTTATTTTAATTTTTTTTTCAAGTTAATTTTTTTATTTTTTTAAAAAGTCGCAACAAGTTTTAATTTTAATATTTTTCGTATTTTAATTTTATTAAAAAAAAAAAAAAAAATCATAATAATTTTTAATTATTAATTTTATTATTAAAACAAAATATTATTATTTAATAAAACTAAAATAAAAAAAATTGCAACGATAATAATAATAATAACAAATTTATGATTAAAAATTATTATTATTATTATTAAGTTAAAAATTTTTTTTACTTTTTTTTATTTTAATTTTATTAATAAACAATAATAATAATAATAATAATAATAATAATAATAATATTTAATAAAATTAAAATTAAAAAAAAGTAAAAAAAAAAATTAAAACCTGATAATAATAATATAAATAATAATTTTCAATTATAAATTTATTATTATTATTATTATCAAGTTAAAATTTTTATTTACTTTTTTTTATTTTAATTTTATTAAATAATAATATTTTGTTTTAATAATAATAATAATAAAATTAACAATGAAAAATTAAAAATTATTATTATTTTCATTATTATTTTTATTAATGTTAGTATAAATTAATAAAAATTAATGAAATTTTTTTTTTGTTGCAGATCAATAAATATAAGGGTGATTAAATGATTGTTTGAACAAGTATTTTAGTGTGAATCAGGTGCACTATACGTATATAATATAAAATATATATATATATATATACACATAAATATATATTGAATAGGGTGGTAATATAAGGAGCACGGGTGTTAGGTGTAGTAGGTGCGTGCGCGATTGTATTATTCTTCATTATATTGTGTCTTGTATATATATTAAATATTATTATCATAATAATAGTATAAAAACACACATTTGATATAATACAATATAAAAGTATATAAATACAACTAAATCTAATCAAATACAGTACATAGTACATAATATATAATATAATAAATAAAATAGTGGTGGTGTGGTGTTACTAGGAATACGTAGTGGCGGGGGCTTTGCCGTCCCGCGATAGGGGTGAAAATAAAAAGAGACGGGGGTGGCGTTTGTGAAGGCAACGTGTAGTAAAATGGGCTGTGCTATGTCTGCTGAAGAGCGGGCCGCTTTGGCCCGCAGCAAACAGATTGAAAAAAATCTCAAGGAAGATGGATTGCAAGCTGCCAAGGATATTAAACTTTTACTCCTCGGTATTTTTTATATTTATTATTATTATCATTGCTACTTTTATTATTTTATTGATCTGTTTTTCATCAGTTTTTATCATACCCAATCTAACAGATAGCTCACCATTTTTTGGGTTGGTTAAAAATAAATCAGTGTTAAGAAAATAAAAAAAAAAAATTAATGAGATTTTTAAAAAATATTTTATTTTTTTAAAAAAGCCAAAAAATTCAGGTCTGATTTTTTTAATTTTTTTTTTTTTTTTTTTTTTTTTGTAACAATTTAATTAATTAATCACTCGAATTTTTCCCTGATACTTTTTATAATTTAGTATAAATAAATAAATAAATAAATTATTAATAATTTATTTAATGATAATAATTTTAGATAGTTAATAATTTTTAGAATTTTTTTTAACAAATAAATTATGGCAAAAAAATTGACATGAAGTAATTTTAAAAAATTAAAAATGCAATTTATTAAAAATAATTTTTTGGAACAAATTATTTTGTTACAAAAAATTAAAAAATTCTCTAGTGGTTGCTTTTACTTTAATGTCATATTTATTTATTAATAAAATATTGTTAATTAAATTATATTAATTATTAAATTATTGATTTAAATGCAGTAAAGTATTCAACGCGACTATTAAGAATTTTTAAAAATTTTTACCTAATTATTATTAAGTCTTTATTCTCAAATTGAGCAAAGATTATTATTAAAAAATAAAAAATGCAATTATTTAAAATAATTTTTTTGAACAAATTTGTTTGTTCAAAAAAATTCAATAATTTTCTAGTCACTGCTTACTTTAATATTATATTTATTTATTAATGAATTATTATTAATTAAATTATTTAATTATTGATTCAAATGCATAAAAGTATTCAACGTAACCATTAAGAATTTTTACTTAATTATTATTGAGTCTTTATTCTCAAAATGAACAAAGATTATTATTATATTTTGGGGAAAAATTTTTAACAATAGACTGTCCTGTTTTTTTAATGATCTACATTTGTATTTATTTAAAAAAAAAATTTTTTTCACCATTATTATCAATAGACTATAGGTATTGAAAGTATGAAGCTATTATGCGAGAATTGTAAAGACTATTTAAAATAAGGGAAAAAAATTGTAAACTTAAATACATAACATGCTGTTGCCATGTGTCGACGTACACTATTTGACGTCGACGTTGTCTCGTTTTCGTTGTCATCATATAGTTAACTCATCTAGTATTTATTTTTATTAATATCATTTTTATTTTTTTTTATTGGGGTAAAAAAATTTTTTTTAAGTGAAAATGAAGATTTTCAAGTAAACGCAAAAGAATAGAAATTTTAATTCTAAATTAAAGTCTTATGAAGGTCACTGATGAAAATATAACAATGACGATAAATTTTAACACGAAAAAAAAAAGCATATTTTATATTTAATGTTTACGTGTTTAGATTTTATTTTTATGAAGTTTAAATTTATTGTGTATTAAAATTAAAAATAAAAATATATATATTTCTGGGGATTCACTGCTCTGATAAATATTGCTTAATGTATTATGTATTTATATACATATACATATAATAGTCATAGTTAAGTCGGTGGATCTATAGACGGGTATTACAGAAGGCAACTTAACTGCAAGCTTTTTTAAATAAAAAAAAAGGGAGACTGCGGTGAGCAGGAAAGCAAGTTCCGCTTCTACGTCATATCCGCCTATAAAATACATTCTAGTAGTAATGAATTTTTTATTTATTTTTTTAAATTCATACTTTTTTTTCCTTATTTTTTATACTGGCGGAATGTCATATAATGAATGATTATTTATTTTTTTAGGAGCTGGAGAGTCTGGGAAAAGTACGATCGTGAAACAGATGAAGTAATTTATTTTTTTTTTAAACTATTAATTAAAAAAAAAGTTTAAGATTTAAAATTTAGGCACTGATAAAAAAATTGACGACTCAAGAGCCAAAATCTTGAACCAAGAATACTATAATGAAAAAAAAGATTTTCTTGAGTCAAAAAATTATTCTTGATTTAAGTCAGATTAACTTGTGAAATTAATCCGTGTGGATAAAAAATCAATATTGATGCTTGATATTTATTAGCTCTGTTTCTTTTAATTTTTACAATAATTTTTAACTAGCAGCCTTGCAGTCACTATGTGACTGCCATGACTTGTGAACTAAAAAAAAAGAAAATTTTGCTTTATTAAATAGTGAATTCTGTTAAATTGCACTGTATTTTCTTAAATATTGACATTTTTAAAGATATGAGCTCATCCCGATGTTACACTCATCAAGAGCTTTCATTTGAGTACCCACATGTATTTTTATATATTTTTCATATATACATATATATAATATATATAAATATATGAAAAATTGATGTGGGTACTCAAATGAAAGGTCTTGATGAGTGTAACATCGGGATGAGTTTATATCTTTAAAAATGTCAACAGTTCACAAGATACAAGGTCATTTCTTAATTATTGACATTTTTAAAGATATAAGCCCATCCCGATGTTACACTCATCAAGAGCTTTCATTTGAGTACCCACATGCATTTTTGATATATTTTTCATATATACATATATATAATATATATAAATATATGAAAAATTGATGTGGGTACTCAAATGAAAGGTCTTGATGAGTGTAACATCGGGATGAGCTTATATCTTTAAAAATGTCAATAGTTCACGAGATACAGGATCATTTCTTAGTTATGAATTTAGAGATAGAGCATTTTTAAATGCAGCCTAAATACTTATCATCATAAATTTACTATTGGTGAGAATGATATGAAACCTTGAAAAGGCACAACTCTTTATATTGCCTAACAAATTTTGCTTATTCTTTCAATAATATAGATAATTTAATTAATTAATTATTTAATAATTTTAGTTTCATTTTTAAAATCTTTAAACAATTATCAAAATTTAGCTTGTTTGGTAATTTTATTTAAGAAAAAATTATTCTTGATTTAAGTAAATTTTTCTTGTCTCAATAATTTATTCTCTCGACTCAAAAAAATCATGTTCTTAAAAATGGTATTCTTAGTTCAAGATTTTGGCTCTTAATTAATGGAGCCAAATTAATTTTTTCATCAGTGTAAATAAATATTAGATAATAGAGGAAGTAATAAACGAACAAACTGTTGCGGACTCATCCTCTATCATCCTCTTAGTATTATCACAATATAAAGAAGAAATCGATATTAACACGTTTAGTTACAATATAAGCATAGACATAGACTGGCACTTGAGGTGTAGTGAGCAGTTTCAGTGAAGCATGCTTGTACTGAGACACGCGACAATAATATTTTTCGACTAACGTTATTATAAAACATTCTTGTCACTACATGTCTTTACTACTTTTTACACGCGAGTTAAGTACATCACTTATGACTTTTAATGTCAATTGCCATCTATTAATACTCATTACATATTACTTATCGGTTATGAGTTATAACTTATGACTAACGACTAATCTCTCAAACTTTTTTCAACAACTATTTTTAAAATAATCTTAACTTAAGCTGACATTTTTTTTTCTTTTTTTAATAGAATCATTCACGAGAGTGGATTTACACCAGAAGACTTCAAGCAGTACAGGCCTGTTGTGTACAGCAATACGATACAATCATTAGTCGCTATTTTAAGAGCAATGCCAAATTTGGAAATTAATTACTCATCTAATGAACGACAGGTGATTTTTTTTTATTATCGTCTAGTATAATCGATAATTTACTTTATTAGCTTGTATTAAATTAATTCGCGGAATTGTTTGCTAAAAAAATTCAGGCTTATGTTACATTCGCGTTCTAAGAATTGATATTGTAATGAGTACAATGGATAATATCTTAAATTATCTCAGAAGAATTATTTGTTTATTAATTATTTTTTTATATAAAATTACACAAATAAATTTTTTGTTTTATAGACTGAAAATATTAATTACAATTTATTTTTTATTATTGTAATTAATACAGGCTTTCCGCTGTAATCTCAAGAAAGATATATTGCAATATTATTAATTACACCGTTAATTGTTTTAAACTCTGAATTTTTTTTTTTTCAATTTTCTCCTGGCATCGCCAAATAAATCTATCTGTGTATAATTTTCGAGCCAAAATTTTCAGATTTAAAAAATTTATAATTAATATCTTATAATTTGAAGAATAAATAACTAAATATAAATAAATAAATATAAAGAATGAATAAATAAAAAATTAATACACTACTCACAAAAATTAAGAGAATAAAAAAAAATGCAAATTTTTATCAGATTTTTAACGGGCTGTATTTCAGCGGAAAATGATCGTATAGCAAAAATAAAAAATGCATTCTAAAGCTTCAAAACTGTTGTTTTTGAATCTTGAGGTCAAAATTTTTTAGAAATTACGGTTTTGACATGATAGAGCGAAAAAAAAAAATTATTGAAATTTTTTATCTTTTTTTTTCGCTCTACGGGAGTGAAAAATTTTTTCACACAAAGCGACCTTATAGAACAGATAGCTTGTTTATTTAGCTTAAATTGCATTTTTTATTTAGCTTAATACGACAATTTGTCGCGGAGATCCTACTATAAATATTTATAAATACTCTAATTTAAATACAAAGTTTATTAATAATAAATCAATTAAATTGATTTGATTAGAGTAAAGCGTGTAATTGCAACAGGTGAAGAAATAATTAACTTTAACAAGTACATGGCCGAGGTTATAAAGGTCTATGACCATTTAAAAATATATTTCAAAATATACGACAAATAGAATAAATAAAATTTTAATTTTTTTGGTTTGCTTTTAATTATCAATTGATACTTTATATTTAAGTCAGATTAATTTGCTAAATTAATCCGTATGAATAAAAAATCAATATTATTATTAATATTAATAATATTATAATTATTAATGATTAATATTTATTAGCTTTTAGTTCAATTTATTTATAATAATTTAATGAATTAATTATTTAATAATTTTAGTTTCATTTTTTAAGTCTTTAAAAAATTGTCAAAATTTAGCTTGTTAAGTAATTTTATTTAATAAATTAATGCGAATAAAAATAATAGTTTTTACCGGAATAAATCTTATATAAAAACACATTACAATGATTACTCATTGCGGCGCTAAGAGTCAAGACATTGAGTACCGTTGTGGATGTGGTTTGCCACGCTCCAACGATTATCTTAACTTATGAATGAAGCATTCAATTCAATCATATATATATGTATATATACATACATTACAGAATTACCGCTTAGTGTGGGTATACAAGTGCACATACACTTGGGTCGTATGACGGGGATTCATGCGGGAGATTAAGTTTAAAATAATAAAGGCACTTATCAAATCGCGGGGAAAAAAAATATTTATATTATTATTATAATTTATTAATTGAAATATATTTTTTCAGACTGATGGTAAAATGGTATTCGACGTTATTCAACGAATGGAAGACACTGAACCATTTAGCGAAGAATTATTAGCGGCTATGAAAAGGCTGTGGGCTGATAATGGAGTGCAAGAATGTTTTGGAAGAAGTAATGAATATCAATTAAACGATTCTGCTAAATAGTACGTATAATTATTATTATTATTTTTTTTTATTTTTATAATAAACATGAAGGTCATGTATGGGTTTAATTTGGTCCATGAGCTCCATGTGTGAAAGCTTTTAACTTAAAAAAATAGATTTGAAGTATATTATTTATTTATTTATTAATAATTAATGCCAAGGCACAGGCAAGGCATTTAAATTACATTTTAAATGTGTATGAATATAAGTATACATCAAATTATTACAATGATTACTTAAAAATATATAAAGGTACAAAATAAATAAGAAGATACAAGAATATATTCAATCGAATAATTAATTATAATATTAAAATGTAAATTTTAATTTATGATTATGAATTTTTTGATTTTTGAATTCTGTTTGGGATTTATGAGATATATTTTTGTATATTTATATTTATATTTGTATATTTATATGTACACAGAAATAAAGGTTCACTTGAGCCAAGAAAATATTTTTCTTCCTAATTATTTTCTTGAGCGAAAAAAAATTTTTTTTTGACACAAGAAATTTCACTTATTCCAACAAAATTAATTCTCTTGCTTTAAAAAATACGTATCTTGATCCAAGAAAATTTATTTAAGTCAAGAAAATCTTGTTGTTTTGAGAAAATTCAGCCTCTTGCTCCAAAAAATTAAATATAAAGATAGAAGTAAATTTTCATTAATATTTTTATTAATTAACATGTCAAATGTGAAGATCAAATAATATTGCATCATTTTTTTTCATTAAATATTTATAATTGCACGGTAAAATAATATAAAATGGGTATCAAATATTCAAGAGAAAAATTTTCTCAGCTGAAGTAAGTGGCGCTGCTTCCCTAAAGTATCTAAAAATCTTGATCAAATATAAAAATTTATTGTATCAAGTATTTATGATAATTTGAATTAAGAAAAAATTACTTCCACCAAGAATAGAATTTCAAGAAAAACGTATCTTGATCCAAGAAAATTTATTTAAGTCAAGAAAATCTTGTTGTTTTGAGAAAATTCAGCCTCGAAGCTCCAAAAAATTTAGTTCTTGATACAAGTAAATTTTCTTGTCTTGAGAAAATTTCTCTCTTGCTCCAAAAAATTAAATATAAAGATAGAAATAAATTTTCATAAATATTTTTATTGATTAACATGTCAAATGGGAAGATCAAATAATATTTTATCATTTTTTTTCATTCAATATGTATAATTGCACGCCAAAATAATATAAAATGGGTATCAAATATTCAAGAGAAAAATTATCTCAAGGTGAGAAAATTTTTTTCTCAGTTGAAGTAGATAGCGCTGCTTTCCTAAAGTATCTAAAAATCTTGATCAAATATAAAAATTTATTGTATCAAGTATTTATGATAATTTGAATTAAGAAAAAATGACTTCCACCATGAATAGAATTTCTCGAAAAATTTTTACTTCAGCCAACACAACTTCGGTCTTCCTTCAGGCACCCGAAAATTTTCTTGAGCCAAGAATTTTGTTCTCCAGTCAAGAAATTGTTCTTTCGGTGCATAAATGAATTGTAGCAGGAGTTGATCAAGGGATTTTGTTGGCCTTGTTCCCTTGAAGCTGATGTAGCTCTTGGAGGAAGGAGAGTAGGGTAAATCCCGTGCGACATGAATATTCTTCTCGAGTGAGAGAAACGGTTGAGCTATAAAGTGCTATTGCTACACTACTGTGTACTACTAACTTTACGCTACACTAGCCGTAGTCGTAGTCGTAGTTGTAGTTGGAGGTGAGGAGATATTACTTGAGTAGATGCCGATGGTGGATGTGGAGCATTCGTGTAGGCGAAGGTGTGGGTGCCGGGGTATTATATCAAGGGATAAAGACCAAGATAGGATCAAGGTGCGGGATAAAATAAAGTGAAAAGAGAGGAACGACAGCCGTGATATTCCATGTACACGTACAAATGTCGAGCGTGTAGTTTAAGTTACGTCCATGGATATATGTATATGTAGCCATGATATCATATATATATACACGAGTTGAGAGTTCACCACTGTGGATAGGAGTCTGTTGTATTGATCTGGAATGACGTCACGCCACGCCCGTGTCACGTGGTGGTTAAGTTACTGATGCTGGCGCCGCCCTACCCTTTGGGTTCTGGCCTTTTTTTCTTCGGCTGATGCTTTTTTGATCCTGATAAATAATATCAAACATGGATATCTGAGTTTTAGGCTCTACTTGCTGTTTGAGGCTCACTCAACACTCCAGAGTTTAGACTCTAGATTTTTCACGATGACATTATTGGATTGTAGGTTTATTTTCGGCGATTCAGTCTCTTGTTAAATTAAAGAATTTTTGGTAATTATTTTTATAAGTGGGGTCAAAACTATTTTTGGCCATAAAAAATAGATGAATTTATGGATCATCATAATTTTTTTTTTTAACTTTGTTTTTACGCCGGATTTATGGTGGTGATATTTAAAATATCAAAAAATTAATATTTTAATTAAAAAATCATTTCTGAAAGTTGGAAAAAATTTTGGCTCATATTTTTGGATAAAATTTGTAATTTATCTTGTTTTTGATATATTTTTTTTTTTGTACAAAATTTGTTAAAATTGTGACAATCTATTTTTTTTTAAATTGTTCATGTTTTTATGTATTTAAAAAAAAATATCAATAAAATCAAATAGAAATTTTGTTCAAAAAAGTTAAAATTAAAATCGTAAATATTTACCGAATTTTTTAGCTGATGAAAAAAACATTTTGATCTTCATTAAAGTTGTCCAAATTTTCAAACAATTATGTGCGCTTTCCTTCTTAAAAATTCATATTTATTATTAAGGACTATCACACTTAAGTGTTGTTTAATTTAACAATTGTTTGAAGTCGTCTTATCGATTAACTTTCACTCAGAATTTTTAAACCCGAGGTTTAATTTATTTATTTCTTCTCAGGGATATAAATTTTCAGAATGAGTTTTGTTGAAGAGATTCCCTGTTTGCTAAAAAGTTATTATTAAAGTTTCGAGTGGTGTTTAACGTTACTTTTTTTTCAGTTTCCTGGATGACTTAGATCGATTAGGGGCTAAAGATTATCAACCAACGGAGCAAGATATTTTGAGGACTCGGGTCAAAACAACAGGAATCGTTGAAGTACACTTTTCATTTAAAAACCTTAACTTTAAGTGAGTATATATTTACTTTTTAAGTAGTTTTTATTGAGCGTATAAATCTACATACTTGAGAAAGTTATCGGGGCTTTTAAGATCGTTTAGATTTCATTTTTTTGGGGAAAAAAATTTGGTACGCAATAGATAGAATAAATAATTATGATTATTGATTTTGTATATATTGAACTGATGAAGGGCCATCTCTCTATTGTATTTTACTGTGTTAGAAAAAGAAAGATATTATTTTTGAAAAATTAATTCGTAAAAAACATTGTAATTGACACTTATAAAAAAATTTTTAATTACTTCTATCCATTAGTTTATTAAAAAATTTAAGAGAAAATGTAAATGGTAATTTATTTAATAGATTTTACCAAGAAAAATTTTAATTTTAACTACCACCTTGCAGTCACTATGTGACTTCTGTGACTTGTGAACTATAAATAAACAAAATTTTGCTTTATTAAATAGTGATATGTTGAATTGCACTGTACTTTCTTGAATATTGACATTTTTAAAGATATAAGCTCATCCCGATGTTACACTCATCAAGAGCTTTCATTTGAATACCCACATCAATTTTTCATATATTTTTCATATATACATATATGTAATATATATAAATATATAAAAAATTGATGTGGGTACTCAAATGAAAGGTCTCGATGAGCGTAACATCGGGATGAGCTTATATCTTTAAAAATGTTAATAATTGACACGGTCATTTCTTAATTATTGACATTTTTAAAGATATAAGCTCATTCCAATGTTACACTCATTGAGACCTTTCAATTGAGTTCCCATATGCATTTTGATATATTTTTCATATATTCATATATATATAAATATATAAAATATATGAAAAAATGATGTGGGTACTCAATTGAAAGGTCTCGATGAGTGTAACATCGGGATGAGTTTATATCTTTAAAAATGTCAATAATTCATAAGATATTAGGTCATTTCTTAATTATGTATCTAGAGATAGAGAATTTTCGAATGCAGCCTAAATACTTATCATAATAAATCGACTATCGGTGAAAATAATAAGAAACCTCGACAAGGCACAAATTTAAATCAAGGCCTTTGCAATGACACTAAATTTCACTAAAAAACCGATTTTATCATATGACTATCCTAGAAACAAAATTTTTCTTATTGTCTTAATAATTTAGTTTTTAATTTAAAAAAATTAATTCATTAATTATTTATACCGAAAAGTCGCGTAGAACTTTGAAAGAAACTGAATTAAAATATTTGCTTATGTATATAAAATATAAAAGTAGTATAAGTATAAGAATAATAAAAAATAAGATAGAATAATTGGTTACTTAATAAATTTGTTTGGTATGCACGCTAGTTAGTAGGGCTTTAATACATATAATAATAATAATAATAAAATAATTATTTTGTCTCCAGATTATTTGATGTGGGCGGTCAACGAAGTGAGCGTAAAAAATGGATACATTGCTTTGAAGACGTCACGGCAATTATCTTTTGTGTGGCTATGTCTGAATACGATCAAGTTTTACACGAAGATGAGACTACGGTAATTTATTATTAAATCTAAAATTGATTTTATATTTAAGAATATAAATATTTCTGAGCAATTAGGGCTTATATACTCAGATATACGTCATTGTCTAGAGACTATCCATAGTCTTTTTTATAAATGATAAAAAGTAGGTTGCAAATGCCTCTGGATTTACTCTACTACTTTTCCTTTCTTTTTATACATCTGAAAAAATTTACATTATAGTCTGCAAATAATGAGACACTTTTCCAAGCAATGGATCCCATACTTTACTTAAGAGCTAAATTTGTCTTTTACAAAAAGTGAAACACGTCGATAATATTAAAAATGAATGAATTTACTGGCTGTAAATAATTTATCGGGATAATTTAAAATTAATTCGCTGGATTATCGTTATTAATATTATTATGTTTATGTTTAATGATGTTAATAAAAATAAGGTGGTGAGACGTAGGAGAATGAGAGTGAGCAAAATGAATCGTAATGAAGGGATCAATCAGCCGGGTCATATCGTGTGGGAAGACTTTCATTCACGGATAAAATCCACGTAACGCGGTGTCAGTTTATCAATTGACAGCATTATACATTAGATGTTACTTGTAGCTGTTAGCAGTTAAGTCAGTCGCAGTTGCTCGCTCTAAGCCGTAATTGACCATTTTCATTCAGCTTTTATATTTATGAGCCAATTATACGCTGATAGAGTTAATTATGGGCTCTGTCAGTAGACATGATAAAGTAGTAAACGTTGATTTGGGTGTTACGTAACTTAACAGCCCGCTGAGACGTTTATTATCAATTATCAACCGTCAATTATTTATGGATATTGCTATCACTGTAAATTTTTTTTTCGTTCATTTTTTACTCGGGGTGATTCGAAATTGTAATTGGTGTCATGTCTAAATGTCAAGTCACAAATATTCGATTGATTATCAAATCATTGTTCATTTTAATAAAGTTTATTTATATTTTTCTGTTGTAATAAATCAAGAGACATTTTTTTAAACTGCTAAAAAAAATTAATTATCATACAATTTATTTTTTAAATGTATAATATTTAATTAATTTTTTCAATTGAGAAAATAATTTTTTATTAAAAAAATTTTTTGTAATTTTATTAAATCAAATAATCTTAAAAAAGTAAATTATAAACAGTAACAAAAATTCTTAAGAGTATAATTGTAAGCAATTATTATCACCCCGCAAAATAATGGCAACAGTTTTTTTTTTAAATCTCAACATTATTTTAAGTCGGGTAATTATTTACTTGCGAAAGAGTTTAATAACTTTTTATTTACAGCCAGATAAATTAAATATTTATTTTTATAAAATAATCTTAAGTATGTAATTTAAATAATTAACTTTTAATTTAAGAGAATAAACAGTCTTTTTGTTAGTAAAATAAGTTCAGAAGAGTCATGTAACTTTTAAATAATTTTTTGTTGAGATCAGAAATTATAAATACTTGTTCAATGAAAATATTTATTTTAAAGAGAATGTTTTATCTGTAATATTGATTTTAGAATCGGATGCAAGAGAGTCTTAAATTATTCGACTCAATATGCAATAACAAATGGTTCACGGACACTTCGATAATTTTATTTTTAAACAAAAAAGATTTGTTTGAAGAGAAGATTCGTAAGTCATCGCTCACTATCTGTTTCCCCGAATACAATGGTACGTTTTACTTTTTATTCAATATTTTATAAATTATTACAATAATAATAATAATAATAATAATAATAATAATAATAATAATAATAATAATAATAATAACTAGAACCTTGGAATCACTTTGTGACTGCCGTAACTTGTGAACAATTAATAAAAAATTAGCATTATTAAATAATGACTTTTGTTAAATTGCACTGTACTTTTTTGATGTTTTTAAAGATATAAGCTCATCCCGATGTTACACTCATCAAGAGCTTTCATTTGAGTACCCACATGCATTTTGATATATTTTTCATATATACAAATATATAATATATATAAATATATGAAGAATTGATGTGGGTACTCAAGTGAAAGGTCTCAATGAATGTAACATTGAGATGAGCTTATATTTTTAAAAATGTCAATAGTTCTCAAGATACAAGGTCATTTCTTAATTATAGACATTTTTAAAGATGTAAGCTCATTCCGATGTCACACTCATCGAGACCTTTCATTTAAGTACCTACATGGCAATTTTTATATATTATATATATATGGTATTTGTGAAATATATAAATATATGAAAAATTGATGTGGGTACTCAAACGAAAGATCTCGATTAGTGTAATGTCGGGATGAGCTAATATCTTTAAAAATGTCAATAGTTCTCAAGACACAAGGTCATTTCTTAATTATTGACATTTTTTTAAGATATAAGCTCATTCCGATGTTACATTCATCGAGACCTTTCATTTAAGTACCCACATGACAATTTTTATATATTTTATATATATGATATTTGTGAAATATATAGATATATAAAATATATGAAAAATTGATGTGGGTACTCAAATGAAAGGTCTCGATGAGTGTAATGTCGGGATGAGCTTATATCTTCAATAATATCATTAGTTCTCAAGATACAAGGTCATTTCTTAATTATGTATCTAGAGATAGAGCAAATCTCGAAAATGCACAAATTCAAATAATAATAACTTTTTTAATAACAGGCGCTCAAGAGTACAGTGAAGCAGCCGCGTACATACAGGCGCAATTTGAAGCGAAAAATAAGTCGACCACAAAGGAGATCTACTGCCACATGACTTGCGCCACGGACACAAACAACATTCAATTTGTGTTTGACGCAGTAACAGACGTGATCATCGCCAATAATCTTCGCGGTTGCGGTCTTTATTAGAATTTTATTATTAATATTAATATTATTATTAATACTAATACTAATACTAATACTAATACTAATACTAATACTAAAATTAATATTAACATTAATATTAATATTATTTTTATTATTGCTATTACTATTAAAACAACCACAACTATACCTATCACTATTATTTCGTACTAAAACTTTTAACCGCGAAAAACTCGACGAGTGTTTTTTTTTTTTTAACAAAAGCATCGATCGTCAAGCAGCTACGGTTTATCTCAGTGCTAATCGATTAATTGTCATCACGTGAGTAATTAGCCGGATTGCTCCCGAACAGTATGCACACGTGTAACTCGTGCTTCTTTTCTCCGTGACTAAAATTATTAATTAATAATAATAATGATAATAATAATAATAATAAATAATAATAATAATAATAATAATAATAATAATATTTAAAAAAATGAAAAAGGATTTAACTAACAACTTTTATTAAATGCTTTAAATAAATTATTTATATTTTTAATTTATAAAACTATTAATTAATATACAGGACAATCGCATTATTATTGATTTATCGGAGCCGAGTTTTACCGTCGCTTTATACGGAGTAAATTATTTTATTAAAACAAAAAAAAATAATAAGATACACGCCTTCTGATCCAATCGTAATGGATAAATTTGTTATCCTTGTCAAGCGAACGCTAATTAATCCATTAAAGGATATACTGACACCGAGTTTTTTTTTTTATTAATAATTTTATTATTTACTTTATTATTTTTTTAATTATTTATTTATAATTAAATGAAAATTAAGTTAGCTGACTTATAAAAATTTTTAGAATTTTGTTTTATTAAAAAAAATTACTACAAAAAAATAAAAAAAAATTTTCATTTGTAAAAAATTTGAAAAACTATAAGTGCAATTTTTTAAAAATATTTTTTAGTTCTAAATTAATAAATGAAAAATAGTCAAAAAATTAAAATCGTCGGCTAACTTCATGATTATTATAATTAATAAGTAATAATAGTCAGCCGACATTTTTGATTTTTTTATTTTGCTTAATTTATTAAATTATAACTAAAAAATATTTTTAAAAAATTGCACTTATAGTTTTTGAAGTTTTTAATAAATGAAAAAATTTTTTTTTCATTTTTTTGTAATAATTCTTTAATAAGAAAAATTATAAAAATTTTTAAATGTCGGCTAACTTTATATTCATAATTAATAATACTAAAGTTAGCCGACGTTTTTAATTTTTTGATCATTTTTTATTTGTAAAATTAGAACTAAAAAATATTTTTTAAAAAATGCACTTATAGTTTTTAAAATTTTTTACAAATGAAATTTTTTTAAACATTTTTTTGTGATGATTTTTGATTTTTTATAATTGATTTTTTCAACGAAAATAAATTCTAAAAATTTTTAGATGTCGGCTAACTTAATTTTCATTATAATTAATATTTTTATTATCAACGCACATAATGCACAAATTTAATAGGCATTGAATTATTTTAAAATAAAATAATAATAATAATTTTCTTTAAACACAATGTGATAAAGAATGAACCAAATACGTGCCAACGAGCATGAAATTATTATTATTAAATTGTACGTTAAATCCTTTATCTAAAATATTTAAAATAATTTCTACAATATTAATTGAACAAACGTACAAATAAACTCGGTTGTCGGTTAACTAAAGCTTGAAAAGCACAATATTAAAATGCACTTTAATAAAATTATTATTAAAGCGAACTGAATTATTTTGAGTGCAGGCTGAAAATTTAAATAATTATTTCTTGGTTAATCTGTTTATTTAAATAGACAACTGCCACGCTTGACGATTTACCGAAATTTAGACTTACGGTAACTCTTAAAAGAATATAAAATAAAAACAATAATAATAATTAAAATAAAAAGCCTGCATTTTTAAGAAAGATTTGGATCCGATTAATAAATACGTTGTTTCAAAATAAATAATTGTAACAGGCGAAGTATAAAAATATATTTGTAAGAATCTACCGATCATTGCGTTATTTACTTATATATAAATATATAAATATTATATATATATAAATATATAATTAATTGATTAATTAATATTGAAAGATAATTGAGTGTGGTCTCTGTATACATGAGAAAAAATATATTATTAATTAATTGATTAACTAGTTTAACTTGTAAATGTATGAGTGATTATTTAAGTGTGCGATGTACATGTGTCATCATTTGCTAGATCGGTGGAGAGGATTCGTTATTATTTATATTATCATTATATGTAATTGTTTACGTTTTTTCGCGTCCATACGAGTCGTAAGTCTGTTAAATCGTCGAGTATCGCCGGCTTTAAAATTTATTTGTTGTAAAATTCAGTCGCTTGAAAATTTTTTTTTTTATTTAGAAAACTATTAATTTTTTTTTTATTTAAAAAATTATTAAAATTTTATTTAAAAATTTAATTTATTTTAAAAATTATTAAAAATTTTTTCTTTAAAAAATGATTAAATAATTTTTTTATTTAAAAAATTATTGAATAATTTTTTATTTAAAAATTATTAAAAATTTTTTCTTTAAAAAATGATTAAATAATTTTTTTATTTAAAAAATTATTGAACTTTTTTTTTTAAATTATTAAATTTTTTTTATTAAAAAAATTATTTTTTTTTTTATTTAAAAAATTAATAAATTTTGTTTTTATTATTTAAAAAGTTTTAAAACAGCAACTTTAATTTAAAAATATCAATTTTGAAATTGACGTTAATTATTACACAAATGCTTTTGATGTCTAGTCTAATTATTTCATTTAAAGTTACCATGTAATTAATTTTTTAATTTACAATCAGTTACCATTATGTTTGAATTGCAGACGAACTTTATAAAGCATTTACGTACAAATTTTATTATTATCTCATAATTTTATAATTATTTATAACATTAACGTCAATTTTACGTGACATTTTCACATTAATATTTCGTAATAAAAATGCCATAAGTGCATTTCACAAAACATTCTTAACTGAAAAAATTTTTGTTGTCTAAAAAAAAATTAGTATTATTAATTTTAATTGTTAATTTTAATTACTTCATATTATAGTTAAAAAAAAATAAATATCCATCTAACATTTATTATTTTTTATAACTATTGAATTTTAATCTAGTCACATAATAATACACGCATACCATTAACGCACAGCCTTTCAATATTTTTATTTTAAATGTACAAATTATTATATCGGCACAATTGTTGTGATACTCAATTGTGCAATTAATTACTATAATTAATATTGTTATTTTGAATGTTTAGTAAACAAAATTTATCAAATATTTGCTATTAATAATATAATTGTATGCTTCCATTTTAAATTAAAATTATAACAGCATTCCAAATATTAATTGCAGTCGATAAATATTAATTAATATTTCAAAAAGCATTCACTAATTTTTTTGCAATAGTTTTAAACATTCCGGGTCTATTATTTTATTTTTTTGCCACATAATTATTTTTTTTAATTTAAAATAATAATTTTTAATTAATATTACAAAGACTTACGTCTCACGCGGTGTTCAATTTTATTAAAAACTATTTTAATTAAAAACCTTTTTTTGTGAATAAATATTCGCCCATACTCTGCATCATAATGTACTTTCTATCATAAATGAATGAAAAAAATAAAAAAAAAAAAAAAAACAATTAAATCAGTAATTAAAGTAATTATAATAATAATATTAATATTTAAAAAAAAAATAAAAAAAATGAAAAAAAAAATGATGATTAATAATAATGAAAAAATTATAGCGTTATATCGTAATTTTAATTGTAATAATTAATGGATAATGATTAATGATAATAATATAATGATGATCGTAATATTAAAAATAAATGTTTAATTGATTATGATAAATCAGGAGCGCACGCATTTTATTATTGATTTATAATAATGATAATGATGATGATCAATATTATTATTATTTTTATTATTATTATTAATTGGAAAATAATTTTTTTTTGGTCTCATTTTATTTTTTGTGAAAGAGTGTTGTGTAAGAATTTTAAAAGAGAAGAAAAAAATAAATAAATGTTGAATTAAAACACGACTCTTACAAAGTAACATTAAGAATAATAATAATGATAAATAAATTATTAAAATAAAAATGAATAAATCTCTCATTATATTCAAATTATGTAATAATTGTCCATACATCCTGAAAATGTCAGAATAAACTTGGATTTAAAAAAAAAATTACTATTTTTAGGTTCATACATTAATTTTATTTTCATTTTTCTTATTTTATAATTTTTTTAATTAATTATTCATTACTTAAATCTATTAATATTTTTGTATTCTATTTTATATTTTTTTTAAACTTAAAAAGGTTTCCAGCTAATTTTTTTAATATTAAAATATTCTTGTCATTTAAAAAAAATTTCAATTTTTTTTATATACTTAAAAACAAAAGACAATTGTCACGCAAACTATTAATTTATTTATATAAAAATTATCTGTAACCTCTTCATAAAAAAAAACATCAAAAATTAAATGTGAACCATAATGATTATGAAGCCAGTATTTATCCTACTATTAAATCTATTGCAATTGATAAAATTCCGGGATGTTGAACTCAGTACCAAAGCAAATAGTCCTGACACTCCAATCTTCGCCTCCATTTCTTCTTGAAATTGTCCTTGCAATTACAATAGCTTTACTATTGGCAATTCCTTTGGTCACCAGACTTCAATATTTCCTTGTAAGTATCCATTAAATTTAATAAATTAACAACAATTATTAAAAAATCTAATAATTATTTATTTACTTCTTTGTAATGAAAAAAAAATATATAAAAATTTATTTAATAATACATAGATCAACATTACATCAATTTTTAATAATAAGTCAGCCTGGGCCCATAACTTTTACAAAAATCATACATAATAATTTCTTTTTAATTATATAAATAATTAATTTAATTTCAAAAAATGATACTAAAATTAACAATTTTTTAATTTTTATAAAAACAATTTACAAGTTTAAATTTAAAAAATAGATTTCAGTGTCTTAAAAAAAATTAATCTATACTATTATGAAAACTATTTAGGCTACATTTAAAAATACTCTACCTCTAGATACATAATTAATAAATCACCTTGTATCTTGTGAACTATTGACATTTTTAAAGATATACGCTCATCCCGATGTTACACTCATTGAGACCTTTCATTTGAGTACCCACATCAATTTTTCATATATTTTATATATTTATATATATTATATATATATGTATATATGAAAAATATATCAAAAATGCATGTGGGTACTCAAATGAAAGCTCTTGATGAGTGTAACATCGGGATAAGCTTATATTTTTAAAAATGTCAATAATTAAGAAATGATATTGTATCTTGTGAACTATTGATATTTTTGAAGATATAAGCTCATCCTGATGTAAAGCTCATCACGAGCTTTCATTTGAGTACCCACATGCATTTTGATATATTTTTCATATATTCATATATATAAATATATAAAATATATATAAAATTGATGTGGGTACTCAAATGAAAGGTCTTGATGAGTGTAACATCGGGATGGGCTTATATCTTAAAAAATGTCAATAGTTCACAAGATAAAAGGTCATTTCTTAATTATTGACATTTTTTAGAGATATAAGCTCATCTCGATGTTACACGCATCAAGAGCTTTGATTTGCGTACCCACATGCATTTTGATATATTTTTCATATATACATATATATAAATATATGAAATATATGAAAAATTGATGTGGGTACTCAAATGAAAGGTCTTGATGAGTGTAACATCGGGATGAGCTTATATCTTAAAAAATGTCAATAGATCACAAGATACAAAGTCATTTCTCAATTACGTATCTAGAGATCATTTTCGAATGCAGCCTAAATACTTATCATCATAAATTGACTATTGGTTATTAATTAATAACTAAAAATATTTGCAGGGTTATACAGAAGAACCTTTGATATCCTTCAACTTTTTAAATCCCCGGCGCCGTCAAATATCTTCTTCAACATCAGGCTCCAATGAAAGTCTTACCCTCTTTCCAGTCCGCCACGTGAATTCCTCCCCGAATTTCAAAAATTCCTACCTCACTGAAAGTGATATTATAAATGGCAGCCCCTTCACCATGGACATAAGTTCTTCTTACAACCATAACACGGAGTACCCTTTCTCCGTGGCCTACGATTATGGGTACTACCGCCATAAGTTAATAGAAAGTAACCTAAAGCGGCACTACGGAAGCCAACCCCCAGGTAATGTCGTCCTAAATTCCCTTCATCTCAGTTCCATCGACTCCGCAACAGGTCTTAGGCTCAGCGAAAAATACAACCACAGTATCTTCGAGCTAGCTCCCAATTCCGACCACAATCAGGAGCGCGACCAACTGATCACCCTCATCCACCCTCGGGACCATTTTTTAAGAAAGGGCAGCCGAAGGTACGAGTCTGCCGACAAGTCTACGGAGACTTTGTTTATTAGCAATGTTAGTCACAATTTTAAGGAAGAAGAAGAAATCGAGTTGAAGGAAAAAATAACTTCTTTACCCCGAAGAAAAACTAGGATTAAAAAGGACAAGTCTTCTAGTGATAATGTTAAAATATTTAAGGTAAAAATTGACTCTTTTGATAATTCTCGGCCGGTAAGTCCTTTTAAGAACAGAGAAATTTACGAAATTCCGGAAGTTAAGAGCGAAATTACGGAAAAGGGGACAGAAATTTATGATCCAAATTTAGAGTCTAAAATTTTGGATAAGAAAGAAGAAATTTGTAAAAATGAAATTATTAAATCAAGACCCGGAAGTCCGGTTAAGAAAATAAAGGAAAGAAAATCTAAGATTAAAATGAATTTAAAGGTTAAGGAGAAATTGAGTGAGGTTAGGGATATAAAGTACGATTCGTTGATAATTGATGATAAAAATAAAGAAGGAGAAAATTTGAAGCCGGAAGAAGAAATAGAAGTTAATAAAAAAATAAGTTCTGCGACTGTTGAGTTAAATTCGCCGAAAAATAATTTTATAGAGGAAAATATTGTTGATAAAAATATTTTAAGCAAAGATAAATTATGCGGAGAAAGTGAAAATTTGGATTGTAAATTTAAAGAAGAAATAAAAGCCGAGGCGGAAAAATGTCTGGCGAAAATGAGCGACGTGGTTTCAAAAAGTTACGGGAGTTCCAGGGGAGAAGCTTTAAAGGTTGAAAAGCAATCGCGACCCAACACATCCAGCGGAGTACTTTCAAGAGCTTTCAAGCATTTGTCGCCGAAGGTAAACTCCAGACCGCGATCTTCTGGAGGCGGGTTCGCGTGGGAAGTTCCAGATATCTCGGGGAAAGTTTGGTCGGATGATAATGAGGAGAAGATAAACAGAAGCAAGGATGAAAGTAAGAAACCAGGGACTCCCACGGGGTTGAAGAGACCCAGGTCGGCGAACCCACAGTTCTTTAGGAAGAAATCGGACCCGGTTTTACCCGTACTAGAGAGTATTATTGATCTGACTTATGATGTTCCTGTGGATTTGCTGGATGAAGAGTGTTTAGTTGGGGGGAAAGAAGACCAAAATCGGCCATTGGAACTTAAGCATCCGGGCTTTGGTGAAAATCAATCGGATTCTGGCAGTGGGTCTAGGGATAAGAAGGGCAAGAGCAAGATTAAAGGAGGGAAGAAAGGGAAGAGTGAGAAAATTTGTCAAGGTCCTCAAGATAGTTTGCTTCAGAAGAAACCTTTTTTAAGGTCCAGGTCTGGGAGGTACTCTGTGTTGAAAGTTACTAAATTTAAGAGTAAAAAGTAGAAGCTTTTGGAATTTTTATTAATAAAGTAATTTTTAAAATTGTTTTTTTGTTTGGAATTTTTTTTAATTGTAATGAATTTAAAAAAAAAGTTTAATACTTTTGAGAGATAATTTTCTAACTTCAAGGTTACTTTTTATTTTTTTTTTTTTGATAAGAAAATCGAAAAATTAATATTTAGAAACTTTTTTTTTTAATTTTTGGTAAACTGAAGAAAAAATCTAATTGTTTAAAAAAGTTTTAAAATACTAAAAATAAATTTAATTTAAAAATTTTAAATATTTTTTAAAGTTGTTTTTTTTGTGTGGAAAATTTTTTTTAATTGTAATGGATTTAAAAAAAAATTTAGTATTTTTAAGAGAATTTTTTAACTTCACGGTTATTATTTTATGTTTTTTTAGGATAAAAAATTCGAAAAATTAATATTTAGAAAAATTTTCTCAAATTCTATTTTTGGTAAAACTTATAGAAAAAAATTTGATTTTTATTAAAATAAAAAAATAAATTTAATTTAATTTAAAAATTTTTAATATTTTTTTTTTGAGCATGTTCCCGATTTTTAAAAATCATTGCTTTTCAAAGTGGAAAGTTAAAATACTTTTTGTCCGAGGCAATATTTAATACTTAACACCCACTCAACACCCGTCTCATAATTCAATATTAAATTTTATCATCCATGAAATTCCACTTGACAAGTATAAATTTCTATATACTCTATTAATCTTAAGATAAAAGCAATTTATATATCTTATTTATAAAAATAAGAATAAGAAGCAATTATTATTATATGAGGATGAGAAGTATATAACAAATGATCAGCAAAGTCCGAGTGATATTAGCGCTGTAAAGTGTCCAAAAAAGTGAAGCAGCGTTAAAAATAGCCTGATACGAATTCGAGTTTTAGTTTGAGAGCAATAATCACATAAGTGCTGGGTATATTTTTTGCTGACGTTCTTTTATTTTTCTTCTCTCCTTCCGTCATGAATTATTGGATTACATGTAATGTAATGTGTGGGCGAGGAAATTCAATTGCTACTTTTTTTTTATTATTTCCAGTCTTTCTATTTTTTTATTCTTATTTTATTTTATTTTACACATTTATTTATAAAGCATTATTCATTTATAGTCTACTATTTTATTCTAACTCTATATTATTATTATTATTATCATTATTTATTAATAATAAATATTAATTACAATTTTAATAAACAATTAAGTTGATATAAATATAAAAATAAATCTAAAGCTAAATAAAATGTTATCAAAGAGAATCGGTGATTTGAAATTATCGATTAGAGCCTCGGTTAATAATTGATGCCGAGAATCAGTCGATCGAATGACGTTAATACTGCCAGAGTTTCCGAATTAACGAAATAGCTCCGTTAATTACCAATCAGCTCATTCCAGTCCACTCTGTCTAGCGGACTAAAGACTGACGAGGTTCGTATTATATTAGAGCGCCAGCTCATTCGCTTTGTCCGGATGAAAAAGGCAAAAACACGAAAACAGACTCATCAAATTTAAATCTCTTTGAGTTACATCCGTAATCTTGTAATATTTGATCCCAGCAAACGAGTTGAGAGTCCAAATAATTGCTGGCGCTCGCACGAACAATTCAAGAGTTCAACTGAATCAAATTACTCAAATTAAAAAATATAAAGAAGAAATAAAAACAAGCTGGTAGAATTATTTTTGTTTTTCATTAATCTCTGGTGGCCTCTTCGCTCTTCTCTTTGCTCTTTTATTACAATCTATCGGATGTCGGGTTTGAATTTAATCAATTACACCTGTTGCTAATTGCGTCGGGCGATTGCTGATACCACAGATTAATTCGTGATCAATTTCTCGCTCCACAAGACAGAGTGTGCAGATATATATTGCCAGGGTAAGCAATATTTTGTCTTGTATTTATTCATTTTGAATTTTAGTTTCTATTTTTGAAATTTCTTGAAGTAAATGGCCTTTTTTTTTTTTTATTTAATACTGGTTCAATAATTAAGGATTTTATCGCGTTTTTAATGCCAAAAAAGTGCATATAAATTTTTTTTCTGATCAAATTGAAAATGTGAAGTGTATAAATCCGTAGAAAAAATAAAAAAAATTTTTTTTCTGTCTTACACTCTTTTTTTGGCTAAGAAAAAAAATTTTTTATTCAAATTTTCTGACTTTTTGTTTAAAAAATTGAACTTTTGAATTTCTGGTTAAGAAAATTAAAATTTTGGATAATTAGAAAAAGTATTGAGTTCAGTTAGATTTTTATAAAATTTTTTTTTATCAATTTTGACGTTTTGATTTTTTTTTTAATTTTATAGTCAGAAATTTGGGAAATAAAATTGATATTTGTTTCATATCTTCTTTTTGTATTAATAAAGCGGTATACCATAATTATTTTCAATTTGGCAGTTATTAATTTTAATTTTAAGTAATTAAAGTTTTCAATTAAAATTCTTATATTTTTATAGTGAATACATCCGTAGAAAAAATGAAAAAAAAATTTTTTATTTCAATTTTCTAACTTTTCGTTAAAAAAAAAATTGAACCTTTGAATTTCTGGTTAAGAAAATTTTTTTTGTTGTTAATTTTGACATTTTGATTTTTTTTTTCAAATTTTAGTCAGAAATTTGTGAAATAAAATTGAAATAGTTTTCATATGTTTTTTTTGCATTAATAAGGCAATATATCATAAGTATTTTTAATTTGCCAGTTATTGATTTTAATTATGAGTAATTAAAAATTTTTAATTAAAATTCTTATATTTTTATAGAATTAATAATAATCTTTATCATTGAACATATCGCTCGAGTTTTTAAGATAAAACAAAATTTTTTAATGCGCATGCGCATCAATTGTTCGACGGTAATTAATATCTTCAATACAGAATCAAGTTCCATTTTTTTACTCTTGATCATGTATTTTAATTCAATAGATCTTTCAATTTAAAAAAATTAAAATGTAGAAATTATTGAATTATAAAAAAAAAAATTGTAATGAACAAAGCCATTTTTTAAATTAATAATTATCAAATTATTATCAGTAATTAAATTTAAGAAAATGAAAACTATTCAGTACTAATAATAACATTAAAGGTGCAATTAGATGACCAAGTATCCTCGTCAATTGGCTTGTAAGTGGTATTCCAGTCAATATCAAAGGACCTTTCATCAAGGCTCTGTGGGCATTAGAGAAATGCTCATTAATTTGGAACATTTATTGCTCACAACATGGTATATCTATATATAGATCGATCTTAGCTATTAATTTATGGATATGGATATACATCACCGGGAACACAAATGCCATTCTATTTAACGGTCGCGTAATTAAATAACTGAATAACTCCCGGGTGAAACGCTCGATAACAACATAAATCCCGCTAGCATATTAATTATTTTTATTCTATTATACTAAGCGAACAAATAAATATTATAAATATATCTATATATACATAAATACATTGAAAGCGAAAAAAGCTTTTTCATGTCGATAAACTTGACGGGTGTTTATTTTTTTGCTAAGAAAATTTATCGCGCGTAATTTCCGCCAGGTAAATTTATCATTTTTTTTTCTTTATTTCATTATCGAAATTAATTTCCGCTATTACTGTTGTTATTATCGGAGTTAATGATGAATATAAATTTAAATATATAAAATGTGATATAGTGAATTTACATTACCTCATTATTGATGTAAGTGATTTCAATACTATCTGCGGATACTTCTTTGCTCCATTTCATTAATGGACTGTTGTTATTGTTAGGGCAATTATATATTTTTGGTGACTCGCCATCTGGAACATAAATATAGTCAAAAATACCAGTATAATTATTAATCAATAATTTTATATTAGTTAATTTTTTTTATTAAAACAAAATAATAATAATCCGGAAATGCTCTATCTCTAGATACGTAATTAAGAAATGATCTTGTATCTTGTGAACTATTGACATTTTTTACGATATAAGCTCGTCCCGATGTTACACTCATCAAGACCTTTCATTTGAGTACCCACATCAATTTTTCATATATTTTATATATTTATATATTTCACAAATACCATATATATATAAAATATATAAAAAAATGTCATGTGGGTACTCAAATGAAAGGTCTCGATGAGTATAACATCATGATGAGCTTATATTTTTAAAAATATATCATAAGTTGACAAAATACAATATAATTTTTTAATTAATGACATTTTTAAAGATATAAGCTCATCCCGATGTTACACTCATCGAGACCTTTCATTTGAGTACCCACATCAATTTTTCATATACATCATATATTTATAAATATTATATATATATGTATATATGAAAAATATATCAAAATGCATGTGGGTACTCAAATGAAAGCTCTTGATGAGTGTAACATCATGATGAGCTTATTCTTTAAAAATATATCATCAGTTGACAAAATACAATATAATTTTTTAATTAATGACATTTTTAAAGGTATAAGCTCATCCCGATGTTACACTCTTCGAGACCTTTCATTTGAGTACCCACATCAATTTTTCATATATTTTATATATTTATATATATATAAATATATGAAAAATATATCAAAATGCATGTGGGTACTCAAATGAAAGCTCTTGTTGAGTGTAACATCGAAATGAGCTTATATCTTTAGAAACGACAGTAGTTAAAAAAGTACAGTTCAATTTAACTAAAGTCATCATTTAATAAAGCAAAATTTTATTTATTTATAGTTCACGAGTTACGGCAGTCACATAGTGACAAAGTTGCTAGAAATAATAATAATTGAATTAGTAATTCAATCATTTCAAATTAAGTGGACTCCTAATCTCGAATTACCTTCTTAAGTAAATAAATACTCCATCATATATTTATATATCAAATTTGTAAAATGAGAAATATAGAGGATGTAATTAGAAGCAGTTTGTGACCAAGTTGAGCAGAATTAAATTGTACTGAGATGGAATGTTTTAATTAAACGTTAAATTGATGTAAATTACTAAAGTTTCAATATTCATGTTTAGTTAACCTTTAATATTTGTGTGGATTGAACAGTTTGAGTATACGTTGGTAGTCGATGAAGAGGAAGCCAAAGATGAAGACGGATTTTTAAAGAAAATTATTTTGTGAAGCCCGCGGTCCAAATTTACAGCTAAACGCACTCGCTTCTGTTTCTGCGGTTGTATTTGCTGATTAAACACCACGCTCGTTGTCGGCTGGTTTATTTTTATGAACATTTCTTCTTCGATTGTCCTTATGTCGGTCGGGCACTCTAGAAATTTAATCACTTATATTAGTCAAGATCTTATTTTTTTTTCTTTATAATTAATAGCAAGGCTATTATATAGTATAGTAAAAGTAATAAGTACAAGGATAAGTACAAGTATTAATATAAGAGAAGTGGTAATTAAATGAAGAAGTTGGTGCAAAGCGACTAGACACTTACTGGTACACTGCCCGGTCTTAATGCCGTCCCAGTTTCCATTTTGACGACACGTGAGCTCGTATTCTCCGAGGATATAATACCCTCGTGGACATCTCAAGGAGCATTTAGTACCCGGCAGATTATTAAGTGCTTTGTGTGCTGACCACACACTATGGGATGACTGACGTGAACAGATTAACGATCCTCTTTTTGGTACATCCAAAGACGAGCACGATACTTCGTTTATGTCTGCAAAAAAATATTTTTATTTATTTTAGTAGCAATTTAAAGAAAACTAGCGACCTTGCAGTCACTAAATAATGACTTTTGTTAAATTGCACAATAATTTCTTAAATATTGACATTTTTAAAGATATAAGCTCATTCCGATGGTACATTCATCAAGAGCTTTCATTTGAGTACCCACACGCATTTTGATATATTTTTCATATATTTTATATATTTATATATATGTATATATGAAAAATATTTTAAAATGCATGTAGGTACTCAAATGAAAGCTTTTGATGAGTGTAACATCTGGATGAGCTTATATCTTTAAAAATGTCAATAGTTCACAAGATACAAGGTCAGTTCTTAATTATTGACATTTTTAAAGATATAAGCTCATCCCGATGTTACAATAATCAAGACCTTTCATTTGAGTACCTACATGCATTTTAAAATATTTTTCATATATACATATATATAAATATATAAAATATATGAAAAATTGATGTGGGTACTCAAATGAAAGGTCTCGATGAGTGTAATGTCGGGGTGAGCTTATATTTTTAAAAATGTCATTAGTTGATACGATACATTGCCATTTCTTAATTATTGACATTTTAAAAATTATAAGCTCATCCAGATGTTACACTCATCAAGAGCTTTCATTTGAATACCCACATGCATTTTTTATATATTTTCATATATACATATATAAAATATATGAAAAATTGATGTGGGTACTCAAATGAAAGGTCTCGATGAGTGTAACATCGGGATGAGCTTATATCTTTAAAAATGTCAATAGTTCTAAAGATACAAGGTCATTTTTTAATTATGTATCTAGAGATAGAGCATTTTCAAATGTAGCCTAATTACTTATCATAATAAATTGACTATCGGTGAGAATGATATGAAACCTTGAAAAGGCATAAATTAAAATCAAGACCTTTGCAATGACACTAAATTTCACTAAAAAAACCGATTTTATCATATGACTATCCGGGACACAAAATTTTTCTTACTCTCTTAATAATATAGATAATTTAAAAAATCTTAAGTATTGGGACGAAAAGTTTAAACTTTTTATGCTCTTCAAGTTTCAATGACTATTAATCTACTTTAAAACACTATTTCAGGTGGACTATTTGCGGTAAACAAATTGGTTTCGTCCCAAGGACAGCGACCGTATTTCAACACTGTCAGACTTGTTTTTTACAATAAATAGACGAATTTTCGGAAAGGTAATTTACAGAATTTCATTTTCTTTGGAGTAAGTTTCATCAGCGGTAAAAAATTTTATAGCTTCTATGAGATCATTTAATTTAAAAGCTTACTCTTTACTCAAACTTTTTTTTTTCTAATCTCTCGGCATCAATTTGTTCCGATTTTATTGATCGTTTAGTTTAGAGAATGAAAAAAGGCGGCTTTTGCTGAAAAAAATCGCGTTTTAAAACTAATTTCACATCAATGATCATAAAAATTCTAAATCAACTAATTTTAGTTTTTATCCTTTATTATTGTCGCAAAATTGTGTAAATTTAAAAAGTTACACTTAAAAAAAAAAAAAAAAAAATAAAAAAATTAAATATAAATAAATTGTTAATAATGAATAATTCAAATTTTTCCATCGCACTGACAAAGTATTTATTTTTAATAAAACTTTTTGCCTTTGACGTAATTTTTGAATAAAAAAAAATTTGTTTCACCAAAAAATAATCAAATTTCATTGGAATTTCAAACAAATTCTTTCAATTAAATTTTCCATATAAATTAAAATTTCCCGTATAAAGTAAAAATTTAATAATATAAAAAAAGATCGCGCTGGACGATAAATTTATGGAATAATTGGGGTAAAATAGAAATTAAAAGGGAATTAAATTATCAAGTGTATCATCGAAAGCGTATTTGAAGACAATCTGTTTAATGCAGTTACTGGAGAGACTATTAAAATAATTTGTGCTCGTAATAACCTTCACGTTCGGGCAGCAGACTAGCCAGGAGGGCACTTACCCGTGCACGATTTTCCATCAGGCGATAAAATCCGTTCATCACCGTTGCAGGCGCAAAAATAACTGCCATTGGTGTTCTCACAGACTTCACTGCATCCTCCGTTGTTGTCCTCGCACTCGTTTACATCTAAACAAAAGATTCACCGTTAATTAAATTTTTTCACCCGCCTCTTGCTCATTCTATTCGTTTACGTCTAAACAAAAGATTTAGTTAATTTTATTTTTATTTACATTTTATTTATCTATTTGTTTGTCTATTCATTTAAATACTTTCACCATTTTTTGGTGCTAAATTAAATTCTTTATTTTATTTTATTTTATTTAACCGGCTTTCAATTGAATCTCTTCCAATACAAACTGTTACTGTCACTGTAATCGTCGGCAGACTCGCGAATAAAAAGAAATGGAATAAAATAAAGTAAAAATAACAACCGAATTTTCTGACAAAGCTTTTTCCACACAACTGATTTTTCTTCTTCCCCATTATTACATTCGACGCTTAGTCGTCTAACCATCAGCTACAATAATCTTTGTTCAATTTCTCAACAAACCTCAACTCTAGGCTCTCCATTATTACATCATAAATCACTTGAATTTTCTTGCTATCGAAAATTTTTTCTCTTATAAACATTAAATAAATAAAAAAGTCTATTTAATCCACTATAAACTCTGTAATAAATGTTTTTTTGTCAAAAAAATATGACGGAAAAAAATTGCTTTTAAGAACGGTCAATTAAAAAAATTTTTTTTCTGATGTAGGAATTTAATTAAAGAAATAAACTTGATTTTTTGTGAATTTTAATGAAATTATATGTAATTTATTTTTCGTCGAGCTGTGAGGAGAAAAAATTTTTAATAGTCCTGAATTTAATAAGTGAGCGTATGAGAGAGTATCAGCATAAATAATAATTATAATTAAATTTTTGGGAGAAGGGTTGGAACAAAAAGACTTGTCAAAACCACGTGATGTTAGGTCGAAGGGTTTTGTTGGAATACCTTCTGTTCGCTTGAAATTACGCTACCCTTGTCAAGTGGGGGTGCTTTGGGAAAGGTAAGTACTGACGGAGAATATTGGGCCTTAAAATATTTCACGCACACGGAAAAAAGTAAACTAACATTCACTCGGATTCCGGTTAATTTTTTATGGTTTTAAACAGTACAGCGGACATCCGGGTTGCACAAATGTAAATATTACAAAACTTAATGTAGAAAGTGTAAAAGCTACAATTTAATATCGAAAATGTGATTAGTAGCTGTCACTATAGTGAATAACGACTTTCTCATCTTAAAAAATTACAGTTTCAAACAGTAAAAATTGCCGTTTTAATATATAGTCTATACTATGAGGAAAAGGGGAAAGTCTCGCACTCGGAGAATTTAACATTTGAAACAGTAAAAATTCTACTCTTAAAATATATATTTTACCAGTCCAAGCAAATCAATAATTATAGTTTGATTTTTAGTGTTGCTTTTAAAATTTACCATTTTACTGTGTAAATATTGACGTTGCTTGTATAGAAATTTAGTAACTGTAGTTTATATTTTTTACATATCATGCGATCATTTTTTAGGTACGAAATGATAAATATCAAAGTCAAAATTCTTAATTATTATACTTTAACATTTTCGACTTTTACATAGCGAATATTTCTGTTTGAAATAGTATTTTCTTCCATGTAAATAATAAATTGTAGCATTTAAATAATAAATATTATAAAGTGATTGTTAAAATCACGATTTTACTGTTTGAAATGGTAATTTTTTCCACTTGATCATTATTTTTTATAAATCGACTATTGTTTATTGCAGCTTACTTTTTTCCGTGTAGAAATTTCCTTAGTTTAACAGCCGAGACCAGTGATTGCAGTTTCAATCGGCTTAGCGAAACGAATGGAAATTTTGAAAAAACGTTTTTAGAGATAATAGATAATTTAATAAACTATTTTACCACAAAGCGTTTTTTTCAAAAATTTCATTCGTTTCGTGAAACCAATTGAAACTGCAATTGCTCTGCTGTTGGGAGTGCGACAGAGATAGTTCCGTTGAACTCCGTGAGAGCAAAGCGAGAAAAAGATGGTCTCGCCTGTTAAATTAAAAACAAATTTTTATCATCATAATAATAATAATAAAAATAATAATAATAATAATAATAATAATAATAATAATAATAATAATAATCCAAGTTCGAGCCCTGGTCTGAGCGTTCCGAATTATTTTTTCGGTAACCGAAAAGTTTCACTGAGTAACAAAATATTATCTTTACTTAATCTTAACTAAAATTGTCTTAAAAAAATTTTTAATTATTGGATATATTCACCCGAGGATGGTATGAGTGCTCATACCGATAATAGTGTGGTAAAAATAGTTAATAAATGAAAATTGAATTAGTCTACTATCATTTGGATCGGGAAAGTTGGCTTACAATAATAATGCTCTGTAATAATAATAATAATAATAATAAATAATAATAATAATAATAATAATAATAATAATAATAATATTTTTTCTATATATTTTTGGAGTTTGATAGGAAAAAAAATAAGCATTAAATTTTAATCAACGGGATAATTAATTTTTTTTTATAACTATTATTAGAAATGTTTCAATACTTTAAATTAATAAAATAATAAAAAAAATCAATACTTTGTCATTTGAACCAGAGGTTAATGTACCAACAGAAGTTTAATTGTAGTAATTATAATCTGAAATAATAAAATAACAATTAAAATTGATGAATAAAATTTAATTAAAGATTCAAAGTAATATTTCAAAAGATAGGAAATACAAAATAAATATCAAAAGTTTATAATTAAAAAATTAATATAATCATTGGCCTGAAATAAATTTACCAACACAGGTTGATCTCGTAGATTCATGATACCCTTTGGGACACGGATCAATTTTCTCATCAGCTGGCTGATCATTAAGTTCGTCCTGTTGAGCGCACCGGTAAGAGCCTGGTGTATTTATGCACCCGAATTTGCAAACTTCGTTTTGCAGATCCGGAACCGCGCACTCATCAATGTCTGCAACAAATTTAAACCTCTTATAAATAATTAGAGGACATAAATTTCAGACTTTCAATACATAATTACAAATTTATACAAAAAAATTGTAACATTTTTATTGAAATAGAATAAAATAAATAGTAAATAACCTTGACAAGTTTTCCAGTCGTCTTGCAACATAAATCCATCGGGACAAAGACAAAAAACTCTTCCCTTTGTTGAAAGACAAGTATGAGAGCATCCTGCATTGTTTATCGCGCAAGGACTCGCATTACCGCACGTATGATTGTCAGTTGAAAGGATCGTGCCCGGCAGGCCTTCGCACCCACACGAGTATCCTGGCTCCAAGTTTTGACAGCTATCTTGACACGGCCCCCGTCCGTTGTTCTCCAAGCACTCATTCAAATCTTTAAATAATTTATCACCCCAATAAAATATGTACAATTCTCTTTCTCTTCTCTTGTTTCCTTCAAAATTCGGGGATTAAAATTGTTTTACCTTCACAGTGAGACTTGTCTCGTGCATATTTCATCCCTTGCGGACACTCGCATCGATAACTACCTGGAGTATTCACACACTCGTATTGACAGTCTCCATTCGCGTTTTCACATTCGTTAATATCTAAAAATTTTATTTTGCTCTGTGATGAGTCCATTAAACAATTTTAATTTAAAAATAATTAATTTTTTTTAATAAATTAAATACTTATAAAAAAAAACATACCGTAAAAATAAAATTATTTTTTAAAGAAATTTATTTTTAATAAATAAAAATTTAATGTCTTGCTGATAATTGCACTGTAAAAAATTTTCTTAAGTTAATCTAGAGTAATTTTCAATTGATTTAATTACTCTGTAGTAAAATTAACTCCGAGATAAATTTTATGTATATTATTAACGAAAAAAAAACTCCGTGAAGGATTCTTAAATTTTTTTCATTGACTGAAAATAAAAAAAGTTTGGAAAATCTAAAAATGCACGCCTCATATTCTCATTTTCCATAATAAAATTAATTAAAATAAAATACAAAAAATACTTTTAAGTCTTTTGCGCCATTGTCCACCCAGAAAAGAAAAGAAATTGTAAACGAACCTTATTTACATAGATATAGATATCCAAACGATTAGTGGATTTTTAGTTTATTGCTAATTATAAATAAATTACATTGAATTAGACCGCGATCTTCGAAAGGAATTAGTTTTAAATCATACTGAAGCGTATAAAAAATAAATGGACTTGATCAGTTAAGTTTTTTGGCAGTTATCGTGACCACGCCAGTTTTCATATATACATTTGACAGCCGGATGTTCACGGAATAATTTTTTTAAACATTTTTTTTATTTATTTAAAAAGCAAAATGTCTTTTAAAAATGTCATAAGTGTTGAAACTAGTTTTTTTCCATTACATTTATATGTAAATATTGTTCTACAAGTGCGATAGAAAATAAATAGAGACAATTTTAGTTCAAGAAATCGCTTGATTTTTGTAAGGCGAGTGTAGAGCACAACCTCGTCTGCTTCGCTTATGAGGCGTGCAATAATTAAGAATTAGAAGAAATAAAAAATTTTATCTAAAATATAACGAAAAAAAAATTCGCCAGTATAATAAAAAAAAAAAATTTTGAATTAATAAGACAATTGATAAATAAAAAAGTGTACGAAGAGTAAAATAAAAAAATAAATATAGTGTTTTAGGTAAAAGGCATCCGTACCAATGCACTTATTGTCCTGAAGATAAAAGCCCTCGTAACAAAAACAAGTAGGTTTATTGTCGACTTGCTTGCAAATCTGATCACAAGATGAACGGGAGCATATTTCACGGTAGTTATTATTATTCTTGGGTGTACATGAAGGTGCCGAGGCTCCGATCCATTGTCGGTTTTTGCACAACAGTCTTGTTGTATTTGACGACAACAAAAAGCCCTCAGCGCACTCATAATTTGCCTCCAAATATTCCGCGTGTGGTTTTGACGACCTTTGTTATCGGACAGTGTTTTAATTACAATAACTTATTAATTATTTATTACTAATAAATTATAAACATACTGCCGAATATTAATTAAAAACTTACTTAACATATTTAATAAGAGCGTGAGGAACAACTGGCGCTGGAATAAATTTACCTTCCATACAGGATACGTCCCCATTTGAATTATTCGCTAAAGTTTCACTTTTAATCATCGACTTATTAACATTAATATCAATATTATTATCACCATTTAAATTATCATCATAAGTATTATTTTTTAATTGATCGTAATTAGATATGATAGAGCTCCTGGAATTGATAACTTGCAGGTGCAAATTCTTAAGCAGTTGCTGCTCGAAATTTTCATCATCGTAATTTTTAATATCGACGGATTTGAAAATCCTCTGGTAGTTTTTCCTTTTCAATTCATCAGAGTAGATTTTTTTCCTACCCTTCTTCAAACGCCGGATTTTCCCCCGGGATTTTTTATGATTTCTCATTCGAGACTTCTTTTTGATCTTGTCTTGTGCTTCTGAACCGACTAAACCCAATTTTCATTATGTTTTTAATTTACTTTCAGATATAAAAATAACTAAATACATAAATTATGCACTCACCCGGCTGGATCCTGTCCATTATTATTATTTTCCGAGGTGTTACCGTATAATTTTTAATTACTACGTCTATGTATTTATTAGTGTCATTTTTTAGCTTTATTCTCTTTTCGTCTGACAGAATTAACTTCCATCTACAATATTTAGATTATTTATTTTAAAATTATATTGAATTTAATACGGAGAGAAAATAATAGTTTTAATTACAATTTACACTGATAAAAAAATTAAAATTACTCAAAGGAAAAAAATCTTTAACTGAAAAAATTAATTTTAAAATATTTATGATTTTAGTAAAGCAGAAAAATTTTTTTAATTGGTAATTTAAAAAAATATCAAAAAAATTTTTTTTTATTGCAATTTTAAAATACTGTAATTAAAAATTTATTTACAATCATTTATAGTAATTGATTGCATTTAGTAAAAGTAATTTATCAAAAATTGCTTTCAAACATTTTATTACTCAAAGCAGAAAACTACTAAAAATTAGCATACGATTGTTAGAATAATTGCAGCAGTAATTATACCATAGAAGCTCTAAGTCTGAGTAACATACTACTATTAAAATATTATCATACCAAATAGTTTAATTAATTCCCTAAAATTTTACACTAAAAAAACAAAATTAACTTGGATTAAAAGGGAGAATTTTTGAGGGAAACAATAATTTTTAGACCTCTTGAATTAAAACAAAAAATTTTTAAATTGGCAAACTTAAAAATTTCCCTATCAAAATAAAATCCGTCAATAATACACAGAAAAAAAGGTTCACTTGAGCCAAAAAAATGTTTTTCTTCCTAATTATTTTCGTGAGCGAAAAAAAAATTTTTTTGACACAAGAAATTTCAACAAAATTAATTCTCTTGCTTTAAGAAATACGTATTTTGATCCAAGAAAATTTATTTGTCAAGAAAATCTTGTTGTTTTGAGAAAATTCAGCCTCTTGCTCAAAAAAATTAAGTTCTTGATAGAAGTAAATTTTCTTGTCTTGAGAAAATTTCTCTCTTGCTCCAAAAAATTAATTATAAAGATAGAAGTAAATTTTCATTAATATTTTTATTGGCTAACATGTCAAATGGAAAGATCAAATAATATTTCATCATTTTTTTTCTTTCAATATGTATAATTGCATGCTAAAATAATATAAAATGGGTATCAAATATTCAGAAGAAAAATTTTCTCAATGTGAGAAAATTTTTTTCTCAGCTGAAGTAAGCAGCGCTGCTTCCCTAAATTATCTAAAAATCTCGATCAAATATAAAAATTTATTGTATCAAATATTTATGATAATTTGAATTAAGAAAAAATGACTTCCACCAAGAATAGAATTTCTCGAAAAATTTTTACTTCGGCCAACACAACTTCGGTCTTCCTTCAGGCACCCGAAAATTTTCTTGAGCCAAGAATTTCGTTCTCCAGCCAATAAATTTTTCTTTCTGTGTACTCTATTTTTTTTTTATATACTACAAAAACATTAATCTGTTCGTGATTTCTAGCAAGAGAACATCAGAAGATTATCAAAGTTTTTCCGAACAGTAATTCCGAGAAACTTTTTTAGCAGCGAGTCTAGTTACCGATTAAAAAAATAATTTTCTCAAGTATAATAACATACAAGCACGTGATAACAATATAATCCAGCCAAAAAAGTATACAACAAAAAACATAAAATTCTTACGTCGGTTCATCGAAATCTTCGAGGCGCTTAAACTTCTCAGTTGAAATGCTATCACGATCATGGTACTCCGGCTGTTGAGTGAGCCCTGGAAAATAAAGGAAAAACAAGTCAAATAAAGCAAGATAAAAATAAGTTGATTTGTTCTTTTATATACTACTTATTCCTAAGTGATCACCGCCCCTGGTATCAAGAAGGAGAGTCGGGTGAATTAGAATAAAAAATAGAAGATAAAAAGGGATGAAAAATCTTTAAAACTAGCGACTACTGACAGGGTATTCAAGATCCTGCTTGACAACAATTCGTGAAACTTTTCATCTTTCATTTAGTTATTTTCCTCTTCCTCTTGCGCTTCTCCTCAACTGAACTTGTTCTTCGAGAATTGGTCTTGCTCTTGGTCGTGATTTTCCCCGGTTAGATCCTGTTCCGTCGTTCATCGTTGATCGCTCGTCGTACAAGTTTTGGTACATTCCGTAAGTTGCAAGTTTAAGTTTCGCAAGCTCGTTCGATTCGAGAGAATAGAATCTCGATATTATAACCATTGAATTCTGTAAGGCTTGTCATCGCGACTATGACGTAAAACACCTTTTATAGTTAATAGAAAAGTAGACGATGAAGTAGATCTGTGATATATAACACCAGTTTATTCACTCCGGGTCTCGTTAAACTTGATACCAAACTTTTCATTATTGGATTTTATATACACAAGTTAATTTAGTGATGCAATGCAGATTTAAAAAAGATCCAACTGGAGATTAACTGTGTCACGGTGTAATTTTGCAGGACGAGGACTAAATTTCTAGTCAGAGTCTCATTAAGATCAATATCATTTAAAAGTTTAGCAATTGTCGAAAGCGAACCGTGAATAATAGCCAACGAGTTATGTTATAGTAAGATTTTTAAATTAGACTAAGGCAAAAATATATTATTACATATTCATATATGAATCATGTATGACAGATAAACTAAATAAACGGTAATAAAAACATTAAATTGATCCAAAGAAAAATCTTGAATCGAGAAAATTATTTGGAAGCAATTTTTTTTAATTATTCAAGACAATAAAATTATTTGAAACTAGCAACCTTGCACTATGTGACTGCCGGGATTTGTGAACTATAAATAAATAAAAATTTTCTTTATTAAGTAATAAGTGGTTAAATTGCACTGTATTTTTTTAACTATTGATGTTTTCAAAGATATAAGCTCATCCCGATGTTACACTCGTCAAGAGCTTTCATTTGAGTTTATATACACATACACAGTAAAAAATTTTTCGTCAAATTTAACACAAAAATTTGTGTTGATGACTTTTTTTACACAATTTGTGTTGAATCAACATACTAAAATGTTAAATTCTACACAGTAACATGTTAAATTCTACACAAACATTTTTACACTTTACACAATGACGAAAAATTTTTTACTGTGTATTCATATATATATATAAATATATGAAATATATGAAAAATTGATGTGGGTACTCAAATGAAAGGTCTCGATGAGTGTAACATCAGGATGAGCTTATATCTTTAAAAACGAAAATAGTTCTCAAGATACAAGGTCATTTCTTAGTTATGTATCTATAGAGATAGAGCATTTTCGAATACAGCCTAAATACTTATCAACATAAATTATAAATATAATTAATATGTTTGCTTCCATGAATCAACATATCGTAGGAATATTTTTTTACATCTGAACACATACTTATACATGATCATGTATTTTTTCCCCGGTTAAGACTAAGATGAAATAAAAAATACTTTTAGAATTATAAAAGACACGTATAGTAATTTCTTTTAACTAACAAAGTATTATGTTTTTTAGTTTTTACTCTCTAGTTTAGTTCCTTCTTTCTTGTTACCGTGTCCTTTCTTTTCTTTCTTACAATTATTTACTTTTTTTTTAGGATTTTCTTTTTACTAACGAGGCAATTTTTCTTATAAAACGGGTTTCCTCTTTAACACACGCCGCCCTGAAGGATAAACTTTCGACGAATAGTTTTAAGCTCTGTTAAAAGCATGACTTTTTAAGCATTTTAATGCTGTAAAAAAAATCTAGTGGTTTAGTTTATCCTCCTTTTAGTCACCGACCTTTTTTACATCACTTGACATTATTCTCTTTCAAATTCTGATTTATTTTTCTAGGATTTTACCTTTCTTAATTAATAAATAGATATTTTTTAGGTAAATTAAAACTAGGAGAAATAATTAAATTTTTAAAAATTTGACTAGACTATTAAACATTTTTTATGCTTATAAAAATAACTAAACTATCAAAAAAAAATTTCATCTATCACTAAGAAAAAAATATTATAAGTATCAAAAATAAAATATCTAAATATCGAAAGTTGATTGCATGGAAATCTAAAACTACATTTTGAACAAGATTAAAAAAAAAATTTCAAATGTCATTGGAAATGTAATAGCCCCTTGAAACAATATTTTTTAGCGGAAAACCCGAAGCAATATTTTTATCAGTCTCTTGTCGTTCGGATAAAAAAATAACAAATGTTTTTGGGAGGAATAAAAAAGTGATAGCAGCGCGATAGACATGTGTCTATTCGAGCAGTCAATCATGAGTGGTAGTAACAGCAACAGCGCAGAACCAGAGAGCAACGAGATCGAAAACATTTGAGCTTATCGACTTATATTCCAAAATAACGACTCCACTGTATCGTTTACTTATAAATTATTGTATCTTTTTCCAATATATTTTCGTGAGCTACAAAAGAAGACAAAAGCTACTATATTCACTTCAGACCAATAATTCCTCGATTTATGACTGTGATTATTAGTACATATATACTAGTTCATCGACTTTTTAAAGCCTAAAAATCTCAAGTAAAAAAACATAAATTAGAGCAAAAAATTTCAATCAAATTAAGCAACAGTAAACACTGGAAAAAAAATGTAAAAATAGATGTGAAAAATATACTTTATCAAAAATAATAAAAATAATGGGTTGACAACACATAATGGAACTTTTCCATCAAGATCTTTTTTCCACATGAAAACTAAGTCGTTTATCCGTGTTTCTGTTATCTCATTGGTGCTTTTCATGCGTCTGAACGTAAACTATTTTTCTCTTTCATTATTTTACTAAGAAAAACATTTTTTAGTCCAGCCTTTTTTTTTGCAACCCTTTTTTGATAAATCCTGTATTATAATGTATATTCTAAATTACTTGTCGCTCAATTAACTTTTTATTTATTTTTGGAGTTATCTGGCTTTGGCTGTAATTTCAGTTAAAAGTACAGTCGTCTTGCTGCAGGCTTTACTCTTGTATATTTATTTATGTTAAGATGTGAAATAAAGTATAATGTTTTGTTGGAGGATTGCACTGATGGCAACTCTCTGAGGAGGTTGGTTACAATGTTGAATAAATCGATAAACCACACGAGGATAGTGTAGAAACACTACAGATATACATCCATATCTATCTACATATAGATGCATAGAATACAAACCCGGCATGGTCTGGTGACGATGTATGTAACATTTGAGAGTGGTTTTGAACTACCCCGGAAAGATCGACACATTAGCTTTGCTCAATTCAAATGTACTAAGTTAACAAATGTGGTTTATCGATTGTGTAATTTTAAACACTAACTGAGGACACTTGTTAACTCAGCAATGGTAATTTTATTTAAAATACTGCAGTGTGTTTGTTTTTGAAAGCAGATACAGTTAAATGCTTTTTAGTTTAGGTTTGTAATTTTGACAGAAGTTTATTTGAGCGTAAAAGTGAAAGATGTAGAGTAGAGTGGAATAGATGTAAAGCTCAAGGGATTTTTTGGATGAAAGGAATCAAATGCGTAGCGAGGGTTCTTATTTAACGATCAGATTTGATCGAGATGGAATGAAAGCTCTGATATTCTAAGATTGACTTTCTCGACTTGAGATTAATTCTTTTGGAAATACTCGAGGTTGTAATTTATGGTTTGACGTAAAACGGGAATCTTTGATGAAAACGAACCCGATGAGTTTTATTATTGAGCAACCTTTTGCGGGAATAGAGTAAATATTATTGGATTCAATTAAATATTTTATGGAGTAAGTTATTTTATGGAATTGAGTGAATAATTTGTTGAGTGAAATAGAATACATTCGGTTTAAATGAATGTTTATTTGATTTGGTTGAATGTTTACTTGTTATAATGCGTTTAAAGAGAATTTACATTTTTGTGGATTGAAGTTAGTTATGAGTCAGATTTCATGAGATCGATTTTCACAGAGAGCTTGAATAAAAGCTATAATTTGTATTTTAGCTTGCGAGTTTGTACTTTAAATAAAGTTAATCTGAAATTTGAATCGTAGTCATTTTATTTTGTGGCTTTTGTCTGTAAAAAAATTTTATAGGGTACCTTCATAGTACTACTTCATCACATCACACAGAGATTCTTGAAATTCAGAGTTTTGATCTTTAGAAAAGGAATTTGTCTTCAAAGAAATCCCTCCCGGCGTGTCTTTATTACTAATTTCACGATTTTATTACAACTCAACCCGTTGCAAAAACAAACTGATTATTTGTTATGAACATTTTCACATAATTACGAAATTTCATGATGATGATGGTAATGATAATTTCTACAATCAAACTTTCGAAAATTTTTATCGGTTTATAGTGAATAATTTCTTCCGCAAATCAACCTAGCATAATTAGAATAGAAAGTAATTAAACATCTGTTCGGTAATAACTTCCGTTTATAATAAAAAGTATTTAATTTTATGCTATCAAGTGTCATCATTAAATCTCAATGCACTTATATAATACTTTAAAAAATAATAATAACAACACAAAGAGGAAAAAAAATGAATTTAACTTAAGTTTGCTCTCGACGCTTTTAATAAACTTTTATTTTAATTGAAAAGACTTTTCCCATTCAGATAAACGATCTTATCAAATTCTTTTATACAAAATCAGAACAATTAAACAAACTTTTCATTTTAATTCAATAGACAGCGCTTTGAGAATTTTTCTATTATACTTGAATATATTATCCTAGAAAAAAAAAACACTCAAGTACTCCGATAAATCACGAGGTCGTAGGACGTCTTATGAATATTTTTTTACACCGAGGTGATATCCATAAAAATTAAGTTTAATTTTATTTTATTATCTATTGTTTTCTTTATAAAATTTCTAAGATTTGCCAAAAAAATGTTCTTAAAATTTATCACATAAAAATATTTCCTGAATTTTTTTTATACTGAAAAAAAATTAAACTGACTCAAGGGCCAAAATCTTTAATCAATAAAATCATTCTAATGAATTAGATCATAATCATTAGAATGATTTTATTCATTAGATGATTCATTCATTAGATGATTCATTCATTAGATTAGATCATTAGATGATAAAATGATATTGTATCGTGTCAAATAATGACATTTTTAAAGATATAAGCTCATCCCGATGTTAAACTCATCAAGACCTTTCATTTCAGTACCCACATCAATTTTTCATATATTTATATATATATTACATATATGTATATATGAAAAATATATAAAAAATGTATGTGGGTATTCAAATGAAAGCTCTTGATGAGTGTATCATCGGGATGAGCTTATATCTTTAAAAATGTCAATATTTAAGAAATGACATTGTATCGTGTCAAATAATGACATTTTCAAAGATATAAGCTCATCCCGATGTTACACTTATCAAGACCTTTCATTTGAGTACCCACATCAATTTTTCATATATTTATATATATTACATATATGTATATATGAAAAATATATAAATATGCATGTGGGTACTCAAATGAAAGCTCTTGATGAGTGTAACATCGGGATGAGCTTATATCATTAAAAACGTCAGTAATTAAGAAAGTATAGTGCAATTTAACAAATGTCATTATTTAATAAAGCAAAATTTTATTTATTTATAGTTCAGAAGTCACGACAGTCACATAGTGACTGCCGGGTTGCTAGTAAAAGATTATTGAATTAAATCTATTGAGTCAAATTTTCTTAAACTCAAAAAAATTTTTTCCCCTAATTCAAAAAAAAAATTTTTTAACTTCCCGCTAAGAAAATCGAAGATTTTCAAAAATCGGGAAGTTATTGTTTTCACCCCGTTTTACGAAAATTTAGTTTTTATCGAATCTCGACGTTTCGAAGTCCTAGGAAGCTTCCCTGACTATTCCCGCGATGGTGTGTGTGTGTGTGTGTGTGTGTGTGTGTGTGTGTGTGTGTGTGTGTGTGTGTGTGTGTGTGTAGATGTATGTAAACCTCTCATAACTTTTGAACGGCTTGACCGATTTGATCACGGTTGGTGCCATTCGAAAGGGCTTGACCAAACTTAGATTTTGAATATACTTTGGAACGATTCGGACCGGTGTATTTTGAGAAATCGCAAAAAACTACAAAAAAAAAATGTTTCAAAAGTGGTTTTTTTGGAATAACTTTTAAACGGCTTTACCGATCAATTCCAAAAACTAATCACCTCTTAACATCAAAAAACCACGTCGATCGCCACCAGTCCGGTCAAAATCGGATGATTCGTTCGTGAGTTATCGTTGACGAAAGAAAACCGAAAAAGGTGTTTTTTCGGAATTACTCCGAAATTTTTTGCTCTATCAATTTAATCTGCGTCGAATGCCACCAACCGCGTGAAAATCGGTTCATTCATTCAAAAGTTATTGCGATTTGAAAATTCAAAAAATAGTGTTTTATCAAATTTCTATCAAACTTTTGAGCTCAAAGAGCTCAAAAGCATACAAAAGCTCTCCGAGCTCAAAAAATACACAAATTGTATTTATAAGCTCAAAAACGTCATAAGTGCAATTTCAAGCGTTTAGGTATAGAATTGGCGGAAAGTTGCAGGGATGGCCTTCAGGGTCAACCGTTTTTCTAATTTTTTTTTATATTTTAAATTTCGATGGAAAAATTTATCAAATATTATCAATATATAAAAATTGTCAGAATTTATAAAAATGATATCTAACCTTATCGACAGATTTCATAAATAAGATTTCACTAATGAATCCACCGAAAGCGTAATTTATCGTTAATAAATGTTGGATATTAAAATAAAAAAGTAGAGTGATAAATATCATCCCACGGTTTTATATAAAATGTAAAATGAAATTTATTCATGCAGAAATTTATTATGTAGATCTATTGTGTTACGTGATCTTGGTCCAGTAGCAGAGTAATTTTATTCAAGTGAGCGCTTTCAGTTGAGTTAACGACAGTACTTGTAATCCACGATTCAATCTCCGATATTTATTCTCCGGAGGTGATAACTACAACTGCACTACCGTGGGACCTTTATGTACTGCTAAATGTCTATATCTTCTATATACATCCATATACAACGGTATATCGTAGTATTCTAGTTTAGATTGTTCCGGTGGATTTAGAAATTGCCTTCATCTTCTCAATTCCATGTTCCATCATTCTCTTTGTGGTTTTGGTTGAATTTTGTCATGTGTAAATGTACACAAATCTTAAATAACAATAACAGTCACAATCTCCACTAAAATATTGATAGAAATAAATAAATAAACAATCATTATTATTTTACCTCATCCTAAAATATTTCAAGTTGTGATAAAAATATCTGCCCTAAATAAACATTAAATAACGCAGTAAAATTTTGTACATTAAATCGCGAGCCGAAATTACTGCTGTAAAGTGCAGCTGTCGTAACATTAAACTTGATGGTTTACAACCGCGGGCTCAGATATATATTGTTGCTTTATCAATCAAATTCACCGCGAAAAATCGAATTAAAAATATTTTTTTTTTTTTTATTCATTCTGAAGGAATTTATGGAGTTGAGCATCAATCTCATTTTTTTTAGAAACTTACTTACGCAGAAAAAAAGGTTCTCTTGAGCCAAGGAAATATTTTTCTTCATAATTATTTTCTTGAGCGAAAAAAAAATTTTTTTTTGACACAAGAAATTTCACTTATTCCAACAAAATCAATTCTCTTGCTTTAAGAAATACATATCTTGATCCACAAAAATTTATTTAAGTCAAAAAAATCTTGTTGTTTTGAGAAAATTCAGCCTCTTGCTCCAAAAAATTTAGTTCTTGATATAAGTTAATTTTCTTGTCTTGAGAAAATTTCTCTCTTGCTCCAAAAAATTAAATATAAAGATAGAAGTAAATTTACATTAATATTTTTATTGATTAACATGTCAAATGGGAAGATCAAATAATATTTCATCATTTTTTTTCTTTCAATATGTATAATTGCATGCTAAAATAATATAAAATGGGTATCAAATATTCAGAAGAAAAATTTTCTCAAGGTGAGAAAATTTTTTTCTTAGCTGAAGTAAGCAGCGCTGCTTCCCTAAAGTATCTAAAAATCTCGATCAAATATAAAAATATACTGTATCAAGTATTTACGATAATTTGAATTAAGAAAAAATTACTTCCACCAAGAATAGAATTTCAAAAAAAATTTTTACTTCAGCCAACATAATTTCGGTCTTCCTTCAGGCACCCGAAAACTTTCTTGAGCCAAGAATTTTGTTCTCCAGTCAAGAAATTTTTCTTTCTGTGTAATAATTCTGCTGTTTTAACGAAAAATAAATTTTTACCAAAAGAAAAAAAAAACAAATTCAATAATGTTTAAATTCTCTGAAAATGTTGCAGAATAATTAGATGGAAATTTCCGTAATATTATTTTTTGTGGACACAATTCATTTTACTTTTCTATTTTCAGAATCTTCAAGACATCCTCAGAATAATTATTTTCCATTAAATTAAATTTTTCCACCGATGCATTATTATATAAATTTTATTTTATATTTTTATTTATGTATTATAATATATGCAGTCTATAAACCGTATTCTTCGTCATTTGTATGCTCTGACTGCTTTTAAAATTTTAATATTCATGGAAAATATATACAAACGCGAGCTTTATTATATTCATATTTATATTGCATATGTCTTCAGTAATTTATATATTTTTTTTTATAACATAAAGAGCGCTTTGAATCTATCCAAGAAGAAGATTTACCGCACCGCCCATTTAGATAAAAATGCCCTTTTTGTGTATTCAATAATGGGTAAACTCATCCAGACGTTGTCCGATACTTTAGAATTCGGAATATGCTTAGCCTTAGGTGCTTCTGCACCGGACATTGGTGATGCACCGTTGCACGTGTAAACTTGATATAAAGTGCTCGTTTCACGCCAAGTGCATTTCACCCTTACCCTTCTCTTATTCTTGGCCCCGATGCTCCCTTACCAGCTCAACCCCATCCCCATCGACTTTTGCTACCTACACCTTCAATTGTCTACCTGTTATGCTCTCTCTCTCTCTCTCTCTTATCTGTCTAGTCTCTTTCTCAACACCAACCACACATTCGCACGCTAACTGGCGCCGGACTTTTTGACTATTATGTATATATTGTCCTGATATAACCCGTCCTATACTGGTTAAGTCCATTTTAACTTTAATGACAAAGACTAAACTCCCTCATTTTATTCCCTGGAATAATCCTCCGAACTTCATTAAAAACCTTTTGTCTACTATTTATTTTATTTTATTCGCTGACTAAAAAAATTTTTAAAACTGAAAACTAAAAACTAAAACTCAACTATCTTTTGTTGAATTTAATTGTTAAGTTTTTACTTTTAAAAGTTGAATTTAATTAATTGATGAACCATTCAATTGTAGTTTAAATAAAACTTTTTTTTTTTCATTCAATCAATTTAATTACTGTAATTAAATATTATCTTGATACTCTACTTTTGTTTTTTATTTTTTACTTTATTAAAGTATTATTTAATATCAATATCTTGTCTTTTATGCAACCGAGTGCAATAATTTATTTTTTTATCGATATTTAATTATACATAAAAAATTTCTTTGAATTTTATATTGAATTATTTTTACTGAACAAAATATGCTTTGAAAAATTTTTAATTTTATATATTATACGCATATTTCAAGCAAGAATTTTTCGGTGCACAACTTCACAAAAAAATTTATTTTTATTCCTAATTGAATTTATTTTTAATCAAGCAAAAAGTTTTTATTTTCAAAATTTATTTCAGGAAATAAAATAATCTCTTTTGATTTTATAAAATATTATTTAAATAATTATAATTAAAAAAAATGTATTTTTATAATTAAAATTCCTCAATATTTATTTATAAATAAATAAATAAAATATTTATTTGGAAAAATAAATATTCCAACTAAAATAATTTTATCGCTAATAATTATTTAATTATAAATATTTTTAATACTATAAAAAAAATCAATTAAATTTTATTTCCAATAATAAATTCACAAAAATTAACAATAGAAGTTTATTATCAATGAATCATAATAAAAATTAATCTATAAAAAATTAATATTAAAACTTACCACAGGTAATGAAAAATACAAGTAGAATAAAGAATAATAATAAATAAATCCTGAAGAAATTTCGTAAATTTTTGATAACCATTTTAAAAAATTGAAATCACGTCTAAAAATAAATTCCCATATTATCAATAATCAGTAATTAATTATTAATCATTACAATTACTTAACAACGAATGATAAAGTGTAGAAAGATCGCGAAACGTATCGCGCGGCCACTCGCGTGGCTCTGAATGGTTTAGAATCTCGGGATAGTTTTCCAGCAACGAGTAGAGTCTACGACATATATATACACAATATATCTACATAAATATATTTGTTGGTATTCCAGGCGCCTGCTCAATGCTCATATCGTCCCTTCTCCAGCAGCGTAGTATCTGTACTAGGAACATCCACTTCCTGGTCAACAACAGCTTCTCCTTCTGCTCCACTTCTCATCTTCTGACACAACAACCCCGAGCATTCATTTAATATTTTAACACACATATATTTTAAACATTAAAAATACACTCCCACAGATTATGTTTTTTTAATTAAAAAAATAATTATCAAGAGCTTTTTGTTTTTACTAAATTGTCAACTCATTTAATTAAATGAAAAAAATTTTTTAGCTTTCGTTTTAGTTTTAATAATACTTGATAACTTTAATAATGTATCTTTAACCTCATAACGTAACATATTATTATATGTATTACTTTATTTGTTATTACGCACGATACGATATCGAATTTCATAATTTTTTGACAATTTTTTTTGTTTTTTTGCAATGGATAAAATAAATGACCGGCCAGTGAACGGAATTAGTTTATATTGAATTCACATCGAAGTCACACGCAAAATTTTAATTACTGAAAATTATATTTTTTTTTTCGTGATTATTTTAATTTAACGGGTTAAAATGAATAACCCGATTAACATTCGACCTAGGGAACGTGAAAATGATGAGGAAATACTCAGTAGTTCACCACCTGATAAAGTGAGTTTATATTTGTATTGTTGTTGTTATTGTAATTATTTATGACTTATTATCGATTCAATGAATATTTTTATTATAAAATAGAAAACATTATAGATGTTTAGACGCAATAAATTTAATAAATTCCCACTTTATATTTTCCTTATTCAAAGAATAATTTTAATCACTTTAATATTTTTTTTTTTTAATAATCAAAACATTATAAAAATAAAAATAAATTTTTTGTTTTAAAATAAGTGCACTTATAGAAGGATTTATTTGTATCTAAAAATATTTCTTAATAGTTAACAAATCATTTATTCGTTTTTTAATATTAAAAAAATATTTCTTAGTATTTAAAATGATTTTTTTGTATTTAATAAGTCTGATATTAATTTATTAAATATTAATAAATCTTTTTAAATACTAAGAAATATTTGTTAAGGACTAAAAAGTGGTTTCTAATAATTGATTTGTTAAATTAATATTAACAAATATTTTTAACTATAAATAAATCCTTCTGCCAGTGTGATTAAAAAAAATTCTTTATAAGCAAACTCAATTTTTCTGATTCAATAAAATTGTAAAATTACATCAGCAGATTTCTCTTAAAAAATAACATAAAAAGATAAATATGAAGGTCATATAATTACTTTAGGTAAAATTACGACAGAATTTAGTATCGGTAAATTGAATTATTTTTTTAACCGAATAAATGAATAAATAATAGCAAGTTTTTCCTGTTGGTTTAAAATAGCGAGTCAAGATAACCTTGATTATTTTCCTTACTAAGAAGGATAATATGTTTGTAAATGCAGAGATGTTATGTTTTAATGATACATATCAATCTCAGATGTCGAAAATAAGCTGATGAAAGTCAGCGCAGTATATTATTTATACAGAGTCAATATATAGTGTGGATATAAGTGTAAGTATGTGGAAAATAGAGTGACAAGTGGGAAAAGAGTTTGTAGAGTGGGCACCGATAATATTGGTAGGGATATTGATCTATAAATTAGCCGGGTAACCGTGATTGTAAGATTAGTTTCAATATTTATCTTTATAAAGATTTCAATTGTAATAAAAATAGAGTTTATTTGACTTTTTACTTTGGAAATAAACGATAAGAATGACAAGTTTTGGTGCTTGAGTAGGTGGTTATTGAAATTTAGTGCTAAAGTTTTTTTATCAATTGAATTTGTGTGATTACTTTTGGCAACTGATGGCCGTAGAAGTAAGAAATTTTTACTGTAACTAAATAATTGTAGAGATAATGATTATAAGTAGTTTTACTTTTTATGAAATTGGGATTTCGAAAGTTTGAAAATTTGAAAATGTTTGGAATATTTTAGAAATTTTAAGTGTTACTTTCAAGGTCTAAAGTGACTTATAGATTATTTTCTAATTACTCAACTATTTTTATAGCTAAAAATTTTTAAAAATATTATAATTGATAAATTTAACGTATAATTGGCGCGAGACACTACCGGAACTTTGAATTAAATTTATAAAATTAAAAAATTTAGGAAAATATTTAAAAAATAAATAAAATTATAAGTTTTTATATTAATTAATAAGTTATATTATTTTATAACGTAAAGAAAATTTTTCAATTTAATTATTACTATTGTTATTATTGTTATTATTATTATTAAATAACAATAAAATTTATAGCCAAAGCTAATGGAAGGAGGCAATTATATAAAAGAAGGACGAGATTCAGCTCGTAGTACGTGTTTAATATTTTCACCGAATGAAGAAGACGAAGTCGGTGCTCTTGGGAAATATCTACAGATATTCAGTGTAAGTATTGCACTCTATAAATATTTAATGCAGACTTTATTTGTATACATACGCATATATATATTCTTTTTATTTGTATGCATTCTATCCATCATCTCTGCGGATTTAAGCCCCGCGGCATTTTTTACTCTACTTTTTCAATATGTATTTTATTTATTTTATTTTATTCCCGTTTAATTGAATTTTTCGCTAATTAAAATGTTTCTGTAATTAATTAAACCTTTTTCATACAAACCTCAGTATCGAACTTCGAAATATTATCACTTGTTTTTGACGCTTCATCGCTCGCTACTTGCAATTTTATCTATCTACCGATAGACGTACCGCTAAATGATTAATGGCAAATATTTACAGGAACATAAAGTTAATCTGCTGTATATTGAATCACGTAGCTCTTTACGAAAAGTTAACGGGTATGAATTTGTGGTCGAGTGTGCACCTGGGGGAAATCTTGGAGCTGCTATCGAAGCTGTCAAGGCACAATGCAGTTATTTTTCCATCATATCCAGGTACTTTAAAAAATATCGATAGTTTTAAAAATAAATAAACAAATTTTGATACTCGAATTGATTCTAAATAAGTGTTATTTTTAATAAAAAAATATACCAAGGTTCAATTTTTAATGTGAATTTATTGGAGTAAAATATTACTAATACTGATAGAAAGATTTGTTTATAGTTAAAAATATTTGTTAATATTTAACAAATAATTTATTAGAGACCACTTTTTAGTCCTTGATAAATATTTCTTAGCATTTAAAAAGATTTATTAATATTTAATAAATGAATATCAGATTTATTAAATACAAACAAATCATTTTAAATACTAAGAAATATTTGTTTAATAATAAAAAGTGGTCTCTAATAAATGATTTGTTAACTATTAACAAATATTTTTTAATACAAATAAATCCTTCTATCAGTGAAGCAAAGTAATTTTAATTTTTTAATCTATAAATTTAATATTCAATAGAATTTTTATCTTTTTTATTTTTTAATAGAAGATTACTGTCGCTGATTAAATTTTTTCTTTTTTTCGAAGGAATCATAAGAATAATATGGACTCAGTGCCCTGGTTTCCGCGAAGAATTCGCGATCTCGATAAATTTGCCAATCAAATATTGACTTATGGGGCTGAATTAGATGCCGATCATCCCGGTTTTACGGACCCCGTTTACCGTGCAAGGAGAAAGTATTTTGCAGACATTGCTTATAATTACAAACAGTGAGTTTTTTTTACCTAATACTTTAATCACACTGATAAGTGGTTAGTAACTTGATATTTCTTAATTATACACACTTAAAACAATTATTTACCCTAACCAAAAATTTTTATAAATTAATGAAGTATATTTAAAAAATTCCTTACATAAAATAAATCATTTTTTTATGACGAGAAATAAATTTTTATTATCAAGCACTTAAAAAGTGATTAACCCAATCATCCTATTAATTATTTTGATAAACTGATGACTAAATAATGAGAATTTAACTTGAAAAAATTAAAATTTTTCTTCTTAAATCTTATAAAATTGTAACATCTTATAAAATGTAAAATCGGTCTCGTCGTAATCAAAACTAGAAAAATGACAGTTTGAAATAACATTTTTCTAAATTCAATTTTTTAATTTAATATTCAGAGCTTTCAATGTAAACATTAAATTTTACAATGTAATTCTTATAAAACCTGTAATAATTACAATCTGAAACTGTAATTTTTCCAGTTTTCATCACGAAGCGCCACGTTGCATTATATATTGTAATTTTTCGAGTTTTCTTTTTTCCGTGAAGTTAATTTATTTTATTAGTGTAAAATTCTTCATTGAAGTTTGTACATATTTGGGTTAATTCTTTATAGCAAAAGTTAATAATAATTATATCTCACAATTACAGCGGAGAACCTATTCCACGAGTGGAATACACAGAGGAGGAAATCGCCACTTGGGGTGTTGTGTTTAACAAACTAACTGAATTGTACCCAAAATACGCGTGTCGCGAACACAATCACGTATTTCCATTGTTGATTGAAAATTGCGCGTACCGAGCCGACAATATACCGCAGCTTGAAGACATATCTCGTTTCTTGAAAGGTAATTAATTTATTTTGCCTAAGAACTTTGACTTAAACTATGAACTAATAAATTAAATTAAATTGTGACTGACAATTTCATCAAAGTTTGTAACGAAATCATTTTTTAGCTGAACATTGATTATTTTCACCCGCCTTTTTTATTAATAACTCTTTAATTTCACCTGGTGTTTAATGACTCGGATGAATATAAAACAGGGTGGTTAAAAATAATATTAAAGTGGGTTTAGTAGTTATAAAATGCTTGATAGCAATACGGACGCCGGATTTATTTATGTATTGTTGTTGTTTTTTAAATATAGATTGCACCGGATTTTCTTTACGACCAGTAGCTGGATTATTGTCCTCACGTGACTTTTTAGCCGGACTAGCATTCAGAGTGTTCCATAGTACTCAATATATCAGACACAGCAGTAAACCATTGTACACACCGGAGCCCGACGTCTGTCATGAAGTTCTAGGTCACGTACCGATGCTCGCTGATCCGGCATTTGCTCAATTTTCTCAAGTTATTGGATTGGCATCTCTCGGAGCTCCAGATGAGTACATTGAAAAACTTGCCACTGTAAGTCATCGATTATTTTGTTATATTACATTCTGTTTATTACTCTCCCCTCTTTAGATGTCAACAAAGTTGTTATCTGTTTTCGTTGCAACCGAGCTAAGCGACCAGCAACTAGTTTTTTAAATGATTTATTATTTACAAGTGATAATTACTTTTTATACTTTTATATTTGTGATCTTTGAACCGCAAGCTTGTGATTTTATATCTTCAAGCGCAAACATAAACATTCGGGTGCTTCTTTTAAAACATAATCAATTGTTTATTTTTTTTTCTTGGATAAATTATGATTAAAAGAAAATTATAGAAGACAACATTTTTTCTATGGGTGTCACTGACAGAAAAATTGATCGGTAGTTGCTTAGATTGAGAGGTCTACAGATTTTGACCGTAGAAAATCTTGATTAATTTTTTTTTTTTCATTTTATTCTTCATTATAGCGGATTTATGAAGATCATTTGGAAAATTATGGACATATCTTTTTTTTTTAAGTATTTTTAAATTTTTAAATTTGATTAATTATAATAATAATAATAATCACTAGCAACCTTGCAGTCACTTTGTGACTGCCTTGACTTGTGAACTAAAAAAAAATTAAAATTTTGCTTTATTAAATAATGAATTTTGTTAAATTGCACTGTACTTTCTTAATTATGACGTTTTTTAAGATATAAGCTCATCCCGATGTTATACTTATCGAGACCTTTCATTTGAGTACCCACATAGAATTTTTTATTTATTTTATATATATGGTATTTGTGAAATATATAAATATATAAAATATATGAAAAATTGATGTGGGTACTCAAATGAAAAGTATTGATAAGTGTAATGTCGGGGTGAGCTTAAATCTTCAAAAATGTCAATAATTGACAAGATAATTGTTAAAATGTCCTTTACTTGGTTTATTATTGACATTTGTAAAGATATAAGCTCATCCCGTTGTTACACTCATCGAGACCTTTCATTTGAGTATCCACATGGGATTTTTTATATATTCTATATATATGGTATTTGTGAAATATATAAATATATAAAATATATGAAAAATTGATGTGGGTACTCAAATGAAAGCTCTTGATGAGCGTTACATCAGAATGAGCTTACATCTTTAAAAATTTAAATAATTAAGAAATTACCATTTATCTTGTGAAATATTGACATTTTCAAAGATATAAGCTCATCCCGATGTTAGACTCATCGAGACCTTTCATTTGAGTACTCACATCAATTTTTCATATATTCATATATATATTATATATATATGTATATATGAAAAATATATCAAAATGCCATGTGGGTACTCAAATGAAAGCTCTTGATGAGTATATCATCGGGATGAACTTATATCTTAAAAAATGTCAATATTCAAGAAAGTACAGTGAAATTTAACAAAATTCATTATTTAATAAAACAAAATTTGAATTTAGTTCACAAGTCACGGCAGTTACATAATGTCTGCAAGGTTGCTAGTGATAAGAAAAATAATAGTAGTGTTAATAGCAAATATTTAATTCATTAATGTAATTATATTTGTTGTCGCACTGTTGACAGTGCTTCTGGTTCACGGTTGAATTTGGGCTGTGCCGACAACACGGAGAACTAAAAGCTTACGGGGCTGGTCTTCTCTCTTCCTTTGGCGAACTCGAGTATGCTCTCAGTGGGAAACCGGAGCTCCGAACTTTTGATCCCGCTAAAACTGGACTACAGAAATATCCAATAACCGAATATCAGCCTGTTTATTTTGTGGCTGAAGACTTCGAGGATGGCAAAGAAAAAATGTTGTAAGTATTTTATATTCATTCTAAAATTTTTTTTTATTTTCAAGTATTTATAATTTTAAGGCTCACTGAATAATCCAATTAAAATTTTTAGGAAATTCGCGCAGACAATTCCCAAAAAATTCGGAGTACGATACGACCCATACACTCAGAGCATCAACATCATTGACAGCAAATATCAGATTGAAGAGCTGATAATCAACGTCAATCAAGAAATGGAAATTCTGATGGACGCGTTTAAAAAATTGAAAAATTGATCAAGTTTTTTTTTACTATAAATTATTAATTAATATTAAAATAAAGCATTATTTTGAGGACTTTTCCAAGAGTACAATAATTTTTTACCATAAATAATATATAATACAAAATTCAATATTGTTGGTGGTACAGTAACAAAAGAAATACATTTTTTCATTGTTTATGAATTTATTTTATATATATATATATATATATATATATATATATATATATATATATATATATATATATATATATTCATATGTTATTAATTATCATTAATTGCAAATTATAATAATATTATTAAATAAACTTATACATAAATTATTTACAAATAAAATATAAACATTTCAAAAATAATGGTAACAATTTTAGTTAGATATAATACGAGTGTAGTATAAAGTTTAAAATACATAAATACTTATAGATAAATATATACTTATACAATCTATACATATATTTGTTAAAACTACTCTAAATATCAGAGATCACATTGAATATACTTTGTACTAATTTATCTCTATACCATGGATTACCACAGTTCTATGACTCTATATCCACGGACAAAATATTCCCGACAAAATGGACCGGACACTAATCAATTCAACACATTCTTAAAAAATGATTAAGGAGTTCAATTTGACAGATTTTGAATAAATAATTAAGGGGGTCAATTTAACAGATATTTAATAAATAATTGAGGGGGTAAATTTAGCAGATTTTTAATAAATAATTGAAGGTTATTTTAACTCATTTTTAATATTCAAAATATTATTGAACTTAAAAATATTTTGTCTGCGTATTTTTTATCCATGGATATTTTATCCCGCGGATTTTTTCTCTTAAGGATATTTTGTCGGGGATTTTTTGTCCGCGAATATAGAGCCCGGTTACCGATTACCACACATTCACATACAAAAATAATATTTATTTTACTTAAAATAATTTCCTTAAGTAAATAAAAAATTTATCTCAATATTTTGGTCCCAATTGAAATACTTTAAATTCAAAATGATTTATGAATTATAAAAAAAATTAATTATCTTCAAAAATAGTCTTTAAAAATTTATCATTTTTGTTCTTGACTAAGGCCACAGTCTCCAAAAAATTTGGCCATAAATTCAATAAACCACTTAAAATAATAATTAAAATCATTGATTAATCATAGACCTATGAGAACTTCTCGGCTCAACATTATTATAAATAATATCCGGCTGAATCGAAAAATTCATCATTTCAGTATCAGTCAGGCCTTGAGTTTGCGTTTGAGGGATTCCTTCTTGTCTTTGCGTTTTTTGTTGACCAATAAAGGGCCTACCTGCTGCTTCTGGTACCTGGGAGGGAATAACAATCGGCGCGACGGGTATCACTGCCGGTGAGTGGGGAAAAGTCGTCATCGGTAGAATAGGAACTGGTACACTAACCGGTACCGGAAGAACATTCATGCTCACATCGAGAACACCAGTATCCTCAGTTCTTTCTTCTTCAACTTGACAAGAACCACCACTCACATTAACACTCCCTACCCCACCGACCGCGTTGTAAGCCGATACACTAACATTGATCAACGGGGACAAAATTCCGTATCTAGCGATCAACAATTGCTCGGAAACTCGCCTCAGTTCTTCCTGCTGATGTACTATCAGCTGCTGAAGCTCTTCATGTTTCCTCTGCAACTCTGTCTGCATTTGATTCTGCGATATCGTCGAATTTATTGACTGAGGGTCGACTATCATCGCGCTGGGTAAAGTCACTGTTACCGGCGCCGGTGTTACGAAACTCGTCGTAGGTAGCACAGAAATCATCGGTTCCACATAATGAGGTTCAATATAATTATTGCTCATGTCTTCTCTTCTTAATTCTACGCCTTGCCTTCCAGAGTTAACAGAATTAACTCCAATTCCAGGAGCTTGCTTTCTTTGTCCTTGACCAGGTCCAGGTCCTGGTCCAGGTCCAGGTCCTTGTCCACTAACCATTCCAGATCCTTGATCATTAAGCAGCGTAATCTTAGCAGTAAGTGGAATTTTAGTTTTCGGGCTATGAGACGTCGAAACCGATTGTCTAGAACTCTGAGACCCAACAGACAGAGAAGTAGTATCTGATTCAGTCCCTCTATAAATATTCTGTGAAATTTTATTTCTTCCAGATTTTGGAGACCAAGTTGATCTTGTTTGTCTTGTAGAGGGTGCAATAATTGGTGCAGTTGTCGACTCAGCAGCTTCTTGGCTCGGAAGATCCTTCAGTTTCTTCAACTGCTTCAAAACTTCAGCGTAGCTGACGACTTTGTGAGTGCAAGCGATGAATTCCGGTTTAGAATTCCATTGGTTGTAATCAATATAAAATCGCGTTTGAAGCCAGATCCATTGTTGTCCTTTGGTGAGAAATCTGTAGTGGCAAGAAGTCCCTTCGCCTTTTTGCATCAGAGATTCGTGGCAAGAGACAACTTTGTCCAGGTCGTCTACGTGGTAGTAATCGTATCCAGAAGTTCCAAGAACCTCAAAAGGTAAGTACCCGATTATTGGAGGCGCTCGGTGGTCCAGGAAGAGAAATTTCCACTCCAAACTGTGACGAGAAGTGAACTCTAGCTTGGTGTTGTCGATTAATGACATATATTGGATTAGATGGGGAGTTAGGAGGCGACCAGTGCCAATGAAAATTACTTTAGAGTCGCTGGGGTTTGTGGAATAACGGCTGCTGGGCAAAAGAGACTCGATGTCAGAGCTGGAACGAAAGTATCCGACGAAGCGGATCAGTTCGTAGGTAGGTTCTTCTTGGAGATTGAGGTTACCACGTTTTATGTGGCAAGTGAAGGAGACTTGGTGCTCTTCTTTGATTTGTTGGTGGTCTATAATTGGACTGGGGTTGAGGAGGACGTTGTAAAGAAGAGATTGGTCTTCTTCGTAAGTTATCTCGTAGATTGTCGAGTTGGCCAGCTCGCTGGGAAGGTAGCCCAATAGGGAAGTCACGCTCTCAGATGCGTAATAAATGCGACCATTTGAGGAGAAGATCATTATAAAACCGTCCAAAGCTTCGAGGATTAGATGCGTGAATTCTTCGTTGGAAAGGAAGGACGGTTTCCAGTCTTCTTGGATCTCGTGGACGCGAGATCGTACTGATGACTCTGGAAATTTTTTTAAGGTACTTTCTTAACTATTGACGTTTTTAAAGATATAAGCTCATCCTGATATTATACTCATCAAATGCTTTCATTTGAGTACCCACATGCATTTTTGATATATTTTTCATGTATACATATATATAAATATATGAAAAATTGATGTGGGTACTCAAATGAAAGATTTCGATGAGTGTAACATCGGAATGAGCTTATATCTTTTAAAATGTCAATAATTCACAAGATATAACATCATTTCTTAATTATTGATATTTTTAAAGATATAATATAATATTTTTAAAGATATAATATAATATTTATATATATGTATACATGAAAAATACATCAAAATGCATGTGGGTACTCAAATGAAAGCTCTTGATGAATGTAATAACGGGATGAGCTTATATCTTTAAAAATGTCAATAGTTCACAAGATACAAAGTCATTTCTTAATTATCGATATTTTTAAAGATGTAAGCTCATCCCAATGTTACACTCATCAAGAGCTTTCATTTATAATATATATATAAATATATGAAAAATTGATGTGGGTAATCAAATGAAAGGTCTTGATAAGTGTAACATCGAGATGAGCTTATATCTTTAAAAATGTCAATAGTTCACGAGATACAAGGTAATTTCTTAATTATTCTCTTAATAACATAGATTATAATTTTTAAATAATCAGTTATGATAATTACCATTATGATTTTTTAAAAACGATATTGTCGATTTTAATACCGTGGATTTATCCATTTTACGTGTGTTGGTACTGACCATACTGCCCAACTCATTGACCAGCATATTAAATTGATCTCGTCTTTTTTTCTCACTTAAATTTCTTGATTTTCTGAAAAAAAAAAAAAAAAAAAAAAAATTTATATGAAAAAGCAATTTTTATTTACATCTAAAAAAGAAAATTCGAGAAATTTCGATTAATTAAAACAATCAGCCCATTTGAAGAATTAATTTACAAAATATGACTCACCTCTTTGTGTCATCTTTGTCATCAATATCATCGTCCATAGTTTCACTAAAGAAAAAAAAAATAAATTGAATTTTTTAAACTACTAATTTTAAAAGTAGAAAATATAATTCTGAATAAGGAGTAAAAACGCGCGCATGTTTATTATTACTGACACTTGTCAGTCACGTGGATCTTTTGAAAGTCTAGTAATAATATCTTTTAAAAATTTTCAGACAAATGAAAGTTTTTTTTTTAATTTTAACATTGAGTTACTTGAATTTAGTAGCGATTGACTAGAAGATTAATTAATTAAAAATGAAAAGTAAACAGAAAATGATTACGTCAATCAATAATCGCGACAAAATTATGGAATAATTCAAGAAATAATTGAATTGAATGAACGATAGTAGTTGAAAAATAACAAAATAAATATTTTTAATAATAAACGATTAAATAAAATAGTAAACTTAGGTAATACTTACTCTGATTGTCCTGTTGAACTCATAGTGACATAACTAGCCATTGTTGCTTTTTTTAATAACACAGTACTTGCGTAATTATATTAAAATACGCCTAATGGCGGCAGTTATGTTACACACAATTTAGATTATTGTATTAGTTATTATTTGTATTTGTAATTAGTTATAGACCTCACTAGAGCACTTGATTGTTAACTTTTTGTTTACAACCATTACATAATTCAATATTTACGTGTGATTATTTTTTTTTCGTCACATTATCACCACCGTGTTGTATATAATCAGTACATGTGTGTATAGCCAATAAATACATGAATGTTTGCTTGTATAGAAGCTTTCAAATAGAAGAAGTTAAATTTTATCCGGTCAGACGGCGTGCACTACTGACGCAATTTTAATGATGCAATGGCAAGGAATACCGACAAATTAATGGCTAGTAAAAAAAGTACTTATTGCCAAGACACTTGTTAGATGTTGGAATGTATTTATTTGTATATTTTTAGATTCTATGCTTGTAGACTGGGTTGGTGAAATTTTTGGAGCACCAAAATCACTAGATACACCAGTTACTTTTACTCTTACTATTACTTAACACGGTATGCGCTTTTTTGCCGAGTCGCGGTCACAATACGCCTGGGTATATATAGACCTTGACGTCAGCTACGCTGTTCGAGAAATTACTTACAGCGCAGTTGCGAATCTTATCAAGGACAAACGCGGAAAATAAATGTCGCGAATATCTCGGTGAGGAGGAGAAATTGTTTGAAAATTCAATTTGAATTATCGGGAAATACATAAGAAAAAAAATTTTGAAATTATGAAAATCTTGAAAAAAAAATCGGCTGCCCAATTTTAAAACAAAGTAACTGCAAAATTTTTATAGTTGATTTTTTTCAATATTGCTGCATTTTTTATAGCTTTTAGATCTTAATTTTTCTTAAAAATATTTATATTCAAGTATTTTCTATTAATAAATTCAATTTTTTATCAATTTGGAGCGCAAATTTTAATAAGAAGAATTTTTTAAAATCTTAAAATTGTCAGTTACTGAATTTTGAAATTATGAGCAGCCGAAATACAAGCATGGTATTTAATTTCCACTCACCAGGATGAACGTCAGGATGCTCAGCTTCTGCTACTCCTAAAAAATAATAAAATTAATTAATTAAAAAATTCAATCTTTCTTATAAAAATAATTTAACCATAAATAATTTGTCTCTTTACCTTGTCAGTCCTTAGGTTGACTATTTTTTCTTCATCAACATTGATTTTATGTAAAAGTCATTGTTCATCTGCTTTTTTCATTATTCACAATCAACCCACCCCTCACTTTTCACTATTATAAAATTCATCACTTCACTTTTCACATCACTTCAAAATGAAAATTAAGTTAGCCGACACTCAACAATTTTTGATTTTTTTTATTAATTAAAAATTAGAACTAAAAAACTATTTTTAAAAAATTCGACGTATAACTTTTAAAATTTTCTACAGATGAAAATTTTTGTTTTAATTTTTTAAAAATTATTTTTCAATAAAATAAATTACAAAAATTTTCAAATCTCAGCTAATTTAATTTTCACCACTTCAAGCTAAAATTTTTTATGAAATAATCTTTACTACACCATAAATACACTTCATGCTTATTCCTACCACTTTAATCACTTCATTTATATATTTATTGATATAAATACTGATTTAAAGATGATACTAAAATTAGCCGACGTTTCTAATTTTTTTTATTTATTAAATTGGAACAAAAAAATTTTTTTTTAATTGCACTTAAAATTTTCCAAGTTTTTTACAAATGAATTTTTGTTTTTAATAATTTTTTCAATAAGAAAAATTATAAAAATTTTTAGATGTCGGTTAACTTGGTTTTCATACTTAAAGTACTCCTAAAAATAATTGTCATCAACTTTTCGCTTAATTTTCTTATATGAAAATTAAGTTAGCCGACATCTAAAAATTTTTAGAATTTTTTTTATTAAAAAAATTATTATAAAAAAATTTTTTCAAAATATCATTTGTAAAAAACTTGAAAAATTATAAGTGCAATTTTTTGAAAATAATATTTAGTTTTAGTTTAGTAATTAAAAAAGAACTAAAAAAAATTAACAATGCCGGCTAAATTTAGTATTATTTTTCTTATACGAATTAATTTTGTATATTAAAAAAATTATTAAATTTATAATATTGAAAATAGCAGACTGAAAAATTTTTTTATTTCTATCGCAATACTTCAGAGAAAAAAAAACTGTATTTTAAATAAATAATTACAAAAAACGAGAATGAAAATTATTTAAAATGTCCAACAGAATAATTAAATGTCTGCTATATAGCTTCATTTCCATTCTATCGACATTTAATTTAATAATTTTCTATTAAAAATATCTTTTAATATTATTCAGTACGCATTTATTTACTTTTTTTATTGATTACCTCCGTGTTATGTCAAAAAAACTAAAATAACAATTACAAACCCCTCATATCATCGGATTATTCACTTCCATTGTCCACCGCGACCGGCCATGTTATGGTTGGATGTTTGCAAACACGAACGACCTCGAAGCGAACCCCCGCTGACTTCCGCGCACCAAGTTCGCGCCGAATTTTCTCTCAACAAAAATCTTTTATTATTTATTATTAAAAAACTTTTTATCAATTTTATTAAATTAATTAATTCGTAATAATAATAAAATTAATTAATTTTATAATTAATTATTATTAAGAAAATATAAAAATTAATCCCGGAAATTCAAACTCCGACGGTTGCTGCGCGGAAAGTTGCGCAGTGGTAAAACTATGCGCGCGCAAATAACGCCACCCGTTCCCGCGGTTTTGCACACGACACACCTTAGACCGGCTCCAGCTCTGGCACGGTACTGTCCCGCGGCAACTTTTGGCTCTTTTATATTTTATAAATGTATATTATGATAATTAATAATTTATTTAAGCATAATTATTGTTCCAAGGATCGTAAGTATCGAGTTAAATAGCAAATTTGATTAATTATTTCATGTCTATATATTTAAATAAGAATAAATGATCTAAGGTCATACTTCAGTGACATTTTGCAGTCAAATCTGTCAATTATTTATCAATCAAGCTCGTGTATAAATATTTCTATTATAAATAGTCAATTTTTTTTTATCAAGCATCTAAATAAATAAATTATCAATTATTTTAAATAATTTAACTAGTAAATACAAAATTTAATGACATTAAAATTAGCTGTCATGATTTAAAAGCAGACATTTGACAGTTTTTGATTTTTTGAATAAAAATTATGAGAAAAAAAATATTTTTTAAAAGTTGCACTTCAAATTAATAAAATTTTCTATACGTCAATTTTTTTAATAAAAAAATATTCAGATGTTAGCTAATTTAATTTAGATAAATTATTTTATTTATGATATTGAAGTTAACAGCCACTAAACAATTTTTCAATTTTTTTTTTAACAGACAAATTTGTTCCGAAAAATTATTTAAAAAAAATTGCATTTTTAATTTTTTTAATTTCTACAAACCAATTTTTTTAATAATTTTTTTCGGGTCATAATTTATTTGTTACAAAAATTTTTAAAATTATTAAATATCTACTAAATTAATTTTCATCAAAATTTACTGTACTCGAGCTTGATGTCAGTCTAAGTTTTCATCTCGGTTCCGCGAGTCATTTTTAAATATCTTCCAAGTCTTTAACAAAAAAACAATTTTTTTTTTTCGTACTCCAAGTATTATAATAGTTAATCAGTTTTAATTATTCATGTCTAGTAGCCAGTATAATTAGTGTAATGATGTTTAACAGTTCATAATGATAGTTTTCAAGTTTTAAAAGTCTAGATATCAGGATAGTTCATAGCTCATCAGTAATGATATAAGTAGTGTCTAGTTTAGCCAGTGTTAGTAGTGTAGGAATATGTTTATAGTTAGTGTGATGATAAAAATGAAAGTGGTGCTGGTTCCTGCGCTAAAGATCAATTCCAAGCTCTCATCAAAGGTAAATTTTAAAATATAATTATATTTTCACTACAGGTACAATTAATTAATAATAAATTTATATTTTTTTTTTTTTTTTCAAGATTACAGCAAGTTAGAAGTTTTCAGATGCTGATGCTGATGCTTCAGGTGGTGAGTCCTAAAATATTTTCATTAATTTTTTATAATACTAAAATTAGCCGACGTTCAATAATTTTTATTTTTTTTTTAAACAATTTAATTGCAAGTAAAAATATACTTAAAGCAAATTGCACGCATCATTTTTCCAATCTTCTACATGTGAAATTTTTTTTGTAATAATTTTTTCATTAAAAAAAATTATAAAAATTTTCAGATGCCGGTTAATTTAATTTTCATTAATTTTTTTTACCTTGATTCATTAATATTTCTATCCGATCAATTTTTTAATTAATATTTCCAAGGAAAAAATATATTTCTTGATAAAAAAAAATCACAAAATTTTTCAAAATAATTCATTTTATTGAATCATTAATTACCGAGTATAATTCAATTAATTTCACGTCTAAGATCAAATTTAGATTTCGTCTCGCTTCTTAGCTTCCCTTCGCGTGATTTAAACCCACGTAATTTAACCCGCTCCCAGGGTGTAATTTTATCAACCTTATCTTCAGTATTAATTGTCGACATTAATTGATCCATCATAAAATCCACCGAAGTTGAAGATCTCGACGTTGATCTTTGATCCAAACTCCCAGTCAAATCACGCGTATCAGGCCTGTTTTTTAGAAACCTAGGAGTTTCCAAGTCATTGGTCCAGTTAAACTTGCTGTCTATCAACTCTTTAGATTTTGCGTATTCATCCATAGTTTTTCGAACCAAAGCATCCAGGTCAATGTCGTTAGCCTTCAATCTCGATAAATCAGAAGTCAAATCAGGAGTAATATTTCTATTGCTCCTTAAAAATTTAACATCTTGGCTTTTAATCTTCACCTTGTTCCTCAATTTAAGCGTTTCTTGATCAGGTTCTTTGCTAACATTAGTCAAAATATTTTTACTCATTATTTCTTCGAGGGAAGGTACATTTATGACATTAACTCGTTTTGTCGGTTTATTTTTTATAGAATTATCAGATACTGAGCTTCTGATATTTTTATTCCAATTCACTGATCGCGCTGGTTCCAATTGAAGCTTCAATGATTTTTGATAAGAATTTTTATCACTCGATCCTATAATCTTTTGGTTTATTTGCAATCGCTTATCAATATCATTAGTTTCTTTCGATAATCCGTTCCAATTATATGCCATATTTTTTTTATTAAATTTATTGGTTTTATTTTTAAGACTGGGTCTTAATTTTTTAATTATCAATTCTTTGACTACTTGATTTTTTATTATCTGGTTAAAAATATTTTTCATTAAATTATTTTAATAATAAATCAAATTAATTAATTTAAAAAATTACCTGATAAGCAGCTCGTGATACTAAACAAAAATTTTTTAAATCATTTATCGACAGATACTTGAGTAAATTATTTATAAAATTTATTGGCAATGTTAATAGGTATTTTTTATTTACTATTTTATCAATACAGTCTACTGTTGATTCACCTGAAATTTAATTTATAAAAAATTAATTTAGCACAAAAATAAATAAATAAATTTTTAAACATTTATGACAATACTAAAGTTAGCCGACGTTCTTAATTTTTTTTTAATAATTAAATTAGAAAAAAAAAATGTTTTTTTAAAATTGCACTTACAGTTTTTTACAAATAAAATTTTTTATTATTTTTTTGTAATAATTTTTTTAATAAAAAAAAATTCTAAAAATTTTTAGATGTCGGCTAACTTAATTTTCAATAATAATAAAGTTAGCCGACATTTTTGATTTTTTTATTTTGCTTAATTTATTAAATTATAACTAAAAATATTTTCAAAAAATTGCACTAATAGTTTTTGAAGTTTTTAACAAATGAAAATTGTTTTTTTATTTTTTTGTAATAATTCTTTGATAAAAAAAATAATAAAAATTTTTAGATGTCGGCTAAATTAATTTTCATACATTTATGAGAAAATTATGAATCACGTCTAAGGTAAAAAAAAATAACAATTACCAAAAATAAATCTAATATCTCTAGACTTTTCACTCCACTCGCTAAAATTAATACTTATTACTCCTGGATATTTATGTGGTCCATTAGAAATTTTCCAATGAAAAATTTTAATCTTAAATAATAATACAAAAAAAATTATCAATAATTAAAAAATATAATAGCAGTACCTCGTCGTTTAAAACTTTAATACCGTAGTAATCCCTGGAAGGTGCAGGAGCAACAGTATATATTTCTAAATAAATAGACATTAGGTTTGATAGTGATTATTATATAATTAATTAATTAAAAAAAAAAAAAATAAGCATCAATTTTTTTAAATAAACAAAAGAAAGTTGGCTTCACATATTTTATTTCAATCGATATGAAGATGAAGATAAATATATAAATGTTTTCGAAGTAAAAATGGAAAGTCAGATGGCATCATATAATAATAATAATTAATAATTAATATTAATATACATGTATATATAATATTATATAATATAATATAATTTTATCATATAATATAGTAGTAATAATAATAATAGTTGTAACAATATACAAGGAAGGCTATAGAGTAATATCACAATGCATGATTCGTAACTTTGTAAATTGGTTTGTTGTTTTTAAACAGTATGAAAATGTCAAGTGCGTCTACAATTATTTATTAAACGTGAAAAAGTATTGTTTTATTAAAAATTGCAGAGTAAAAATATTTGGCAAACAAATGGACGAATGCACATTGGTATTTTTAATGTGCAATTTATTTTATTTATTTAAAGACATTGCAGTTTTTTTTCTAATTTTATTTTAGTAAAAAACAATTTTAAAATTGCACGTTTAAATTAATTGATATGATGTCTAGGCGTGCTAGTGATTGACAATAACAATAGTAATGAAAATGAAGAATAAATAGTATGCACTAGTGTACATGCAAAGTCTTATTGATGGAATTATTTTTTAATCGAATATAAAATATTTAATCACTTATTTATTAATTAATAAAAATTAAAATGCTCTTTAAGCATATCGTTGTATCTCGATGGAATTATTTATCATTTTCATTCATTTTTAATTTAAAAAAAATTTTTTTAATAGTAGACATTAATTACTGGCTTTATTTTTTTTTTTTTTTTAAACGAACCATAAGTCTTATTAAATTATTTTATTTGTTCACTTTTTAATAAACTAGCCGTTAAATAAAGTAAAAAATTATTTAGTCACTTTAAATCTAAAACTTTCATCGAATGTCATTATTAAAAATAAATTTATATGTATCTATCTATATATATTTATTTATAATTGAAAATGAAAATTATTGATTTTAATGGTCACAAGCGCAAGTACTTGTATGCATAAATTTAATAGCAATAATAAAATTAATAATAATAATTTTAAATATTATTATTATTTATTTATAATCTTAAAGACATAATAAAGATATTATTATTGAGTATAGTAATAAATTGTAAATGTAAATATTTAATTATGGAAGAACAGATTTGCACATTGCATTAGCAGTTTACTTTATTATTATTATTTTTTTTTATATATTAAATGTTTTAAAAATAAATTATTACTTTCGATATGTTTCACTATATTTGTACCATCCACTTATTAATTCTCATAATTTTTTTTATTAATCTTATTAATTAATTAACGCTTTAATTATCAACAATTGTCGCGCGATTTAATTTATTTTTAAAACATTTAATATAATAATAAATATATTATTGTTTTTCGAGTATGAAAAATTTATGATAGATAGCAGTTCAATTTCTTTAATTAATTATTAATTATTATTAATTAATATTAAAGAGAGTAAAATATTAGTCCTTATTGTTTATGGCGATAGATAATATTAAATAGTAAATAGTAAATTTTAATTCAATATCGAAGCTATTGTCAGTCTGATTATCGCTTGTAAATATTGTGACAAAAAATGGATTCTGCTGGTCGGTGACAGAATGAAGTATTATAATTTATAACATATAATCAATAATTATTAATTAATTACATATCTAATTTTTTTTTCTTATTAAAAGTAATGATTGTGAGAGTGATTAAATATTAATATGGTGGTAGATTATGAGTGCATGACTGAAACGGAAGAGTGAGTAAGATCATTGTCGTCTTGGCAAATGCTCGAGGACGTGGTCGTATCTTCGGCAGGGGCTGCCGTTATCGTCAGCTGCCGCTTTTCCATGTGGTTCAAAGTCTTTTCAATGGCCCTGAGACGTTTTTCCAGGCTGGTGGTCCCCAAAATCCCGACCTGCAGTTGTGGTCCGAGAGGTAATATCGCGAGAATCCACCACGTCCACGAGGGACCGTCTGGTAAACGGATCCAGTCTTCTTCCGGCGTTGGCATTTCGCCAAATACTCGCTCTATTTCTTCTTGTTGGATTGGTGATACACTTGACCACCACTTTTTACCTTTTGACCATACCTACAATTTTTTTTTAATTAATTTCATTATTTTTTATCCATTTTTTTAATTTTTCTCTATAAAATTCAAAATTTTAAATATTTATTACACCAATAATAATTATTGATAACAATCTTTTAAATTTGATTTTAAAAAAATTAGTTTTCCTTCAATTGATTATATTTTTTTTTTTTTAATTAATTTAATTATTTTTTATTCATTTTCTTAATTTTCTTCTATAAAATTCAAAATTTTAAATATTTTTCATACCAATAATAATTATTAATAACAATCTTTTAAATTTAATTTTTTAAATATTAATTTTTCTTCAATTGATTATATATATATATATATATATATATATATATATATATATATATATATATATATATATATATATATATATATATTTGTTATATTTTTAATTAATTTCATTATTTTTTATCCATTTTTTTAATTTTTCTCTATAAAATTCAAAATTTTAAATATTTTTCACACCAATAATAATTATTGATAAAAATCTTTTAAATTTAATTTTTAAAAAATTAGTTTTTTTTTTCAATTGATTGTATTTTTTTTTAATACAGATCAATTTTTTCCCACTAAAAAAAAATTAACGAACCTTGTCATGAAGTTCTCTAACAGTTGACAAACATTCTAATGGAATCGGTGAATCACGAATAAGTTCAACTTCCGCAGTATCATAACCGTCTCTTTCACCGCCAGAGAGCACTCGGAATCTTCTACCACCCACGGTGCTTAAAATACTACATCCATCTTTCATTAAAACTCTATCTCTTATCTCCAAAACGGTCCCGTATTCCGCGTATCTGCAAAATAAAATAAAAAATTTATTAAACCAAAAATTTTCGTGCCAATTAATTTAATTAATGATAAAAATTACTTGAAATTAAAAAAAAAAAAAACTAGCTAGACAAAGAAGCAATTAAACAAGTAGCAAGTCTTATAATAAAATAAAAGAGTTAAAAATAATCACTGACCTTTTGCTACCTGTGGCTTCGCGATTGAGGCAAGCGGCAATGCCAAAGTGCCTGACCCCACTCTCAACACAACGGCGTACCATCAGCCTGTATCGCGGCTCGTAAACAAACAGCGGGCATGCGACACAGGGGAACGCCGTCGTACACACGAATACCGCGATGTTGTGCTGATTATTTCCCAAAAGTCCTGAACCCTGGATTAGCTCGAGTCGGTGATTTGTTGCTCGCGATGAGTACTCCGTCGGTGCTATAGTCTTGAGTGCTTTCTCCACAAATTCGGTTACCGTTTTTTGATTACTTGCCAAGTACTGCAATTATTAAATTTTAATCCAATTAATACACGATTACAAAAATCAGCACTTTGTTGTGAAAAATTATATGTAAAATTTTCAATTCATTTTTTTTTTAATTAAATTAAAATTCTGGTTAAATGATAAGAGATACGGAAAAAGTGATAAGATTTTTTTTTTGTAGGAAATTTAATTTTTTACAAAAAAATTTATCATATCGACGTTCTAATTAGCAAATTGTCTAACTCCATTCTAGAGAATCTTCTATTTGTACGAAAAAAATAATTAGTTAAAAATTTATTATTACTTTAAAAAACCATTTAATATCATTATTATCTAATAGAGATATAATATTTAGGTTTGAATCATTTAAATAATTTATAATTGGATTATTGCTACATCAAAATGTTAAAAAATCATCCTTTAAAAAATAAGGAGTCAGACAAATTGCTAATTAGACCGCCGATATGATTTTTTTATATCTTGAATATTTAACCCAGAGTTTAAATTTAAAACTTTTATAATTACACGGAAAAAAGTAAACTGTATTAAATAATATTCGATTTATAATAAGTAATGATCAACTGGAAAAAATTACCATTTCAAACAATAAAATCGTGATTTTAACAATCACATTATAATATTTATTATTTAAATGCTACTATTTATTATTTACATGGAAGAAAATACTATTTCAAACAGTAATATTCGCTATGTAAAAGTCGAAAATGTTAAAGTATAATAATTAAGAATTTTGACTTTGATATTTATCATTTGGTACCTAAAAAATGATCGCATGATATGTAAAAAATATAAACTACAGTTACTAAATTTCTATACAAGCAACGTCAATATTTACAAAGTAAAATGATAAATTTTAAACACAACGCTAAAAATCAAACTATAATTATTGATTTGCTTGGACTGGTAAAATATATATTTTAAGAGTAGAATTTATACTGTTTCAAATATTAAATTCTTCGAGTGTGAGACCTTCCCCTTCTCCTCATAGGAGAATAGTATAGACTGTATATTAAAACGGCAATTTTAACTGTTTGAAACTGTAATTTTTTAAGATGAGAGAGTTGTTATTTACTATAGTAACAGCTACTAATTACATTTTCGATATTAAATTATAAATTGTGGCTTTTACTCTTTCTACATTGTTTTGTAATATTTAGATTTGTCCCACCCCGATGTCCGCTGTACTGTTTGAAACTACAATAATTAACCGAAATCCAAGTGAATTTACAGTTTACTTTTTCCCGTGTAATGCTTTATCAATTTTACCAACTCTAATTTTTTTTTGGTAAATTTTTTTAAATTAATAATTTTTGCTCCAAATAATTAAAAATAGAGACCATAAATTTTTCACATAACACAATACAAGCCACAATTAAAAATCAATTAATGAGTAAATATTACATCAGCGAGAGATGTAACACAAAGTGGACATGCTGATGAGTAATCGAGACAGCGATCTAAACACATCCAACAATACGTATGTCCGCAAGGTGTTGTAACAGGTTTCCATAATAAACGGCAACACAAAATGCAATCCAAATCACCTGTAGCTACGGTACTACTTCCTGACAATGGCGGAAGTAGAATTTCAGCTGGCATTCGTTCAACTCCTATTTAAAAAACAAAATAAAAAAATCATTATTAATTTTCTTTTATTTAAATTCATTTTTTTATCAACAATTAAAAGCATCGAATCTTACTTTTTAATTTTTCAACTTCCTGATAAATACGGTCTAGTAAAATATGTAATTTAACATTGCCTTGAGGTACATTGTTGCTCACCCTCCGGCATATTGCCTGTAAAATAAAAATACAACAATTATTACCATATTATAAATTATAAATAATAATAAAAAAAAAACATGTAGTCGGACGAAATGGTGATTGATATCAGAGAGCAAAAAATAAAGAGAGACAGAATAATGTGACACGGTATACTCTACTGAAATCGATAATCTCGCAGCCGCGCACGAGACTTAACTTTATTAATCATTGACATGAATTTTAATTGTTTACCTGGTTATCAATTATTTAATCATAGATGTTATTTTATTGATCTATTTGTTGTTAGTTATGTTTTGTAACTTGTAATTTATTATTACCTGGGTAAATTCTTCTTCGCTACTACTATTATCTTCGCAGTCTGATGAATTAAGGGCCGGACGTCGGTGTCGTTGACTTGAATTCAAAATCCGTGATGCGCGGTAATGATAGTGATGATTATGATGATGGTCACGGGTTCTTCTTAATCTTACATTGCTTTCAGTAAAAACGTATGGTCCTCGCGATACTGTACTTCGTCGTAAATTTAATAACACACGATGTAGTACCTATAAATAAATAAATAAATAAATAAATAAATAAAAATCTTCATTACATTTTTTTAAATTAATTAAAAAATATTTAAATCAATTCTTCAAAAAAAAAAAAAATATTCTTAATAATTCAATTAATTTTTCTTAACAAAACTATTTTTTTTTCCCAATGAATTTCAATTTTAAAAACAAAAATGATTAATAAGAAATAAAACTCACTCTGGTTAATTCATGGCGAATATTTTGAGTATTTTTATCAATTGCTACACTAGTACAAAAAGCTACAAAAGCTTCTTCATGTCTTCCTAGAGCTGACAGAGCTACACCTCTTCTGTAATGACCCTATATTTGATTAAATATACAAAAAAAAAATTAATTATTAATGCATTTAAAATGTCTCTTACAATCTAGATTTTTTTTTACTGTAATGTTGATAAAATATGGAGCAACGATATATAGCATAGAATTGTGTGTTGTTAGTTGATATACATGTACGTAATATGTTGTACAGTAGACTATTGTCGTTACCACGCGAATGTTATTGCTTTATGCATACTCATTACGTCATTTATTGATTTTTATCTTGAGTGAGTAACGATTTAGATGATGAAAGAGCAATTTAATAAAATTTTTCACCAACTATTTCGCAGATACTGAATCGGGGGTATAAATGCAAAATGATAATTTATCTGTGGGAAGACTTTTTGAAGCAAAAAAAAAATATTGCACGCCTTCTATTGCATGGATATAATATAACTAAACTTATAACTAAGTTAAGAATATAAGGAATGAATTTATGAGGTGAACATTTTGAGGTTGAAACAAAGTTATGGATTGGAATTGAGTTATAAAATATTGAATCAACATGCTTGATAAATAGTTTATTCATACGGCAATAAATATCTTCAATTACACGTACAGCTTCAAATTAATCGCGTCAATAGAGTATGACTAAGGTTACCCAGTACTGATTATGATGACGGAAGTTGTATAACTGTTATAAAACCGGATATCTTTAATTCTGTCATAAATATTAAAGACATAAATATTTAAGGACTTTAGTTTAATTTTGAGGATTAGAATTTCGTTGAGGGTGTGATAGTGTTTAGTTTTATTTATGATTATAAATAATATAATGTAATGCCAAGTTTTAATTACCTTTCCCCAGTCGGGTCGTAGGCGCACAGCGTGATCGGCATCGTTCAATGATGCCTGCGGCCTGTTTAGGATGAGCAGAACGTTAGCTCGATTGCTAAAGTGAAGTGGGCTGTTTGGTGCTAGAACGTAATTACGGAAATTAATTAGTCCTCGTTAATGCAGTCATTTGTTTTCAATATTATTATTATGGTAATTATAATTGTGTGGGATTTAGCTTCTGGTTTTGATAGCAGAAACAAATCTCTTTAGTAATTGATTAATTGGTTTTTAATAGTCGTTTTTTTTTCTTGAAAAATTTGTAGGTAAAATTTTTAAGTAGTTGAAGAAATAAAATTAATTACTTAGATATATTGCTCAATTAATCTAACTGTTAATAAATATTTACACTGTTAATTAATATAAAATAAAATAAAGTTTATGATTTGAAATGTCACTGGGAAATGATAGAAATTTTTCAGCATAATTAACATATTTATAAGATTTATTAAACATACATTTTATTTATTTAATAGCTATTGCAGAAATTTTAGTTTTTATTGAAAAAAAAAAAAAAAAAACATATTAAATAAAAATGAAAATTAAACAATGCTGCAATAAAACGAATTGATGGGGGCGATACAATGCATTGTTTTATTATTATCCTGTTCGGTTTTAATAGTAAACCAACTTTCATAATATCTCTTGTAACTTTGCGTAACAAACTGTTACTTATCGTTCCACTGGTCCAGGTATTTCACAAGATACTTTTATCTACTAATATATAACTGGTTACCAATTACATTAACTGTTATATACCAATCACAATATTTCGTCATAAACTATTAGGATTTCATTAAATCTAATTGTTCGAAATTTATTTAAGTCTGGGTTGGTATTAATTTAGCAATAAATCTTTATTTATATATATATATATATATATATATGATACCCGAATATTTTATTTTTTTAAATTTGTGTTTGCCAATATAATAAAAGAGATTGTGAGAAATAGTGAAGTTTAAATTACATTGACACCGAGTACATCGAACTTAAGTAGCTTTCAAGCGAATGTCGAGGTCGATATTATCGAAGCGTTAAATTGACGTTCTCGTGCAAATTATACGTGTCATTATTTTATACTCTTTTAGTACAATATATATGTATACTATTCGCTAGTTAATTTTATAGTGTTGTATCATTAGACATCTTGCTTAAACATATATTTATTTATTACCTCATATTTATATGCAAATAAAAAAAAATTCTTTATTGTTTATAAAATAATAATAATAATTTTTTATCATATTTGAGAAAATTATTATTTTTTTTATGTAAAATAAATAATTTTTTAAAAATTAACCCCGAGAAAAAAAAATTCTTTATTGTTTATAAAATAATAATAATAATAAATTTTTATCAGATTTAAGAAAATTATTTTTTTTTTTGTAAAATAAATAATTTTTTTAAAATTAACCCCAAAAAAAATAAATGACAAACAAATAATTAAAAGAAAAATTTATGTCAATTAAAACAAATTCCCGTGTCTTAAAAGTGAAATAACTAACTAAATTATGTCTCAAGAATAAAGATTTATTTGTCAAGTTACGATATCATAAATCTAAAGAAAAGCAGAAGCTCTTATAGTATATAGTTAAGTGGTAACAGAAAATAATGCAGTAAAGCCTTACATTTTAGTACTATACGATCTTTGAAGTATTTTTGCTGTCATACATTGTACAAAAGTACAACTAAATCGACCTTCGTCGGCTAAGAATCCCAGAGCTCGAGTTAACGGCCCAGTAATTTGCAATAAAGGGATCGTCTACATTACACTGAACCTCAACTGAAGTGGTATTATATATGGAGGATCATTATTATTAGTATCGTCATTATTATTATTATCATTATTATACGTGAAGAGTAATAAAGTGTAGAGAACGATTGGATGAGCAAGTGAGAAGAGTAGGCATGCCATCAGAATGTACGTGGCCGCGGGTAACCGACCTTTACGTAACGTTAGTCTGTTTAGTTTGTACTCTCGTATACTATTATAAGTATTTATATTATATGATACTATATATGCTTCTTCCACATGCACTTACATAGAATCACGATGCGATCTGTATCATTGCAGCTGCAATAACTTTACTATTCATTTTTTTCTTACCTTTTAAATATTTTTCAAATTACTAAAACACTAGAATTTTTTATTTTTTAATTATAAAATCTGATTAAAATATTTTTTAGAGACTGCATAAAATGCAAATTAAAATAATACTCTACTCCATTTAACCCCGACTGCAAAGAACATTTTTATTTTTTTTATAAAAAATTTAAATTGCAAAAATCCCATTACCTAGTTTTTATAAATGTTACAAACTGGAAAAAAAAATATGTCCTAGAAGTAAAACTAATCTCCATACGCGGTTAGAGTTTATTATTATTATATTAAACTATTTTTGCCTCCTTTTGTCGCATTCTATTGACATACGGAGTTATCACAGCAGGAAACCGGACGTGGTTAAATAAAAACAACGACATTCTTTAAATAAAACTTAACATAAATCTAATTAATAACAACAACAGCAATTAAAAAATAAATGAATTAAATAATTAGTCATAAATGTCTTATTTTTATTTTTAAACTAAAAATGATATCGAATAAAATTTAATCAGATGATGGTATAAAAACCAGAGGCTAGCTTTGTTTAGTCATGATTTTTTTTTCACGGTCAAGTACCTCAGCCTTAGTTCTATGAAGGCCCCACTCGTTGATCTATTCTACTCACGAGCACGTCCACCAGCTTTCTCGATGACACTCGTCTACTCCTTGACCTCAATATTCTCGAATCTCGTTCAAGTTTCTTTCTTTCAGGCGGTATTATTTGCTTGGTTTTTTTGTATCACGAATTAAAAGTATAAATATATTTAGTTCCCTTGATACCGACTCAATCGATTCTCTTTTATTTTATACGTCTCAATCTCAAGTTTTTTCCACTCGTAAAAAAAAAAACAAATTATATACTAAGTAACAAGATTGAGATTAATAAATAATTCGAATTAAAATAATACAAAGAATAAGGAAAATTTATTATTCAAGTACTTAATTCTTGGTTTAATTATACTGCTATTATAGAACACTTTATTCAAGTCCATTGACTTCCTACTTAATGTTTTGGCTCGTCAAATTCGAATACCTGAATTTTAATGGTACGTTATATCATTACTCATTGTTACATGATTATATTGTTATAGCCTAGTTTTTTTTTTTTAGATAATTTAATTAAAAAAACTTAAATTACTTAATTTACTTTTACTAAAAAAAATTTCGTAATTTTTTTTCAGTTTAAAAAATCATAATAACAAAAACTTAAAATTGTTTTTTTGAAGGAATAAAAATATATTACCGATTTTAAAAATCTAAATTACAAATTTTTTTTATCACAAGTAGTAAATTAAATTAATATTTACACAAATAAATTATTTAAATCTACAATTTAATTTTTGTATTAGAAATTAAATTATTTGTGGAATAAAAATGATCAATCTCATAAAATTAATTCTTTACCAAAAAGTATTATAAATAAATTACCAAAAAAAAAAAAAATTAGGTAAATATTATTGAAAGTATATTTTAACAGTGAATTGACGCGTACAAGTGACGAATTCAATGTGTAACATAACATAATAGATCAAATGTTTATCCAAGTGACGAGTTGTAGTTACGGGCCACCGGCCACCACGTTCATGCGTGGCGACGTTTGCCTCCTCTACGCTATTATATATTTTATATACCTAACATTCTGCTATGTACTATTCTGGTGTATTATATACCCTATACTAGACTCTTTATATTATTCAATACAACAGTTAACTCTATAGATATAAACTATACTTCTATACTTCTCTAATCTTACATAAGCGTTTTTATTATGTAATTGAGACAACGGCGACCAATGCGGGCCATTCGGAGGACCGTTTAGTGGGCAAAATTTACCGGGAACTATTGCCCAACACTTATCTACCTAAAAACTATTTTTCCTCATACTTTCTTCTCTTAAAAATTTAATTTAATAATTTTGTTATTTAATAAAAATTTAATTTATTCAAATTAATTAATGACAATTATTGAACGGATAATTCCCGCAATATTTAAAACAAAACGTTACCAGCCAATTAATTAAATAAATTTTTTATTTAATTCCTAAATTTTAGTTTCGTGGATGTTTCATTAGATAATAACAAGCATAGCAGAGCGGCGTGGACGAGTAACTACTCAGCACGCGCTTCTATTCGCTCGGCTGGGACTTTAGTGTCAACGTAACCATTTATATAAATCTATCATTACGCAATATATACATATACATATATAAATTTATGCTGTAAAACGATAACTAGAAAGAGATAGCAAAGATTTGCTTTTTGGTCGCGGTAATTCGGGATTTAATTGGATTGTCTGGTGAAAATAGTGAAAAAGTACAATTATTGGCGACTGTATCGAGTCCAGTAGCTTTTTGACAATTAATATAAGATGTATGATGTATAAAAGGCTTGTGTCCGAGGGTAGGAATGTCTATGTGTTTAATAATAAATTAACAATAACAATTGAAACTATAATAAAGCGGGATAGGATATAAATAGGCAGAGTAAGAGATTGCATAACTGAATCGAGAATGATTGGAGTATGATTCATAAGGCCGGAGTCTCGGTGGTATAGCATACTCGCCATTTATACAATCTCGACTCGAGTCACATCAACTTATTATATATCCAGCTTAAATTCAATTTCACGCACACCGAATTACTTTTATATTCGCATCTTGTTAATAGGTGTATATGTGTATAGGTATAACTTAGCTAGGAGTTAGCATATATCATATGTAGGATCATACGTAGATACTGACAGATTTAAGAGTGTGGATCATGTCCATTAGTGCATGTGTGTTTTATTATTTTCATCTCACTTGGCTTTATCACTCTCTTTTGTACACGGTATTAATCTCCGTCATTCGTCGGTGTAATGTGTATATACTATTATGGTCTCTCTACTGTATTAATCGCAATTGATAGCTTACATTTCATTGTACTTGCTCGTATGATTCAATTTTTATTCTTTATTATGATTATTGTCTTCTAATTAAATAGAAATAATTATTTTATTTCATTAAGTTTATGATTGATAAGTAAAAATTATTTTATTTTAATTTATTAAAATATTTTAAATAAAATAACATTAAATTAAGTTTATGATTGATAAGTAAAAATTATTTTAAATTAAAGACTTTATTTTTTTTTATATAAAAAGAAATTTATTATTGATTTTGTTTATTTTGAATTTTTTCATTAAAAATTATAGTAATTTATGTTGAGAATTATTTATCTTAAAAATTACGATTTAAAATAATTTTTTATTAAATAAGAAAATTATTGGAAAAATTAGTAGTTTGCTCAAAAATTGAATTTTTAGTTATGAAAAAAAAAAAATATAATTTGAAACTTCCGAGCAACCGGAAATTTACTTTGGCATTTGCTTACAGATTTCAAATTGTCTTGTATCAACAAAACTCGGTAATTAATAATAAAAAGTGTATATTAGTATATTAGATAAAGCGTAAGAAGGAACTAGATCTTAGTGTGATAGATGGCATTTCGCCAGGATCTAACATAGTTTACATAACAGAGTTTGACAGTGAGTATAAGAAACACGTGACTGTCTTATCTTATCTGCATTAACGCAAAGTTACTTTTCATTTATAATCTTGCGTGTATTATATTAAATATACACACATATATCAATATTATGTACATATATACATAAACATTGATAATCATGTACCCATACCACGGTTCGATTTTAATATCTACCTCATATTAATATAAGCTTAAGTCACATCTCATATCGATTGAATCAATTAGGGCTCATGTGAATTCAAGTGTCATTTATATAACCCGATACAGTTTATCAAAGTAATTTGTAGTTTATTTTTATATAATTAGATATAAAATCTAATGTATTATTTTATATGCCGAATTTACAAATATATATTTATTTATATAAATATTTTAGGTAATTTTTATGTGTGTTACTTTTCTCAGACGGAGTTACGTATTGATAATTTCGTAATTATTACATGTCCTTCAATGAATTTATACGTAATATTTATTGAAATAATTTTATTACATCATTTTTATTTATGATAATTTTAATGTTAATTATAATTGATGATTATAACACTGGTAATTATCAATAACGAAATTACGTGGTTAATTATTTCGGTATATGGAAAAAAATAGTGTTACTTTGTAGTCGGTAAATAATACGGTATTTCTCAGACGCTAACTCTTCTGTCATTACAAATATTTTATTTATTACATGCTATTAAAACTGCTCTTATTGGCAATTTGCCAGGTAACTTTATAACAATATGCTATAAAATAAAATTTGGTGATTTATTTTAAAGAACATTATTCACATTCTCAGAAACTACTAAAAGGAAAAATATAAATGTTAAATAATAAACAATTCTGGTAAAATAAATATTTTATGTACCGTTTGGATTTACTTTCAAGTTTTGCCGATAAGCTTTTACGTCAACCTTACTCATAAATAATTTCATCAAAAATTCATCAATAAATTTTTTTATGTTATAAAATTTTTATAATAGAAAAAATTTTTTTTCTTATTCAAAAAACTTTTAAGTGATAAAGAAATAATTTTTTCTGTTATTTGTAATTATAATTTAAATAATAATAATAATAAAATTTTATTTTGTTTAAGAAATTTTTTTATGAAAATTATTTTTATTCTAAGTAATTTTTTTTTTTCTGAAATTATAATAATTATTATTATTTTAATAATAATAATAATAATAATAATTATTATTATTATTATTTAAATTATAATTATAACTAATAGAAAAATTTTTACTTGAATCGTCAAGGATTAAGAAATTTAATTAATAAAAATGTTTATTTTTTTTTTAATCTAATAATTAATAAATTATATTTCTAATATTTATTTAGTTAAACAAATGTGTAAATGGCCTTCGAACATGGCTCATTGATTTCACAGAATGTAGACGTTGTCCTTGATCCAAAGTCCTGAAGTTGAGGGGCGGAATGGATTTTGCGCAAAAGCGGGTCCGAGGTAAGGTTTTTTTTCGCCGTGACATGGATTGTGTCGTCCATAAAACCATCAGAATTTGTTTCGGTTATTTTCTTACGTAATTTTCACAGATAAATAAAGCAACTGCGAATTTGCTCGCTGGGGATTCCTCGGATTAAGATTCAATCTGTTAACAACTGTCACGTTAACATTCTGATACTTAATGTCATGCTTTATGACTGAAATATAAATTAAATTTATGATCTTAATCACAGGCTCTATTAATTAACCCGTGGATTAGGATACGTGATAATTGATTGTGAATTATTAAATATAAATATAAATATAATAAAGTTGGGCAATAAATCGCGTTACAAAATAAAGAAGCTAAGGAAATAAAAATGCCAACGCGAGGCGATTAAAAAACAAGTGTAAAAATGCGGTAAATTGGCGATGGTATTATACACGTTTTGATTAATTGTTGCGGTAGATTAAACCCAGTTGGACTGAGACTAGTAGGTCAGTTCATGTTTATACCTCGTCTATACAGTTAAGTTCCATGCTTACTGCAAGAAATTAAACAAACGCAGTTAAATGAGATACGGAAGCTTTCTTAGCGCACACTATTCAATAAAAATATCTAGGTCGACAATTATATTTATACTTAACAAGTCACGGAATTTTTAATTTTTTTTTTTATTGATTATAATATTTTTACGCAGCAATATATGTGTCTACTGTAAATTCATTGAAGTTAATGATGCGGGATTTAAATATAATAATAAAAAAAATACAACAAAATGACCTCCGCCTCTGTTTTTGTGGCCATGACACGTTGCTCTCGTTCTCCTCGCGATTTAAACCTCCTGGTTATTCTCCTTCTCCATGTTTTTATTTCCGAAACACTACCACTGTTATGTATTTATATGTGTGTTATTACTTCCAAGACATGTAATGTATACTAGTACTCTGTTGGATTTATCTGCAGGGTTGTTAAATTTTAAATGGAAATGTGACGCTTAAACTTTTATTTTTTTTTTAATAAATAAATTAATTTTGTGGCAATAGAAATTATTTAAATTAAAAATTTTTTGTTAAAAAAATTAAGAAATTCGTAGAAAATTTTTTAAGTATAAATTTAACAATAGTAATAATTAAAAAGAAATTTTTTAAGAAAAAAATTAACACTAATATTTTGAAATTGAAAATTATTGTGCGTTTCAAACAAGATCTTGATAAACACGCGTTATAATTTATAACTTTCCTCGAAATTAAAAAATAATTTTTTTAATTTAATTTTTTTACACAAACTTAGTAAAAAAAATAAATAAATGCATAAAGGATATTATGCAAGCCATTAAATATTTAATTAAATATCGATCCTAAATCAAGGTTGCGATTTTTTTCGTAACATCCTACGTAACAAAGTCGCAATTAAAGATATGTAATCTTGCATATGGACCCCACGATAAATTTAATTATGTAACAACAAAGAAATGAAATACTGAGCAGTGCATTTGTTTAGTTGGTTAAAAATTCTATCAAACAATAAATATGCATAGAAATAAAACAAAGCATGAATCATCAGTTAATTTTCTTTGTCATCATAATCAAAAGTCGAGTATATTTTATTTCTTGCACCAGGCTAATTATATCCGTATACATTGTAATCGAAGGCATTCCGACGGCACTTAGAGACAACAGACCGGTATTTATATCACAATTGCAAATGTTTGAAGTATCTTTTTAAATTTGCTCTCTTTTATGTAATATAATCATAATCAAATCATGTAATAATAATGAATTTTTCGTTTAATTTACTTTACACAACAATTATCGAACATCACGCAGTTATTACTTAATAAATATAATTCATTTTATTGTTTGAAATTACATGAGTAATTAATTTAACTATTAGTATATTCGTACGCAATAAATTAATTTCGGTTACATGAGCGCAGGTGGTTTTTTGACGAAACTTTCATGCAGATGCCGGTAATTTTTTTTTAAATACCTGTTATGTAATAATGCTTTTTAAATTCAAACCCTTTGTGTTTTTCTGAATATTTTTTATGGCTAAATATGTGTAATGTACATCAGAAAGTGTACTATGACGAAGTGAAGAAAAGAGAGAGAGAAAAGGCGATTATGTAACTTTTAACGTGGTCAGCGGTGTAACGTAAAGAGTTACATGACTCGAGATGAAAAGAATCGACGAAGATGTGTGTGATATAATATTAAAATTGAAGAAAAAATTTTTAATAATAATAAAAGAAACTAGTGATATAATCGGGTATTCGAAGGTCACGTTAAGTTTGTTATGAAACAAAGTAGGTTAATTAAATGCCCTGATTGTTAAAAAGGTCGATTTGATATAAGTTATTAGTTATTTATTTAACATATTGTTATTCAAGGATTTTATTAAATATTAATATTTATATTCCGTTATTTATTAGTTAATTATTATTTATAGAGAATGCTGATAATTTTACCTCCTTTTAATTTTTATTAATGCCGAGTCACTAGATTTACTTCTGAGAAAATGATAAACGATAGAGGACGATGACGCGAAACGTCATACTAATGAGCAATCCGTTATCCTGGGTATACTGTGAGACATTTTTTCTATTATTGGTTAGAAAGAATTTTTATCATTTTTATATTTGATTCTCTGATTATTAATCTTTTATATTTTGAAATAAATTCTTAAAAATTCATAAAAAATATATTTTAATTTTAATTTCTCCAATTTTTATGAAGACATTTTTTTTTTACTTAGTTTCTTATAAAAAAAATTTTTAAATCGTAAAAAATAAGAATTATTTTTTAAATATTCACTAAAAAACCCGAGTCTATAAAAATAAGACTTTACATTGCAATCATGCATAAATAAAAGTAAAATTTAAACCCAATGACTCAGTTGTAAAACTTTTAATACAATAATAACCGATTAATCAAAGTGAAAATGACTCAATGGCAAAAAAAGGCGATGATACACAGAAAGAAAAATTTCTTGACTGGAGAACAAAATTCTTGGCTCAAGAAAATTTTAGTGTGCCTGAAGGAAGGCCGAAGTAAAAATTTTTCTAGAAATTCTATTCTTGGTGAAAGTCATTTTTTCTTAATTAAAATTGTCATAAATACTTGATACAATAAATTTTTATACTTGATCAAGATTTTTAGATACTTTAGGGAAGCAGTGTCACCTACTTCAGCTGAGAAAAAAATTTTTCTTGGATCAAGATACGTATTTCTTGAAGCAAGAGAATTAATTTTGTTGGAATAAGTGAAATTTCTTATCAAAAAAAATTTTTTTTTCTCAAGAAAATAATTAGGAAGAAAAATATTTTCTTGGCTCAAGTGAACCTTTTTTTCTGTGTACAGGTGAAGTGATTATTAAAAATAATTTCAGACACATTACAAATTTCGTGAATAAAAATTTATGTAACAGATGCATTAACGCGTGACATCTATTGTTTCAGCATCAGACATCAGCATCAACCATCAATAGTAATGCAATAATTAATTACAATTACACAAACACATACTGCGATAAATGAATTCTCAGCAAGTAAAGACAATACAAGAAAATAACGAGTTCGTTGTACGAGCCTCTTTGTTCTTTGGTGCGCGACCAACCGTGTCTTATTACAATGTAGCGTAATGTACATACACATTGCAGTTAATACTATCCAACAAATAATAATAAAAGTTAAGTTAAAATTTGTGACTGTGAAACGTCTCTCTGTTATGTTGAACATAAAAGGGATCGAGGATTGGGGATTAAATTGGGGATACAATCAAAAGTTTCATCTCTCGCTTACTATCCGGTCTTATACTCTCTACTTTAATCTATATATATATATATATATATATATATATATATATATATATATATATATATATATATATATATATATATATATATATATATATATATATAATGTTAATGGTATACTGCAGAGTACAGAACACGGAATACTGTACTTCCATAATATCAAAATAATAATAATATAAACTCTATCCTGTCCGGTTGTAAGGTTGTATGTGTGTATTGTGCTTTATACGTAGCTGGTGTATTGCTTATGCTGTATAGTATGTAGTCTCTCCCGTCTCCCGTCAAGTTACATAATATAAGACTGGCTCGCTAGTCAGACTGGCCGTGAACTTAAGCGCCGACCGAACGACGCTAAGAGCAGCTGCAGCCCTTTTATTTTTCTCTTTTGCTCAGTTCTGCTTTTTGCCCTTATTTTTATTTTTATCCCCATACTTAAACTTACACACGCATTCTTTTTATACTACAAACCTGAACAACGCTCGACACTAAATTACGGAGCTATATTTTCGGCGGCTGCACTATTTCAGAAGACGGGATTGCAATCCGGCATTTAGCTTCTTTTAACTTTTTTTGTATTCGAACCCGTCTCGGCTCCAGAGAGAAATTTTTCTTCGACATTCCTTCGGATGCTTTTTAGAATATTAAAAAAATCCATTATAAAAGATTTATTGCATGGGTTTCGTTTTAGACAAGGAATTTGCGTGAATTTTTAATAATCTCGGTTGACAAATAAGACAAAGAAGTTTTTAAATTTTTTTTTTATTAAAAAATAGATAAAGCTGAAATTAGAAAGAGAAAAAAATTTATGAAAATACTTAATTAGACTCTAATGACTCTATTGCACACTCAAGCGCAAAACTCGAGGTATTTTACAATCGCTTATTTACCTTCAGTTGATTTATTGCGTTCAATTTATACTACAGTTAAATAAAGTAGTGTAGGTTAATTTTTCAACAAATAATCCTTATCGATTTGTTGATACGTGATTAATTAAAAACTGATTAATTAAAAAAAATTCTATTTGAAACCATGAGTGTCGAAATGATAATGAACTATTGGGACGTTTTTTTTTTAACAAAATAATCTTTTATTCAACACGATATTTTTAAACAAAAATAAATTTTCCGTAATGTGTCAGCAGTGGAACTTTTCGTATTTTACACTATGCACCGTGCGGTTTATTTATTAATAGGAGTTTAACGATTATCAGATGAATATTGCAAGTACGTTGAACTTGCTTTACACGCTACTATGTTTTATTTATTTATTTATTTTTTTTTTTTTTTTTTCATTTATTTATCAACAGTTGAAGAAAATTAAAAATATAAAGTCGCTTTTTTATTAAAATTCATTTAGTGTCGTACATTGATAAAAAAAATTTTTTTGGTAATTAAAAAGAAAATTAAAGTACCAGCAAGTTATCAAAAAAATCTAAAAATTTGCGGAACTTTTTTTAAATTAGTATTATTTAAATAAACTAAAATGCGTGAGTAAAATTCAGAAAGAATAAATAGCATAATTAAATAAATTGAATACTTAAAATTTGCGATATCAGAATAATAAAATGCGCTTTCATTAATATAGATTACGACGCAATGTCTCGATAAATTAATAAATAAATAAGAGTGTATATGTAATTTATTTGTCACGATAAGATACAAAGATGCAAAACATCAATATTAACAATAATATTAAATGAATAAAATAATTTAAATTGTATGGAGTGCGCAGTGATTGTCTATCTAAATGACATATCCACGTGGTTTACTGCCCATGCGCATATTAAACGTCACTGGTCAACTTGATTGCTCTTATTTTATTTAAAATTCCTACTTAACTCTGAGTAAAGTATTTTTTTATTTTCTTTAATTCACTTCGCAGACCACGACGGGCTTAACTTGTCCCCGACTTGCAATATAATACCGAGGTATTGAAATTGCAATTTGCAGTTAGTGTCAGCGGCAAGTAGTATATAGTGGACGCCCGATTAGAGTAAGTAGTATAAGACGAGTTATACTAAGACAAAGAACGATAGGTTGTGCATCGAGGTCCACGACCTCCGCGATGCAAAAAACACTGGCCTAACGGCCTCGAATTAATCAGACGTATAAAAAATAACATTTAAATTTTATTGTCAGTCTTTTTTATTTTTCCTCTTTTTTTTTTGTTTTCTTTAATATTATTTATGTATTTTTATACACACTAAAATAAATATCTCGATGCTCTTGACATTGAAATAACTTTTTTCGGACTGATGAGATATGCGATATATTTTTGATTGACTTTATTATTGTTATTATTTAAATTTATTGAGTAGATTATTATTTTATTCTTGAATGGTGTTATTGAAACTAAATTTATTCATTTTCTTACTTTCTTATATTTTTTGTTTATAAGTTATAAAAAAAATCGAAAAATTAATTCTAATTTTTTTACAAAAGGCTTATTGTCAAATTTTTATTAATTTTTATCCAGAATTTTCATTAAATAAACAAGAAATAATTTTTTTTATACTTCTAAAGTATCTTTTGTAATTACTGGCTAAATTTTGATAATAAAAAATAAAAATTTTCTATTTTTAACTTGATAATTTTTGAATAATATAATTTGTAATATTTGAATTAATTAAAATTTGATTAAAACGTAGAAAATAAAAATCGAGTAATGAATTTTAATTTTTTTACAAAAGATTTATTGCCTAATTTTTAATATTTCTTATTATTTAACCAGAATTTTCATTAAATAAATTAGAAATAATTTTTTTTTATACTTCTGAAGTATCTTTTGCAATTACTGGCTAAATTTTAATAATAAAAAATAAAAATTTCCTATTTTTAACTTGATAATTTTTGAATAATATAATTTATAATATTTGAATTAATTCAAATTTGATTAAAACGTAGAAAATAAAAATCAAAAAATTTAATTTTTTTACAAAAGGCTTATTGTCTAATTTTTAATAAGTTTTATCATTTAACCAGAATTTCCATTAAATAAATTAGAAATAATTTTTTTTTATACTTCTGAAGTATCCTTTGCAATTACTGGCTAAATTTTAATAATAAAAAATAAAAAATAAAAAATTTGATAATTTTTAAATAATAAATAATCTTAAAAATTAGTCTCACGATTAAAAATAATTAAAAAAAAATTATGCTCCTAAATAAAATAAAAAAATCAAAGAAAATATTCACCAAGTCGAATAGCAAGATCATAACGTTCAAGTGCCTCAGCAGGATGTCCATCCTTCAAAAGGACATCACCTTCGTGCCTCGCCCTGGAGGCCTCGGTCTCTCTAGGCCACCACTTCTCGACGAGTCTCTGCACCAGAACATTGGTCTCCGCGAGGGGGCCGAGCTTTTGTCCGCAAGCGCGACAAGGCTTCCCTATCTCGTAGCAGCTCCTGCAGTACGTGTGTCCGCACCCTCCGGTGACGGGGTGACTCAAAGCCCCTTCACACGTGGGACAGGAGAAGGACTTATTATTATTCCCCGAGGGCAAAGCGGGGGATATTGCAGCGCCTCCCGCGAGATCCTCCAGTAGCGCGGAGGTCAGGTGCTTTAATCGCTCTATCGGCAAGGGCGCCAGGGTCATACACCTCGCGAACACGTCCACAGCATCCCTTGTCCGGCCAGATCGCGCCAGCGAGTCGCCGTATCCAATCAGGAGCTCCAGATTTGGAGTATTCGTATGCTGCTTAATACTTCGTTCGTACATTTCTACCGCCAGGCCGTAATTGCGAGATGCAAATGCTTCTTTAGCCGCTTCCATTATTACTTAATAATATTACTTTAAATATAAAAACTAATTAAATTTTTATAATTTAATTTTTTAAATAAAAAAAAATTTTTTTCTTGTTTTTTTCAACTTTTAAAATTAAAATCTTCACGATAAAATCCACTCCCGGCACATTTTAATAAATTAAAACCCTTAGACATTTTTTTAATTATTAAAAATGATTAAAAAAAAATAATAATTAAATTAAAATGAATTTAAATTCATAATATTAATTTATTGATTATAAAATTATCACTTGCACTTTTTTACGTAACTATTAACTTAAAACTAAGAGTAATCCAGTTTGATCACAAGTTTATAAATAACGCGTGCAATAAATTTAATTGGAGTTTAAGTAAGTTAAAAAATATTGTATTTATTATTTTGGAGCAATAAAAAAAATTGGAGACAATTTTTGACAGTTTAACGCGCCACGCGGTTGAATAATATCGTGGGCGTAATGCAAGAGAGTGATGTACTGATAATAAAAAAATATGTGGTGATATAATAATAAAAAATAGTTAAGCGCTCCTTGCGACTATTGCTCACTGACGTCTCGGCTGTCAGAGGCACACTGACGGCTTGCTGACCGGACTCGAGACCCGAGGAATCGGAGGTAGTACAACAAACGAGCGAGTAACGGCGTGACTATGTGCTCGCGACTTCAGCGCCTCCAATACTCTGATATAAACGTTTACCCGCGGTCTTATAGAACCTTTTCGCGGCGGTTTTGGTAACTACCAGGGATGAGACGCGCCAAGTGAACGGCTTTATAAGTTAGGTATCTATATAGGTATACTTTTGAAATTATTATTAACTCTTTGTAACACCGCGGTTATATATTACCGATTATAATGCATTGTAAATTCGAGACTAAAATTTGATGAATGAGTTGCAGACGTAATGTAAGTGCTCAGGGTGAATTTATTTCAAAGGTAATGTGACGTGCGGATGATTAGAAGAGTTTCTTCGTAACGAATTTTCACGTAATGATTGACAGTCCTTTGGATTTTATTCGAGTATTTTCAGTTTGAGGAAATTAAATTGTTATATGACTTATTTATATGAATGTTTTTTCGTTTACTGTATTTTTAATAATTTTTACTATTAGAAAAATTTTTGAACTAAAAAAATATTCTTGGTTTAATTTAAGTTAATTGTATTTGATTTAAGAATTTTTCGTCTCGATTAAAATTAATTTTTATATAAAAAATCCTTTTTTTAGTGATTTTTTTATGAAATACATTGTTTCAAAATAAGTTGAAAAAATTTTTAGAAGAAAGAAATAATTCAGCTATTAAAAAAAAATTTATCCCATGATAAATACGACATAATTAATAACGAAATGATAAAATTTGAAAGGTTAGGATACAAGTTCGAAAGTAGGAGAATAAAATTCTCTTATTACAAATTGTACCATTGTTATAATTTAATTTATCAAGTGAATTTCATTAAAATGACAACTATTAATTATAAAATGAATAAATGAATTATGATACGATTGATAGCGAATTGCTGAAGATTGAATTGAGGAAAATACTCGAGAAAGATAAAAAGAATCTTTGAATTTAACATTTGACATTAGTTCGTTAGTAATATACACTTTTTGTATATTTATGTAACCATTGTGTTTCCTCACTCTATGTTGTAACCACAGTTTCGTGATCGCAACATTTTATTACACGGAAAAAAAATAGGGGCTACAACATGATACATTCTTGTGGTAGCAACATGAAAAAAATCATGTGATAGCAACATGAAGAATTCATATTACAGTAACAATCTTGGAGTAGTAATATGAAAAAATGAATTTTTTATATTTCATAAATATCACATATATGAAAAATTTACGTAGGTTCTCAAGTGAAAGGTCTCAATGATCGTAACATCGGAATGAGCTTATTTCTATGAAAATGTTAATAATTAAAAAATGACATGTTATCTTGTCAAACAATGATATTTTCGAAGATATGAGCTCATCTCGATATTACACTCATCGAGAGCTTTCATTTGAGTACCCACATCAATTTTTTATATATTTCACAAATATCATATATATATATATAAGTATGAAAAATTCACTTTGTTACAAAAGCGTCAGAAATAAAAAATTTTGAAAATAATTTTATCAAACTTTTCTTCCAAAAAAAAATCTTCTACGGTGATAGAAGGATTTATTTTGTATTAAATAAATATTTCTTAGTATTTAAAATAATTTGTTTGTATTTATAAATCTGATATTCATTTATTAAATATTAATAAATCTTTTTAAATACTAAAAAATATTTGTTAAGGACTAAAAAGTGGTCTCTATTAAATGATTTTTTAAATATTAATAAATATTTTTAACTATAAACATATCCGAAATAGGATAAAATAAAAAAAATCGGTTCAATTAAATGAATGAGATGATATATAATTATAAAAGCAATATAAGTGTTTAGAATTACAAAAAGATTGTATTGGAGTGCGAACTCGCGTGCCACTCGGATCAATTACTCGAGCAAGCCTTCGCCCTCATCAGTTCCCGGGCTTACGCATGTGCAGTTGGTTACATACGATACAACACAACATACAACTAAGCTAACTAAACACACATCTATGTAAAAAATTAAAAACAATATTTTTCATACCAGGCATTGTTCATTCAACTAAAACCACTCGCGCAAAAAAAAAAAAACTTTGTTATTTTTTAATTGAATCACTAATTACAAAAAATTCTTATCCATTATATTATCTAACTTTTTTTTATTACATAAATGTTAATTAATTAAATAATGAAACTTAGGCAGATAAATTTTCGAGTTATTAGCTAAATTTAAACTAAAATATTTACATTAGGATAAAGTCTAGAAAATATACAAATTGAGGTATTTAATCTGAGTGCATATGTTGGGGTACGTATGGTCGGAATGAGAATTTATCTCCGTTCTTATGTAAGCTATTTATCTCTTACACAGAGTCACCTTTGCCGATCGCAAAACAAATTGTTAATCATCGAAATAAGGCGTATCTCATTGTTACGTAAATGATACATTCACGGATAAAATCATGTCCGAATAAAAACAATTCATTTTCACTGTCTCCATTACTAAATTATCCCATTCATTAGCCACTCAATTATTCAATTAATTAATCTATCAATCAATTAATTAATTAATTATCTATGATCATAATTATATTGGTAGTACGCTCAGTGTTATGCATTTTAAAAATAACAATCGTTCATTTCCAATTGTAAATAATGAATAAAAAATATTATATATATATATAATATCACTGTGCAAACATTTATGTAACTCTTTTATGCAATTAAAGATAAATATTTTTTTTTTTTAATATTGTTATTATAAAAAGTTATTAATTAATTTTTGACAGACTAACAAATAAATAAATATATTAATTAATTGATTAAATAAATTATTATTGTTACAATTGCGATTTTTTTTTTTAACTATATAATCGCCTGCGAAATAAAAATGATAAAAATATAAAATAAATAAATGTACTCGATTAGCATGGATGCATAAACATATAAAATATATGTTAATAATAATGATATTGCATGAATCAGTATAATGTCATCTGTCTTAACTGCAACAACTTAAATTGGCTTTTAAATAGTTAGCGACGCACAATAAACCAACGTGTCGTATGACTAAAAATACTGCCGGTCGCAGTAAACACCGGGAAACCTTTTATGTAATGAATGAGCTGCAGTGTTGATATCTCCTCCTTAATATGCGTTTTAGTTTTTAACAATAACAACATTAATAATAAGTAATAAGCAGTGCAATTATATGCTTTATTTTATTTCATTTTTTGGCATCGCTTTTGACATGAATCTCACTAAAAATAATAACAATAATATTTTGAAATATATTCATGAATTTAAAATAGTTTAAATGCTAAAAATAAATTTATCAAAAATCATCTTAAAAACGAGGAGACATTTTTTAATGTCACGTACGCACGTGTTTTAAAACTAAACAGAAACTATTCATATTCACGCACTGACAGAGTAACACGTGCTTCCGTGCCGGTCAAACCGAATAGAATTCTATTACATAATATTCACAATGCACACACACTTGCACTACTACTATACAAGTTTGCGCTGATACAGATTGTACATTGTAGATAATATATCGTATCGTTTATTGTTTATTATATATAAAATAGTTTGCTGGTAGTAATAATTATACTTGTACTTATACGCAGAAAAAAAAGTTCTGAGCCAAGAAAATATTTTTCTTCTTAATTATTTTCTTGAGAAAAAAAAATTTTTTTTTGATAAGAAATTTCACTTATTCCAACAAAATTAATTCTCTTGCTTTAAGAAATACGTATCTTGATCCAAAAAAATTTATTTAAGTCAACAAAATCTTGTTGTTTTGAGAAAATTCAGCCTCTTGCTCCAAAAAAGTTAGTTCTTGATAGAAGTAAATTTTCTTGTCTTGAGAAAATTTCTCTCTTGCTCCAAGAAATTAAATATAAAGATAGAAGTAAATTTTCATTAATATTTTTATTGATTAACATATCAAATGGGAAGATCAAATAATATTGAATCATTTTTTTTTCATTCAATATGTATAATTGCACGCTAAAATAATATAAAATGGGTATCAAATATTCAAGAGAAAAATTTTCTCAAGGTGAGAAAATTTTTTTCTCAGCTGAATTAAGCAGCGCTGCTTCCCTAAAGTATCAAAAAATCTTGATCAAATATAAAAAGTTATTGTATCAAGTTTTTATGATAATTTGAATTAAGAAAAAATGACTTCCAGCAAGAATAGAATTTCAAGAAAAATTTTTACTTCGGCCAACACAACTTGGTCTTCCTTCAGGCACCCGAAAATTTTCTTGAGCCAAGAATTTTGTTCTCCAGCCAAGAAATTTTTCTTTCTGTGTAATATTCTTTATAATTTGGAAAACCAGCAAAGATACCAGAGTTGTTTTTCAAAATCTATAGGCTTCTTCTCTCTCGGAGCTGGTCATGCGTGGGTTCGGATTCTAGGGTAAGCCGAATTCTTTCCGACGCTGAGGAGGATAAGTTTGTTTTAAGTTAACTCAAATACCAACAACTATCATACTACTCAAATACAACGGCCAAATGGGCAAAACATCCGAAAAGATTGTAAAATCTTATCTAATCTACTTGATGATTTAACGGCACGTGGAGCGCGACAAGTTATTATTTAAATGTATTTAGTATCTAATTATAAAACTTATTGAAATTATTAATAGTCTCGATGAATAGGGTTTATTTGTAAGTTATTAGATGTTATCAGTTATTTTTTTCGTTTTGTTGCGGCAAGCTATCAATTCCAAGTATTATATTCATCTATTTAAAATATTATAATTTTTTCCAGCTAATTGCGATATAGAGGTTGGATTAAAATTTCTTAAGTATTTATTTTTGAAATTAAATTTATCCAGTGTAAAATTACTTTTCAACATTGGATTAAAAAAAAAAATAGTGAAATTAATTAAAAAAATTTATAGTAAAAAATCAAATTATTAAGAATATTCAATTGGTGATTCAAAATTAATAACTGTTTACACTTATTGCAATCGAAATGGAAAACTGACGTTGATACGGTGCAGAGATTTTACAGTAAATGGTTAGTTATTAATATTACTATTAAAATTACTATTACTATGTATATATTTATTCAGAGTATAGTGTAGCAAAAGACGCACGCTTAAGAAGGCGTAATCGCGCTATTTTCGTAATTGCATTATTACGAAGGTACTCGGTGTCGTTGTGCAAGCTTTAAGAATCTCTCTCCTCCCCTTGGGTTATTTTGTTACGTCGTAAGTAAATAGTCTTTTATACTATCCACAGATATATACTTACATGATCGGGTCGTGTCTGCTGTTGAATCATCATTTTTTAAAATCGCGACTCAATTATTAAGTAATAATCTTCCTAATATAACTGCATTAATAGCTATATTTATTTTTGGTCTTGAAAACTAAATTTTTAAGTTAAATAATTCATACATTAATCATAACATTACATATCTTTACAAATTCTTCTCCGAAATTTTTTTTTCAGCTTAAAATAATTTCTCTGCACACAGTAAAAAATTTTGCGTCAAAAAATTTTGTATTAAAAATTTTTATGTTAAATATTTAACACTTTATATTTATATTTAACACATAAAAGTATTAAATATTTAACACTAAGTTTTTTGACGCAATGACGCAAAATTTTTTATTGTACAAGATAATTAAATAAATGAAGAAAAAAATTAAACTGATTAAAAAATTGTGAAGTTAAGAATAAAAACTTAATTTGTTATAATTATTCCACGTATTAATTTTATCGGCAACTGACAATTCAAGTCCCATTTACTAAAAACAATTTTCAGTGGCATAACAAGTTTAGTTATTGGATCAATAAATTAAAAAATACATACATAGACGATATATGTATCGCAATATCAAACTAAACGCGTGTTAGTGATCAACTTCATTAAAAAAAAAGGAACATATGTGTAAATGTGTATGTACAACTTACGAAGTGAAGTAAAGTAAAGTAAAGGCAAAGAGAACGTTTAACACAATCTCCAACATAGTTATATATGTTACATAAAGCACTCTACTGATTCGCGATCTGTGGGAGCTAAACTCTGTCATCGAAGACTACACACGATGTGTCAATATGTCTTATGAAAATATAAACACCCAGCGTTCACATCAGTAAATTAAATAAAGCTAGAAAAAAAAACGAGTTAGTACGTAATTGAATCTAAAATTGTGTTAGACTAATGTTCGATGTTAACGCAATAGCTATACCAATAAAAGTAACATTCCTAAAATGGTATGATCGAGTCTTCGAGAATAAGAATAGAAGATATAGTAATGAGTAAGATGAGTTTGATTACACTGACTTTACCACTTTTTGCACTTATTACGCCGACAATGAGCGGTTATGTAAAACATGCACGTGGACGGTTGCATAAATACTTTTTAAATCCCCGAAATTTATTACTCTGTACAAAGTAGAAACTTTTGGATAAAAATTATTGTTATGAGAAGTGTAAACGTGCTGAGTATCAATAGGCGTTAGGTAGTTAGGTGAAAATAAAAAATTGTTTTTTTTTTTTTTTGTTTTAGTTAGTTGGGAAGACTCGAATCGGTGCGGTAATAAAAAAGTCGTAGGTGTACATAAGAGGCTAGGCATGGGTTAACTTACGTGATTTAAAGTAGAATTATTGAGTATACATTGTATAAGCCCGTGTATAAGTATTATATTGTAGATTATAAAAAGGTACTACTACCGTATTGCTACGTAAGTTATTTATCTATTGTGTAAACCGTATTTTTATTTTATTTATAATTTTTATTATTTTCATTATGAAACTCTTCGTTTCTAATCAGAATTTGAATAAATTTGAATATGTAAACATTGTGGATTAATAATGAAAGGATGAGGATTATTGTTTGGCTGTAGTTTTAGTTTGTTTGTTTGCTTTGGAAAATTGCTGAATCACCTGGGTCAATTGTTTTTAATAATACGTAGGCTGATATTTTTTTTTTTAAGAGTAAAGCATTGAATGTTTAAAATTCTGGGTTTTATTTAAATTGCTTTATTCGTTCATTAAAAATAATATTAATAATAATCTAAAACATTTTTATAAAAATTATAAAATTTATCATTATTATTATTATCGGGTTAAAAATTTTTTTACTTTTTTTAAATTTTAGTTCTATTAAAAAATAATTTTTTGTTTTAATAATAATAATAACAACAACAATAATAATAATAATGATAATTATTTATTTATTTATTAATGATTTTTAATAATTATTATTGTTGTTGTTGTTGGTGTTGTTGTTATTATTGAGTTAACTTTTAAAGGTTAAGCATATAAATAAATAATAACTGAAAAAAAAGTCTTGAACAAGTGTATACTTGTAATAATTTAATAATTTTGGGTAACCTACATCTGCGTAAACTAAAACTGACTAACTGGAGTAGGATACTGAGTTTAGAGTTGTTTAGTACACACGTATATCCATATATACATATATCGAGGTGAAGAGCTATGCGATGTTATAGTATAGTGACATGATAGAAGGCTGGATATTTGGTTACGCGAACCTAACCAAGCTGTATTAGTGTTATATATATATATATAGTTATAATAAAGTTATATAAGAACCACGCTGTTACGTGTGCGACCCACTTGACACGTGTGCGGGGAATCTTGAGACGCTTTGAGATTTCGTGTGATTTTAGTTTTATCTATTAAATTTAATATCTGGTATCTAATATTCCCGTACATATATCTATATATCATAAATGTAGTTCTTTCAACATGCCGTCGAACGTTTAGTTCCAATAGAAGCTTATTATCACTTTTTTACGTAGAATTTTTTTTTTATTTTTTCGGTTATATAATTATGCTTATCGTAATATCAAGGCAAACGGTTTTTATTTTTAAGTAACATCAATGACAATTTTTTTTTTACCTTCAAATTAAAAACGATCCTAATTTTATAAAAAAAATTATTAAAACTGTATTATAATGAATTTATTTAACGCGCGATTAGTTAATTAATTGACTTAATCGATTAATAGATCGCGTGTAGTAGATTTAATTGGTGGTATTTGAATTTATCTAATACAGTATGGGGTTATAGTTTGGTCTAAAAGTAGATTTACGCGAAAAGGAAACGGTGGGAGTATAAATCCAAGTGAAAATTCTCCACACGTGTGTGACTAGTTAGACAAGATTAAGCCTAACAAAAAAAAAACAAAAATAAAAAATTAAACAGTTTCAAATTTTATGACTCTTTCTTCTCTTCTCATTATATTATCCTTAGTCTTATTTTTATTATTATTATAGAATGTCTTGGATTTATTTTTATTAATATTGTTGTTATTGTTGATTTATTTTTTAAATCTTACTCATTTCAATTCTGAAACAAGTTAACCTTGCTGACACGTCACGCTGGCAGGTTTGTACTGCGCTGTGAATTCGAACAAAGAGATTACACTGGTGAAAATGAATAAACACTCATAATAATCCTAACGTAATTCTCTTTTCGGCAATTAAAAATAAACATACATTCATTTGTACGTTTATTTATTCTGTCATTTATAATGTATAATATATAATATGTAATATAATTCGAGACCTTAATTGTGTAATTTCGTTTAGGTTGCGTAAAATAAACTTTACTAAGTAATGGATGTGGGTTTCTCAAGAGTTTTGATATTAAAGTAAATAATGTATAAAGGATGACATAAAAGGAGACTTAGCAAGTCCTTTTAGTCACTATACATTGATTATTGCGTGATAGTTGCCTCAGTAAATATTATTAAACATTTTAAGTGTTTTATCTAATATTTACTTTAAAAGGTCACAACTTTTGACCTTCGATTCAATAATAATAATCAATTAAAACCACATCTTTCTTATTATTATTTTCTTTGTGATTTATTCTTTTTTTTTTAACTCTAAAATTCTCAAATTAGTTCAGCTGCCCCTTTTCAAAACACAGCAATCTGACTTTTTTTTCAATACATCTCTGTATAAATCATCAGTGTAAATATTCTTCTTCGAAAAAAAAAATCTAAGAACTTTCAATTATTGAATCTCGAAATAGAGCAGTTGATACACAGAAATTTTTTTATTTTCTTTAATTCTTATGACCTTATAAAGTTCACTAAACTTCGAATTCAATAAATAAATCTTACAATTTTAAACTGTCTGAACTAAAACTCTTGAATTGTTCCACAAAGTTTCAAACTATTCCCAAGTTTTCTTCAAGTTTCCTCAACTATTTCTCAAAAATTTTTCTTAAAAAAATTACACAGTAAAAAATTTTGCGTCATTGCGTCAAAAAAGTTAGTGTTAAATATTCAACACTTTTATGTGTAAATTTAACATTTATTCTGTTAATCATCACAAAAAAGATGACACTGTTAGCAGGCGTTAAAAATTTTTGATTTTTTTTATTAATTAAATTACAACTAAAAAAATATTTCTAAAAAATTCCACTTATAGTTTTTCAAGTTTTTTTCATGTAAAATTTTTTTTTTAATTGTTTAATTGAAATTTTTTCAATAAAAAATTTCTAAAAATTTTGAAATGTCGGCTAACTTCATTTTTATCAAAAAAGTGTTAAATATTTAACATAAAAATTTTTGACGCAAAATTTTTGACTAAAAAATTTGTCATCCTAACAAATAAAATATTGAAGAGTTCATTGCTCGTAAATGAGCTATAAATTCCCGATGATCGATAAAGAGATGATAGTCATGAACCTTTTGATCAACAGTTACACTATACATACATGCTTCATCTATTCTATCCAGACCTGCATTATATTATGTGGTATTGTGTTGTATCGAAATCCGATCTTCAATTCTCAGTACGGATTTTAACTCCACTGTTGGTGACTTTATTACAGTACAATGTAATAAATTCGCAAGCTTACAATCGGTGATATACTAAAAAAAGCACATATATAAGTATATTGTATATTTATATTTATATGATAGGGAATCAAGCCCTGCCCCGTATTTCATAACTCTCGGTAGAAGAAATACGTAACCGTTCATGCGCATTTCTATTGTCGGTATACCGGAGTCCGGAGTAATGTTGTGACGAAATCCCTCTACTCTGCTCTGCTCTCGTGTATATCCCATATAACATATAACACATAACACATAACATGTACCATGTGGGCTCAATCGTACTGTTCAATGTAAAATATACAAGGGACATGATACACAATATTACCGTCAACACTTATCTCAATACAATATAAAAATATGCATGATAATAAATAAAATACAATCTTTTTATTTTTTTTTTTTTTTTTATTGACTGAGTACTCAAAATTTCTCTCGCGTAATAAGGAAAAAAATTTACAGCGGTTGAATAGAATTAATTTATGATTTATAATTTAATTCGTTAAATAAAATTAGTGTTATGTATTTACATTTATATTTATATTGTTTAGTGTATCGAGCGAGGATTAAAGATTAATAGGTGAATTGGTATTGAGTAATGAAAACAATATTGTAATATTATTATTTAGCTCCAACTACTACGTAAAATGTTCTCGATGCCTCTATACACGACTCGAGAAGTATTATACGAATTATGTAAGTAAGACGCAAACTCAGGGCAAATGCTAAAACGTTTATGTAACGTTTTTATATGCGCGAACGGGCAATTGCGACGGATACCAGAATAATCATCTAATTTTTGGTGTTTGATCTTCGTTATTAATAATGTCAATATAATAAAGAACTGTTTTTATTCTCACCGTTTACTCTTGTATTTTTTTTTTAGATGAGGCAATAAACAATTATTTCAATTTTTCAAATAACATCTTAGTTTAGTTCTTAATTGTTTGGTTGATTTAAAAATTTTGAAAAGATTTTTTCGATATAGAGAAATAGTTGAAGCCAAATTTGGAGTTAAATGTTTCTATTCGTGGGTATTGCGTCGTATTAAAGGAAGATTAGAAAATTATTATGAATCATAATTATTATATTTACAATAGTAATAATAAAACTATTTTTTGAATATTGAGTTTATGGAGTTTTTTACCTTACTGTTTGATGGATAAAAAAATGCCAGGAGATAAATATTGTAAAAGTATCGGTTGTTGGTAATGTTGGAATTATGTATGATTCAATTTATTTTACATTCAAAGTACAGAATTCAGTTTAAAAAAATTTTTATTGAATAAATTGTCAAAAAATATCGTAAAAAATTGTAAGATTGCTACTTTTTTATTAATTTATTATTTTTATTGTAATATATTTAATTAAAATTTATGATTTTTTTATCAGGCTTAATAAAAAGTCGCATTTTGTTTTTGATAATTTATTAAATTTTTCTAAAAAAACAATTATTCTGCTTGGAGAATTGTTATAATTTTTAGTTTTTTGACAAAAAAATTTTTTTGTCATGAAATTCTATTTAAGGATATTAAAATTTTTTATTTTTTTAATTTTAAGTAATCAAAATCTGTATTTCTTCTTTTCTTTCTTTTGGTAATTTTTCAACTAAAAACTTAAAAAAAAAAAATAGAATCATTCTTCAATTTTTTATAATTAACAACAGGTGGAGCCACGGTTAGAAATCATACTGCATTATTACTCTCAATTTAAGTTGCTCTTGATTAAATTCTCTAATATAATTTATTTTAAAAACTGCGCAGTAAAATAAAACTGCAAGCAATTATCGGAAAAATGAACAGCACTTTAACAATTACCTTAAACTCTATAAAAATCGATCACCGAAACCTGTATTATTAAAAAAGTTAATTCACCAGCTATAATGATTTGTAAACAATACTTTCTATAACGAATACGAAACACGAATTGCCACAAAATTATCGATAATCGATGTGAATAAATTTCTCAATAAAAGTTTTGATTAAATTAATTTTACAATAAACTTGTGGTTGGAATCTTTACGAAATTATGTCAATAAAAATAATTACCCGATTTAATAAAACGAATTCGCGGTCGGCAATCGATAATATATTATTTAGCGTAAATTTATACTGAAGCATAGAAGCCTTAAAGGTTAATCATAAACAAAATAGAGTGTTCGACTCATAACAAGCGGTAATTTAAATATTTGTAGAGCACTCGAATTAACCAGGGTAAAAGTAAAATCAGTTTATTGCTCACAGTTTGCAATTGGTAATTGGGAGCTGAATTTTCATACATACAAAAGCTTTGCAGGGTCGCAGATTGAGAGATGGTTGCTGATAATTAATTAGTACAAGCTTGGTTGAGCTAAGACTGAGCAAAGTTACTGATTGTTAGTTACGAGTCCTTACCGATCTTGCTCTTGATTATAATTCTGATAGAATCGCACGCTAATTCAATCACAGGGATTTTAGTTAAATTCTGCCGTAAATCGGTGAGATTTCGTTCTACTATAAATAAATTGCGATCATTTAAATTCAAATGGAAACCTTTTTTATTTCGAGCTTTTTTTTATCCCGTTGTAATTAGTGTCTCGTTAATTAAATTCTATAAAATCAGATTTAACCATATTTTTTTGTAATAATTGGATCAACAAATTTTGTTTAAAAAAAAAAAAATAATTAAAATTTAAAAACTAATTTTTTTTATGATAAAACTAAATTAATAGCGAATATAATTATAAGCTTCTAAATGATGAACGTCATTTAAAATTGAATTACATTAAAAAAATTAAGTGTACGTCAGTTAAATCGATAACTCCATATCGAGACTCTTGAATAAATTAAAAGTAATAATGATGTGATAAAATTTTTAATCAATTACATTAGAATAGAACTACCTTGCAATTAATCCAATAGCCAAAAGCTATCTCATATACAATATTTAACAAATTTACAGAGAAATTAAAATTTTACGTTCTAGCGAGCTAATTTATTTAGATTATCGATTTAGTAACATAAATAATTGAACTCTGTGTCACTTTACTGAAAGTTAGGCAACTGTTTTCTCCGTTTTTTATCTCTAGTGAAATAAAAAAAAATTTTTAACTTCCCGCTAAGAAAATTGAAAATTTTTTAAAATCAGGAAGTTATTGTTTTCACCCCGTTTTTCGAAAAATGAGTTTTCATCAGATCTCGACGTTGTGAGGTCCTAAGAAGCTTCCCTGACTATTCCCTAGATGGTGTCTGTATGTATCTATCTTTGTATGTATGTAAACCTCTCATAACTATTGAACGGTTTGACCGATTTGATCGCGGTTGGTGCCAATCGAAAGGGCTCGACTAAACTTAGATTTTGAATAAAAGTTGGACCGATTTGAACCGATAGATTTTGAGAAATCTTAAAAAAACTGCGAAAAAAAATTTTTTTAAATGTGTTTTTTTTTTTAATAACTTTCAAAAGGTTTGACCTATCAATTCCAAAAACTAATCAGCTCTTAATATCAAAGAACCACGTTGATCGCCACCAAGCCGGTCGAGATCGTGAGTTATCGTTGACGAAAGAAATCGAAAAAAAGTGTTTTTTTTATCGAATTACACCGAAATTTTCGATCTGATCAATTTGCGTTTGAAAATATATCATAGAATATAAAAAAACTGCGTTGAATGCCGCCAACCGCGTGAAAATCGGTTCATTCATTCAAAAGTTATTGCGGTTTGAAAATTCAAAAAAAAGTGTCTTATTAAACTCCTATCAGACTTTTGAGCTCGGAGAGCTCAAAACTCCATGATAATAAAACGTAATAAGTGCAATTTTGAGCGCTTAATTACGAAAGTAGCGGGAAGTTGCAGGGATGATCTTTAAGGTCAACTGTTTTCCTAATTTTTTTAATTAGTAACTATTATTAAAATCTTGATATTTTTAATTTTAAAATATTTCTACGAATCTAGGAAGTAAGTTATAATATTAAATTGTGTTGATAAGCCGGTCTGTTAGAATTATAATTTCAATGAATATTAATTAGAGATTAAATCGAAGTATACTGGGGTTAATCTTACAAGTCCGCAAATTGACACTATCTCAGATGATTAATATTTTATAGTTATAGTTATAGCCGACTTCTGGCGGTTGTTATAGACCGAGTAATTAACTTTAAGTTCGGTTATTCATAATTATTATTCCTATGAGGATAATATAAATGTCTGTATGAATTAAGAAAATAACTTTTCATTTTATAAATTTAATTAATCAAAAATAATTGCTACAAGTTACTTGTCTAATTTTAAACATCGTAATTTCTACGACTGGAGGTATTTAATTTTTCACTGCAACTAGTTCATTATTACAACGTATGTTTAATTTATGCAAGACATAATTTTGAAGGAATTTTAAAAATAAATTTTCGAAGTAGATTTTTAATAATTTTTTTTTTTAACTAATAATTTTATCTCAGCTTACTTTGTAATTAATTATTTTAAAAGTACATGAGACATAAAAATGTACTTAAATAAATTAAAATAAAATCGCTCTTTATGTTACTGTTTTAAAAAAAATTATTAATGTAATAATTATAATAATTATGCACGCATTACAAATAACCTGTTGGGAAACTATTAAGAGATTAAAACACATTCAGAATGTTCAATTGTTAATGTAGTGAGGAGAATAATTGAAAATGAGCTGCAAAATGTGGGTGGAATAATACTACCCGTATGTTTGCACTTATTCGTATCATAGGAATTGTTTAATTTGAGATAAAAACTGGCAACAGTGAACATTGCCGAGGGTGAAAGTTGACTTATGAATTATGAGGTCGTTTCAACAGAAGTCTTTCCGTGAAAATATATAAATGCATAAATATGGATATTATACGAGCTGAGCAAGGATTTGAGAGTTTAGCATGAGCGAGCGTACTACCATACACCGGATCAGTGATATGGAGAGCAAAGCCCGGGTGTAAGACTGCAGACCAGAGGGTGGGTGGGATTTACGGATAAGGGGTCGGTGGTGTAGGAACCGGTCGACGCGTCATCATTAGAACGCGGGACACCGGCGAGTTCACCTCGTGAATATATCGTTTCCTGGAAAGGGTTGTGACGTACACGTGTTGTGCGATTTCTAGTGTTTTGGGTTAAGAATTTTCAAAATATATATTTACGTGATTCTAATTTTGATTTATGATTATTATCAGTTTTCGAGGTTGGCTTTTGACCTTTTTTTTTCTTAAAGTTTGTTGTTTATTTTTGTGGTTTTGCACGTGGCAATATATTTCTTATTTTCATAAAAAAAAAATTTTAAAGTTAATTTTTTTTATTCAAAATTTTTATTTTTAATTTTACGGAAATCAATTTGAAAATTTTTTTAATAAAATTTAGATGTCATAAAATTTTTTATTGTTACTTTGAAAAAACAAACACGGTTTTTGAATCATAGAATTTAATTTTTATCTCAATTAAAAATTTATATATTAAAAATAAAAAGATTTTATTTTTTAAAAATTTTCTAAGATTTAAAAATCAAAAGAAAATAAAGATAATAACTTACATGATTTATTCAAGAGTTTGCTGGTTAAAAACTTGTTAAACGACAATATTTTTATCGTTTCAATATTATTATAGCTATAACCCGCTATTTTTCATTGTGAATTTATTTCTGTAACGGCTATCGATGTTAGTTTTAATTTCCGGAAAACACAGTCCAATTTGTTCGAAAATAAAACTACTTTTTTTTCCTAAAAAATCAACCCAGTTGAAATATTTCTACTCAAAATTATTACATTGATAGTATAGTTGTACTTGATATCAATCAGTTTTTATTTACGATCGTAAAAGTCGATATAACTGAAACAGAAATTAAATTAAAACTTACGTTATCTAGTTCGATTGAAAATTAAATAAAAGAGTATTTGTAAATGTGGTCTTAAATAAAATTCAACAAAATGTCATGAATACCAATTTAAGAAAAAATGTAATATACTTTATCATTATTTATTCACGATGTGGTGCAGCTCTCGACGTTCTATTACAAGTGAACTTTGATTGAGTTAGTGATGAAATAACAGATAGAAAAATAAATTATAACTTTTTCGTTTTTCATCACATCATCCATCGTCATTGATCGGTTCCACATTAAACTCATTTCTCATTTCCAAATAAATAAATATTTCCTCGCGAATTTCTTGGCATAGAAATAAAACACAGTTATAAGCTTACCGAAAACTAAAGATCGTAGATTTTCTTGTACGGTTGTATCGACATTTAAGATCAAAGGATCAAACGTAAGGTACGTGAGGAAAAACGTCTTGGGATTTTTCCGATAAAATTAATTTCCTCAGAGGTTCAGGGGTCGTGAAAAAAATTGTAATGGCTTCTGTTACATAATATTGCATAAAAATTTTTCTTTTATCTCAATCAATCGTTTAGCTTTTTATTATGAATCATTTTTTTCACTTTGAAATATTATGACGTAATAAAAAGCGATTTTTTTATTTACTTGAAATTAATTGATAAGCTTACCTTGTTGTTTTCTTTTTTTTTTTTTAATTATTTATTGAGTCTATCAATATTTTATTTATTTATTTATTTGATATTTTTTTTATTTATTAAATTATTTATTGAGTCTATCAATATTTTATTTAAATATTTATTTATTTAATATTTTTTTATTTATTAATTTATTTATTGAGTCTATCAATATTTTACAAAATTTTTAATCAAAAACATTTTTTACATGTCTAAAAAACTTAAAATTTTTATTTATTCATCTTCTTCAAATTTATAAATTTTTTTTTTGAGTATTTCAACATTCCATCTTGAAAATTAATAACGAAAAAAAATAATTATTATTTTTTTAATCAAAATTTATCAATAAAAATAATATATTTACAATTTCTCTAAGCCATATCGTGTAAAACAAAAAAAATGAATATATAAAATTACCCTGGCCCTTAATACGTCAACTAAAATTAGGGTGCCCCTTTCAAATTAAAATAGAGCACGTCATAGTCTATGTCTGAGTTATTTCGTGTTTCTCATTCGTGATTTTCTAGCGCGATAATATGTTTGTATCAAGTGTTAGAAATCGTTAATTACTAAGAGAAAATCGAAATCAAATTGAAGCCAAAAAAATATTTTTAGACTTAACCCTCTGAATAAAAAAATTATTATAAATTCAGAGACGTGTAAAATGTAAAAAAATGGAAACTCATTAGTAAAGTGAATAATATTGACCACAAACAATTAGAAAAAAATAGATAGTGATCGCGTGATCGCTTACAAATAATAGTAGTATAGTGTTCAGTGGAAATAGAATGGATTGGCAGTGACATAAAAGCCCCGAAGACAAAATTAATAGCACTAAAGTACAGTGGCTGAGGATACTTCCGGTGCTTAAAAAGCTTTCTGCACCATGAATTACGGTCTTAACGAGCCGGATCCGTGCTTACCGTTACTCCTGCCACCGAGGTACCGATTGCGAGATCTAATCCTTGGCGATTATGCATTCAATGACGACGGCGAAAGGTAAATATTTTGAATGACTCTATTCACGTTGTTATCTTATCATCTTTATCTTCAATTTAAAGTACTTAATATTTAATTGAAGGTTCTCACTGTCAAAAGTCTAATTAGTGAATTTAATATTAAAATTTTGGCGATAAAAAATTTAAAGACAGAACAGAGAGCAGTAAACTATGAAACTGCATGATTATGAAAAGTTTTATCATAAAACCGACTCGTCACAATTTACTAGCTTTTATGTTTATTATTTTTTTTTATTTTATACTCACGTATTATATTACGCTTCATAAATTTTTTCCATCACGAGACATCAAAAGAGTGTATGCAATATAAGTAGCTATTATTTTTACGGGTAGAGAAAAATAACAAACGAAACAATGATAAAAATAATGAAATAAAATATTTTTTTCTTTTAAATTATTGTAAGTTAATATTTGCCGTAAATATTTAAGTTATGAATTAATAATTGCTGAATGTCTAAATTTTTATTGTCTCTGGTTTTATATTTAGAGTAGACGCGTATAAATTGTTAAGATAAAGATTTTTTAATGTCAATTATTAGTCGTTATTAATCAAATCGATAATTTCACGATTGATTGTCCCAATTTTTATTTAATAAATGGCGCGCAGTTGTAAAAATAAAAATTATGCTAATCTATACTAATGGTTTTAGTATATGATATGTTGGTGATTACTTATCCGGAAGCTATATTTTTTTGACTTAGAAATAATGAATTTTTATTGTAACTAAATTTATTCTATTCGATTGTCATTTGTTTAAAATAAATTTTTTAATTCTATTGGTTATGTTTATATACTAGGCAGATTTCTTCACTTATGAGACCTGTAATTTCTCTAACTGAAACTTTCAATGCTCATTACAAATTTTTTGTTCATATCAATTATTATTCATTTTTGTAAGAAAGACGCGGGAATGTTATAATGATTGCACATTGAAAGTTACAATGAATATTAGCTAGAATAATTACATGGATAAAAGGTGCATGCCAATTCGATAGAATTGGGAATCTGTGCAAGTCAAAACAATACTTTAATTAAATTTCAAGTCTAGATCTAAAAATTAAATTCTATAAAGCACCCAGCGGAGCGGGCGAGTAACAGCTAGTAATTAATAATAAAATTGTAAAATTTTAACTTTAAAAAATAATTTCAATCAATATTAAAAATTAAAAGATAGTAAAACTATATAATGAAGTAACATCAAGTAATAATCGCTTAATCAAATGCCCGGATCATCCGCTCTCAAAATTGACGAAGAACCCTCGTCTATTGAGATGAAAATTGATGAATGTTAAGCCCGTCATTCCAATTTACATTGTCTCTCCTTGTTTCTATCGACCGGCCTGGTCATTTTTTTCTGCTATATTTCGCGCCCTGTAAAAGATTAACATCTTCAATTCTCGCAACAATGAAAACAGTTTACAACTTTAGCACTTAAATTCTTCAATTAATACCAACAGAAAATTCCTTCGTGATAAATAATAAAGGATAATAAAAAGTGAGAATGATTGTCATTATGATTAGATGTTATTTTTTTATTGAGGTAGCTAATTTTAATGTCAGCATGTCACCACGATGTTGACACGTTCTTTGGGCATTGTCTTTTATATTTCGCGCAGAAGCTCGAGTGTTTTACACTTGACACAATTAATATCGACCGTAGTTTCTATTTTTGAGGTACACCTTGTTTCAGGATATGTGTAATATTATCCCAGGATTTATTTTACACTTTTTATCGAATTCCCCGTTCTTATCTCTCAATCTTCAGTAGTTTATTTTTGTTCGTGTTTACATCCTGCTTATCTGTTCGATGCCTCCAGTCTCTTTTGGGTCCCGAAAATTATCTCCAAATATTGGCTTTTAATTTCCCGAGCCAAATAATTTGTTTGTTTTTATTAAAAAAGATATTCAAAGATTACAAACAAAAATAAAGCTAACCCGAAGGGAAATTTGAAGCGAAAAATTTTCTGACACTGTCGCACAAAGTCTAAAAGGAAATATAGGACATTTATTTATATCCCGTGGGATTTGACAGTACAAAGCGGTTCATCGTTAAACTTTAGCGTGAAAAAAGTCGAATTTCATCAGCAATCAACTTTGATTTTTATTGGATTGTTGTTGATAAATTTGGGTCGAAAAAAAATTTTTTTCATGCTCTCCTGCTCTCTTTTTTTTGTTAGTTAACTAAAAAATTTTTATTCAGCTCACAAGAGCTTTGTGTTATAGTCGGAATAAATGAAGCAAAGAGTCAGACAATATAAAAGATATAATACAAATCCGAGAATTTTTTCCTGCCGGTTCAGTTGACAAAAAAAATATTTTTAGTTAAAGATAATAAATAATTTTAAATTAAATTATTTTTTAGAAGAATTGAAAGAGATAGTTTGATCAAATTTAAAAAAAAAAGTTGTCAATTAAAATAGTTCTATAAGAATGAAAATTTTGGACAAAGAAATTTTTCTTAATGAACTATTATTTTATCAGTACTAATAATCTCGATTCTGAAGTCGCCTATCATCGGGGAAAATCAATGGAAAGTGAATAAAAGTGGAGCGCGATGTACCAGCGGAGATTCAGCAGACACCGGGTAAAAAGTGAGTGGTTATATCGAGTTGGCAGTGCTCAACAGGCACAACAGAGTGCGCGGAAAGACTAAAAAAGCTCCTTTGTCTCAACTGAGATCTCAGCTTTACAGGTCAGCTATTAAATAAAGAGCTCGTTCTATATTCCAAGCTATTATCAGTTTACTCTTGTCATTATAGCCTCCGGCATTGTGCTCTTTTTCAATATTCCACTCGATTTTTTTAATAAAAAAAATATAAAAAAAAAAAAAAATCCAACTGCAACAATTAAAACAATTATTTTCAGTCGCTATTGAGTACTAAAACTTTGAATTTTTGTCATGGATTCATTTGAGCTTTCAAATCCTCATCGGGTGCACCTGACAGATTTTTTTAAAATGGGTTAATTGGTAGGTGTCGATTGTAGCTTGATGGATGGATTATTTTTTCCAAAGGTTAAATCCTATCTGGAAAATTTAAAGTTTCAAGGACTTTTAATAAAAATTCGGATTAAAGCAGCAGTATGTAAACTTTTATACACTAAAATCGGAGATAGAAATTTTCTGTGTTCCTTAAAAAATTCTAAAAAATAAGATTATTTTGTTGATAAGTAACATTTAATCATTTTGTAAAAAATGAGATTTTTAAAAGCCTTCAAAAGGGGTCACTTCAAATGTGACCGGAATTCTTTACTTCGTGCACGTAAATCGAATTTTGAAAGATTTTAAAAAGATTCCCTTATCCATTAGTCTATTTCGTGAAAAAGGAGGTTGAATAGGATAACTTTCTTAAAAAATTTTAAAATTTTATAAAAAACTGAAAACATTTTTTTTTCATCCTCTATGCGTTGAAAAAACCTCGTATCAAAAATTTTCCCAAAAAAAAGGATGAAATTTCTAAGACCTGAAATTTAAATTTTCAACTTCTAATAATCTCAAAAATGTTTTAAAAAATCATTAATTGAAAAATTCAACCATGCCTTTCTTTGGAATTAATAATTCAACAAAGTTCATTAATTCGTTTTTAATAAAAAGTAAATGATTTATGTAATATAAATTATTAATTTTTTAAAAAGTAAATAAAAATATGACCCTCATGATTCAAAGATTCCAACTAAAAAAATTAATTTCATACTTAATCAAAATGATAAAAGTAGGAATAAATGATCCTGAAAAATCTCCGCCAGTGGCTGCATTTAAATATATTTATATATTCCGAAACATGACATGAATAACACGTGGCCGTGACCACTTGAAAGCATTTTCGCGCTAGTAGATAAGTCATCCACTGCGCAGACTCATCCTGCAGCTCCGTCCTGCTGATATTGCATAAATCGATCATTCCTCGTCCAGAGCTTCATTCAACTTTTTTTCACTCTTTTCATCTCTTATCTCTTCTTCATTTTATCGTTATCTTATATTCAATCACTAATCAATCACGAGAATTCCATCTCTCGACTTGATAAAATTTGTATCTTATCAAAAATGTTCAACTATTAATTAGCCAAAAATCTTAAAATTACAACTAAATTATGAAAAATGTCGGACTTTAGATTTATCATAATTAATTTTTTATTAAAAATAATTGATAATTTATCCACGATATTGGAAAAAAAGTAAAGAGCGCGGTTCTTGTCCCGGTATCTGTATTATTGGCGCAGTCGCGGAACCAGCAACTGCGCCACGTGCATGTGTGCGCGTATCTCGGAAAAGTGGCAAGGGTAGTATAGCGATAGCAAATAAGTGGGACAAAGACGGCGATTATGTGTATGTTGAATAAAGTAGAGGGTATTTTTGATGAAACGAGCGAGAGCAAGAGGGAATAAATGTGTAAAAAGATGTGGACCATAGCCTGTGAGAGGGAATCATGGGTGCGGTGTGGCCGGGGTTTTCCAGTTCGAGACGCGGGGGGTGTCACGATTCTATGAGAAAACAGCTCTACCGCAGTAGTGTCGAGTGCGGGGCAATTTAAGCTGGCTCCTTTCCTCTCTTGCTCATCTTCTTTTTCTTCATGTGTGATCGTGTCATGCCATTACCAAAATGTCACGCGTTATTACACTTTCATTTGTTCATTAACCAAGTTTATGTCTTTATCGACGTCAACTCCTCAGCTCCAAGCTTCATCGCTTGTCGTTAGATCATTTATTATTCCATTAAGTTATTTTCAACCGACGTCTTCGCAAATTGGTTAATGCTAATATAATATATCAAGTGATAGCGTTTATGTCAAGTGATTGTCTATTTTTATTTATTCTTTTCTCTGTTCTGTGGTTGATCAGTGATTTAATTAAATTGATTAAAATTTTTTTTATGTTTTAATTAAAAGTTTCTGTGGCTTTAATTATCAAGTTGAGATAATTTTGTATTTTGTTATAAGACTGAACATTTTTTTTTCAATGACTAAAAAAATATTTTTGGACTTTAAATCATTCTAAATAATTTTTTTAGAGACTAAAAAAAATTTTTGTAATTAAAAAAAAAATGATTTTTGAAAATCATGACCTGGAATAATTTTTTGAAATAATTTTTTTGTGATGGTGACTTGAAATTTCTTTTTTTTACAAGTAATTTCTATTGAAAAAATTTTTAGTTAAATAATACGACGAAAATTGAATGAAAATTTCATCAACAATTTTAATAGATATTTTTTAAGAAATGATCAAAGTAAAATTTTTGATAAATAATGAGATTTTAATCAGAATTATGACTAAAAATGTGAGCAATTATAGAATTAAAGAATAATTAAGAATAATCCATAAATAAAGGACTTTGAATGACAACAGGGAAAAAAGAGTAAATTTAAATAGTTTCAAGGTTGAGTAAATAAAATATTTGAAACAATGTACTGCAGTAGGCACACGATCCTCGTTGCGAAGCCAGCATGTTCAAGATCAATTGATACTTACAGAAACAAGAACAATAACAAGAGCAATTTCGGAAATAATTAAATAAAGTTTGTTGGACGTAACTCGGGATATTTTATTTAAATTTGATAAAATGTGACATTGTATCGAACTGTGCATTTTAGTGTTGTGCTTAGCGACCTTGGCGAGGGTGCGCACTCGTGTCTTCTGATTGTATTGAAGGTCACTAGGACGCGAGTCGATAGTAATTTAACAGTACATCTAGCCGACATGTGTTTAGCATTTTTCATTTTTTAACGCGCACGTGTGATTGAATTATCTCTACCTCAGATTTAAATCAACCAAAAAATATCAATCAAAATACGTAGAAAATGAAAGTGTAATTAGCTAATTATAAAATAATTTTTTTAACGAAATTGCCATTTTAAATAATTCATTAATATTTAATAAATATATCATACAAATATCAAAATGAATGCAAATGCTCAATGATGCAATAATTTTAATTAGCAAAATTTATTACCGAGCTTCCAGTTTTAACGTTCGATAGTTTAGCGTTTATTGTTAAAATTGTTGGCTGTTAATATTTATCATAATTGTTATTATTATTATGACTATGAGATACATTATTAATTAATTAAAATAATTAAGACTTCTATTTTTAAAATATAATTTTATTGGGTGACACTGGAATTTAATTCTAGAAAGTTCATTAAATTGTTGAATTATTGGATTAAGAATTAACGCGATAGTGTAACTGAGATGTTTTACGAAGTCTAATTGAATGAGACAGTTTTATCAATTGAATTGTTTATTTAAAAATTTGACTTTGAATTTTAGAGTTGAAAAATAATTTTTAAAAAAATGTTGTTAATTTAATCAATGTTTTAAAAATATTTTATACAAAAATAATTTTTTATTTGAAGAAAACTTAAATATTTAAGAGTTGATTGAATTAAAATAAATATAAATTAATAGTGTACTTGTATAAGTTTTAAGTGAGGTGAAATTAACAGTTCTTACGGCTTTCTTTGTAATGTGATATTTCCGCTCTAATTACTCAAGATATAAAATATCGCACGACTCCACATAAAAGCACACATCATGTTAAGGGTCGTTCGAGTACACGTGCACTAATGTACTGTTGATGTAAGATAGCGATGAAGGAAAAGAAAAAGAAAAAATGAGTGTAAGGGCTGTTATATTTATACTCATTGTCATCAGTATAAAAAATAAGCGCTAAAATGGGATAAAAAAATAAAAATGTAGGAGAAATTATAAATAAACTTTGTAGTGAGTAAGAAGTAGATATCAGTAATTGTAATACTAATAAAAATAATAATAATAATGGATGATTATTGCGAGTCTAACGGTACTGAGTACTCGTTGTTTAACCACCGAAGACCTCGTGATCCCTTAGGCGGATCCAACGCCTCATCGGAACCGTTGCTTGAAATGTCAACAATGGGATGGGAGTACGAGCCATTGTCGGACATTCAGACACCGACAGGTGATGTCACTCCGTCATCCTCACCACCGAAGGAGACCCTTCAAAAGGTCCACTCTGCGCCGAGGGTTTGCTTTGAGCCGGATAACCTCGAGGCTACGAGAAGACGTAGCAGCAGCAGGCTTACTTCTATAAGGAGACGTAGTCGGAGTATGAGCGCTTGGGGCGATTTGTCAAGGTGTTCATTTCGACTTGATGAGAGGTAGAGTTTTTTAGTTATTTGGTTTTGTCGGAAATAAATAATGGAAAATCGTTTGATTAGAAAAAAATTATTTTTTGTTGGAGAAAAATTTTTTTTATTCAAGTAAATGTTTTGGAAAATTAATGTTAGAGTAATTATACTAAAATAATTTTGATGCCCTTATATATGAAAAAAAAATATATTTTGAAATATATAAAAAATATACTAAAAATATGTATAGTAAATATATTTTTAATAACTAACTTCTGGTCGATTTTCATATATATTTTAAATATATCTTAGATATATTCAAAATTTATCTTAAAATACATAAAAAATACATGGCTAAAAATATATTTTAAATATATCTAAAATATATAAAATATATATGAAAATCGACCAAAAGTTAGTTATTAAAAATATATTAACTATACATTTTTTTTATATATTTATATATTTTTTATAGATTTTTAATATATTTAAAATATATTTTTTATATATTTCAAAATAAGGTTGGCAATAGCCTAATCGGCTCGGTACCTGCATTTCGAAAGCGTGGGACCAGGGTTCGATTCCGGCGCGCACCAATATTTTTCAATGATTATAAACTAAAAATATATGTGCGTTTCATTGCCAGCCTCTGTACCGGTCGGGTTTTCTGTGGTTTTCCCATATAGTTATGTAGGTAAAATGTCATTATAGAAGTACCTCCATACTATTTGAGACCGTAATAATAATTTTACTTCGTATTTTATTTTTATTGTCAAAAAAGAACTATTCAAATTTTAATAAAAATTGAAATAATTAAAAGAAATAACATTTTAAATATTTGTAATACAGATTCAGGAATTATTAACAAAAAATTACCAAAATAATTTCTACCTCGCTTTACATATATCGTAATATGGCATAGGTAATTCTATTACGTTGCATAGTAAATCTATTACGTAAATCAAACGAGACTTTGTATTTGACATTCGGCTTTTGCGGTATCGATAATATTAAATTAATTTTTAAAATAATTGAACGAGAGTTTAGATCTGAATTTAAATAGAATAAATTACTTGAAAATCTCAGTCTAAAATACAACAAAGATTTTTACTAAATTTAAAATTTTTTTCTGTATTATCTAATAAGTTTAATTTTAAAAAATTGAAAAGAAATGAAGAACTTTTTATGCAATAAAAAAATTTAATTAAAAATATAAATTATTTTTACTCATTTTTAATTAAGAGCGTAATTAAAAAAGTTTATGCGAAATAATAAACTGAGCCTTATTAGGAAGGGTGTTTAATTATAGAAGATAATGAGTGCTTAAACGTAATTGATTTAGGAAGTTATAATTCATTTTGAATAGCGCAATTTATAGCATAATTGCTTGGTGCAGTTATGCTATAAGTGCAGCTTTTTTGGAGTAAAAAGTAAAGATTAAAAAATTTTACTTAAGAAAATAATTATGAGATTTTTTATAATTGATATTCTTAGGGGGCAAAAAAATAGAAAAAATTAACTGCAAAAAACAACCTTCGATGTAAAGAGGATTTATCTAAAACCCGTATTTTAAGATGAATCATTATTTAAAAGCTTCTTGACTTTCAAGTGCTTAGAGAGTGTTTGAAAAAGTAGAGCGAGTTTAATGATTCACTGCTAAAACTGAAGATATTTTTTTCAGAACTTGGATTTAGTGATTTATAAAAAATTAACGATTTTGGTTAACAATTTTTTTTTGACTCGGTAAAAGACGGACGTGAAAGAAATAAGTAAATATCACCGTGATAATTTATGCAAGTCAGGCTTTCCATTAGTTTCAGTTTAACTTTTAATTATTTAACTTTTTTTGTATTTAAATTTTAACAACACAGTTTAGAATTTTTATTTTGGCATGTAAAATTTAATCTTATTAACAAAATTAATAAAACTTATTAAATATTTAAAAATTCATCTGTCAGTGGATTTTTGAAAGTAAAAATTATGATTATCACACCATCTCTTATAAAAATCTATCAGAATCATGTCTTCCATTTTCTGCACTTAAAAACTGACATTCTTTACAAAAATACTACCCAAAAAATTTAAACTGTTATGAATGCAAAGATGTCATATTTAGTTAAAAAAAATTGGAAATGGGTGTGCATTTGACATTTGGCTAGAGCATCGGATTTCGATACATTTGCTGTGTCAGCAAACATCGATTACAAAAGTTCTGTAATCCTGGCATGGATGACGTTGGAAAGTACACATTAATAACAGCAAAGTTGAGTTGTTAGTGCTCACCCGAGCAAGTACAACCATCTGATAATTTATTACACAATAAACTTCCATTCTTTTCCTATTTCACGCTTGATTCATTGCCATATTTCAATTTTGTTGAGGGCTTTAAATCACAATTCCTCATCTATAACCTAAAGTCTTCATGCTATCATTACATTGATATGTTTATAGATAATAAAGTCTAAAATGATTTTTAACTTCCCGCTAAGAAAATTGAAAATTTTCAAAAATCGGGAAGTTATTGTTTTCATCCCGTTTTTCGAAAATCGAATTTTCATCAGATCTCGACGTTTTGAGGTCCCAGGAAGCTTTCCTGACTATTTCCGCGGTGATTTCACCGTGTCTGTGTGTGTGTGTGTGTGTGTGTGTGTGTGTGTGTGTGTGTGTGTGTGTGTGTGTGTGTAAATCTCTCATAACTTTTGAACAGATCATCCGATTCGATCGAAATAAGCGGCGTTCTGAAGAGTTCCTTTGCCCCTAGAATTCTGATACTAATTTACAAAATTTGAGTCGATCAATTTTGAGAAATCTCAAAAATAAAATTTTCAAAAATTCGTTTTTTTGAAATATCTTTTAAACGACTTAACCGATGAATTCCAAAAACTAATCAGCTCTTAACCTCAAAAAACCACGTCGATTGCCACCAGCCTGGTCAAAATCGGTTGATTTGTTCGTGAGATATCGTTGACGAAAAAAATTGAAAAAAATGTTTTTTTCAGAATTTCTATAAAATTTTTAGTCTGACCAGTTTACGCTTGAAGATTTTTCAAAGAACTTAAAAAACTGCGTTGAATGCCATAAACCGCGAGAAAATCGGTTAATTCATTCAAAAGTTATTGCGGATTGAAAATTCAAAAAATAGTGTTCTATAAAACTTGCATTAGCCTTTTGAACTCGAAGAACTCAAAAGCACAGAACAGCGTTTTATTTGAGCTCGGAGAGCTCAAAATTACACAAAAATTATATTTTTGAGCTTGAAGAGCTTAAAAAATAAGTGAATTGTTGAGCACTTAGGTATGGAGGTAGCGGGAAGTTTCAGGGATGGCCTTTAGGGTCAACCGTTTTCCTAATTTTTTTTCTAAAAAATTGGTCAGAAATATAGGGAGTCTATTTTTTTAAAGTCTCTGGGGAAAGAAACGTTTAATATTTCTCGAAAAACATTTTTTATTTTCGAACGGCAAAATAATAACTCTACTCTTTACTTCTCTATTCATAAATGTCTCTATACTAAATAGTTCAATTCCTAAATAACACTATTTCTAAATTTCTCTATTCTTAAATATCTCTATTCCTAAATAATAACTATTTTTAAATAACTCTTTTCGTAAAAATCTTTATTCCTAAATAACTCTATTCGTAAATTAACTTTTATTATAAATTTGTCTATTTTCTCACTTGTCTTTATTTCTAAATAACTCTATTTGTAAATAATTCTATTCGTAAATATCTCTATTCTTCAATAACTCTATTCTTGAATGATTTAATTATAGAATATTTTTGAAGCTACATTTAAAAAACGAGTGAATTAAATATAATTAATCAATTAAGGAGCTTTGAAAAACTTAGTTTTCATTGTCAGCGAAAATCAAAATTGGCATTAACTTAGCAAAGCGCGATACTTTACTAGTAATAAATAGAGTGATTAATTCGTACGTCTTATTGAAAATGTATACTATAGTATACTATATTATAATTGTAAGCTTAATTACAAGAAATTGATAAACATACTTACCTCAACAATTGTTTACTCTATTGATAATAATTTTTTAAACTTTACACTCTATAAAGCTCAGATATCCGGTACACAATACAAACGAGAGCAGTTTTATCTCTTCTATTTTCTTTAAAATGAAGCTTCTCTCAAAAATCATTTATTCTGTATATAGTAAGGTATTGCGCTTTGCTAAGTTAATAATAATTTTGATTTTTGCTGACAATGAAAATTAAGTTTTTCAAAGCTCCCTAATTGATCAATTATAATTAATTCACTTGTTTTTTTTTTTTTTTTTTGCAGTTTCAAAAATATTCTATAATTAAATCATTTAGGAATAGAGTTATTGAAGAATAGAGATATTTACGAATAGAGTTATTTAAGAATAGAGATATTTAAGAATAGAGTTATTCAAGAATAGAGATATTTAGGAATTGAAGTATTTAGTATAGAGATATTTATGAATAGAGAAGTAAAGAGTAGAGTTATTATCTTGCCTTTTCGAACAAATTGTTTTTTTATGAAGAAATAAATTATAGTACTTTCATGAAAAAAAATCAAATCGTTTCTTCAGAATTAGTTAAAATTTAACAAGTTTTTCTTTTAAAATTAATAAATGTATAAAAATATTTTTAATAATTTTCTTTTTCAAAAGTCGTCAACTCCTAAGCGTTGAATTCTTGATGCGATAAATAAATCATCTTATCAATATTCGAACTTGCAAAACTTTTTAAAATTCACTCAAGCTTCGAAATAAAAACAAACTCTCTGTTCCTTCAACATGTCTGTTCTTTTATTGAAAAGAACAATAAATTAAATTGAAAGATAAAAAAAAACTGTAGACAATAAAGTGCCGAGTCAATGTCTAGGGATTGAGAAGCAATCAAAAATTCTATCATGATGGTTCCTTTCAACCCCAGGCTATTCGAGCATTCGGCAAAAATTTTTATCCCAGAAAAAGAGTCACAGTAATCGATGTGCTTCTGCGTAGGTAGAAGAGTCTAGAAATTCGGATAATAATACAGTTGAGTTGTTCAACACTTATCTCCTTTAATAAGAGTATAACTTTGTCTTCAAACAATTTATTAGACATATACGAACGAACGTCGTTACGGTAAAGACCGCCTAAGTGACGGAAGATTAAATCGCGCGAGAAAATTATTTTGAAATAAAAGTCCAATAAATTATCAAGCTGTTTTCATTCTTAGTCTTTATTTCCTGAAGTTCTTCAAAAGTTTTTATACAATAAGCTGAAATCAAGTAAACAAGCACTTAATGAAATTGAGCAATTGTAATCATTATTATAAATTATAAAAATCAATTTAAGAAAAAGTAATTATAATAATTTTCATTATTTTTATTTGAAACTAATTTTCCGGGTCTTCCGTTTCAAATACTTAGTATCTGTTTGGAATTGCAGTGACTCGAATGCTCTTTCTTCCGTATTAGGAAGATACTTACTATATTCATATACTTTTATATCAACATAAATAAATAAAGAATGTATTTCAATTAGAAAAATAACTCTGATTTATTCAGGATTTCCGTTGAACGGAAGATGCTCCATACCGTACATTATATCTTACTCTATAAAAATAAAGTTACTTTTTTGTTCGGAACAATATGGTGTATCGATCTACTAGTTGTTGGTTTATATTAAGCTGTTTGTATATTGTATTAATATAACATTATCTCGACATACAATAGAGAAACTCAGTAGTTTATTCTTGATCTAATTTTGCATGGATAATAATAAGTCAATGAATTAATCTACTTGCTTTGTTGAGAAAAAAAAATTTCAATTTTCTTAGCGGGAAGTTAAAAATGTAAACTAAAAACATTTTTCATCAAAATTTCAAGTTTTTTTTAAATTATTAAATTTATTGAAAGTCATTTTTTCCAAAGTAATCTTTCAATAAGTTTAATAATTTAATAAATTGAAAAAAAAATATGAGTACTGAGAGTGGAGTTCAAATAATATTTAAAAATTCATTATGACTTATAAATTTATTAGTAAGTGGCGCTGTTAGATTTATTTATGCGAAAAAAATAAATAATATTTTCTAAAATGTATTTCTTTATAATTCATAATTATTCTTGAAAAGTTGAAGTGATTTTATGTAAATATGTCGAGCTTTCATGCAACGATTACCCGTCATGAAAGAGAAAATTTGAGTATAAGTACAAAAGACTTATTAAATTAGTTTCCTTAGAACGAAATTTGTTACAAACTAGACCGAAAGGGTTCTCCGTTTCACAGAAACTTGCGGTTATGCGCTTAAGAAAATTACGAGTTTGCTATTTCCGTGTGCCTTCAGAGTCGGCTAATTTCATTTTATGTAAGGTATATTCTGAGATAAAATGGTTACCGAATCACCCATAAGTACTCAGCTGGAATAATAAGACTGTTTCAGGGATATAGAAAAAAAATTTTGTTCTAAGTTGCTCTTTTTTTATTGAAGAACAATGCTGACTTTTTCGATTTAGACCGGCTTTAGAGTTCATTTTACTTTAACCATTTTGTTTAAGTTTTGGATAAAAATGCTTAAGCGTCCTTATGTTCGATTATACGTCGGAAGTTGTATCTAATCTACTCTCCGTAAATTTTGAAACAAATTTAAATACTGAAAAAATGAAATTATTATCAAAGTTTTCTTAGATATTATTTTAAAGGTAATTTTTCGGCTTCAAAACATATTTTATAATATAAAGGGTTCTTGGATCTCATTTTTATTTCTATGCCTTTAGCAAATAGTAGAATAAATATCTCAGTATATTTTCCGAGTTAGCTGACCATAGAAATGGTCGGCATATGCATCACATCTTGAGCACCATTAGGAGCTTTTTATGAAGATAAATTGAATCTTCAGCAATCTTCAGCAGAAAAAAGCGGTCATGCGAATTGTAGTTGGCAGAATAAATTGTGAGAGAGCTTGAGGTGTTATAAAAGGCTGACATAAGTGAAAAATATATTAAACACTCGTTATTTTTAATAATTTAAAATATTTATTCAAAGAAATAGAGAATAATTTATCACTTTATACTCAAAATTCTTAAAAATTTTAAGGAATAAAAAATTATCACCCGAGTTGAAATTTAATTATGTGAACAAATATCATTTGATAATAAAAAAAAAAATTCCCAAAAGCACTGTATGTATGATTTCATTGTAATATTGTTTGGATACTTTTCAAATAAAAATTACATTTCAAAGTTGATAAGTAGATCTTTAATGTCGCAGATTTCAATCAGAGTACTATCATTCAAAACTTTATAATTGTTTTTCTGTCCCTGTCTTCTGCTTGAAATTTATAACAAGTAACTTTATATGCATTCAAAACAATATTGATACTAGAAACTTTTGTAATTTGTAACAAAATATTTTATTAATTACTTTTTTTTTCTGTTTCAGGTGAGTTGTTTTTATTTTTCATTGGTACGTAAGTCAAAATTTTTTTATACTTGATAATAATTATCATCTTAAAATGTTAAACATGGTTAAAGTAAAATGCGTTATTTTACATACAAAAATTTTTATTCTTTATAAAAAAATTATAAATTTTTTATACAAAAATTGATTTTATGATTCTAAAATAATAATTGAGAATTAAAATCATCAATAGGTAAAAAGTAACAAATATAAGTAATTTATCATACGTAAATTTTTTATAAATATATAAATCCGTTTTATCCGCGGAGAAATGAAAGAAAAGTAAACATCGAGTATTTACTTGTCGATATAGTCCACCCCTAATCGCACAGGGAGAAAATTGTTGATAAAGTAGATCAAACGAACGCTAAGGACGAAAGGATACCATGAGCAGTATTGCGACTCCACACTGCGGGTGGAAGAAATTTCATCTGAGTTTATCGACTGGGCGTTCATACCCGCGAGCCTGCTATTATGTTCCTCCGATTTCTCACAGGTGCTCGTTTTCCGAGTGAGTAATTTTAAAGCTCATTGGCTTCGCCCATTTCCCACTGGCCACTCATCCAATTTCACACGGAATTCGCTAATGGTGACTAATTTGGTTGTGATTAGTTTAAAGTTTAGTTACAGTTGCAATTTAATTTTAAATATCAGCGCTTATCTCCAACAGAAAAAATACACTGATAGAAGGATTTATTTGTATTAAATAATATTTGTTAATAGTTAACAAATCATTTATTAGAGACCACTTTTTATTATTAAACAAATATTTCTTAGTATTTAAAATGATTTGTTTGAAGTTAATAAATCTGATATTCATTTATTAAATATTAATAAATCTTTTTAAATACTACGAAATATTTATTAAGGACTAACAAATGGCTTCTAATAAATGATTTGTTAAATATTAACAAATGTTTTTAACTATAAAAAAATCCTTCTATCAGTGTATTTATGAAAACATTCATACAAAGACATTAGAAAATTATTTGTCATCTTGATCTAATTTATTCAAATTGTAAACGTGCCAGTTTTAGTCAATTTTTGATAGCAATAATTTTTATATTAATAGAAAAGAAAATAAATAAATAAAATCGACGGTCTAATTAGCAATCGGTTTAACTCCTTATTTTGTAGAAGGTGATTTTTCTAACATTTTGATGTAGTAATAGTTCATTATAAATTTTTTGTATGATCCAAACCAAAATATTGTACTTCTAATAGATATTAAATGGTTTTTTAAAGTGATAATAAATTTTTAACTAATTGTTTTATACTACAAATGGAAGATTCTTTAAAATGAAGTTAGACAATTTTCTAGTTAGAACGTTGAAATATACTTTTTTTTTTTTATTTATAAATGTAAAAATTTTATTCAAAATAAATTAGCGGTCTGTAGACGTTAAAAACCCAAAAAAATTCAGATATTCAGAAATTTCAATTATTCCGCAATCAATCATCCCTTATATATTCTTTAGTTCGACAACAACTGAATATTCTAATAGAGGAAAAATGTTGCTTGATATGGTATAACCGGAGCGAAAATAATATTCAAATTGCCGCCTTATTTACATATCGAATGTTACGAAGGTGTCAGAAATCCACTGAGAATACACGTAAAGTACAAAGTGATAAAAATACTTACTATGTTTATTTTTCCATGAGAAAATTATACCTTAAGTTTATATTTCCAACAAATAAGAAAGTACCAATATTAGTGTGTTGTTTTAAATTTACAATCATTATTACTTCACGAGTTTCAAATTTCATGACAAAGGTTAAGTAAGAATATAAAAATAAATCTTTTCGAAGCGTTTTTTTTATGTTTATCATTCCTTTTTTTTTGACATTGAGAGCTTCTAAATCTCTGGAGTATTTAAATCCGTACTTAGTTTAAGTGGTTGCCATTAAATGTACTGATTAAATATTTAACGAGTTTTAGCATTAAATTTCTCTCAATTCTTTGGGCTTGAAACAAAAAAAATTAGGGACATAAATAAAAAAAATTTAGACTTTGTTATTTTTTAAATTAATTTTTAGCTTTTTGCCACAATAGTATTGACTATCACCTCTTGTAATTAATCACATATCCAGTTCTTTTGGATCCTAGGTACGTATCGTGATTAATAGTAAACATGGACCCTGTAGGATTAATTAATTTAAATTAAACGAACGCTTTTAAGTAATTTATTTCAATATCAATTAATAAAAATTTTTGCTTATTTATATTTAAAAAATTCAATTTCCGAAAATCTTTTCTGATTCTTAATTCCAAAAATTATTTATTACATCAATAAAAAAGGTTACACGCACCGTAATTTCTTGAAGATAAATTGAAAATCCCCTTGGCATAAATAAAAGATAAAAAAGTATTTTAAAACAATTTCGGGCTGTGAATAATTAAAGTTTTATGTCTTATGAGTTAAGTTGAAAGTACAGACTTATCAATTATGAGTAAATTTTTTTCAGACAAACTATGGGAAGGATAAATGAAAAATTAGGGGAGAAAATTAGAGCTGTCTATTAAAATTAATGAGAGAACTTTTATAGCATCTTTTAAAGCTCTCATCACTATAAAACGTTTTTTTTTTTGTTTCCGAAAGCTACCGCGCATTATTTATATAGATTTTAACGATTTATTAACAAAGTCTTATGTGGTATCCAACACCGGAGGGTTAAGCTCCACGCTAAATTATTCGACGCAGAACCCCCGGGTAATAAAATCTTTATTTAGGCAGTCTTATCCACCGTAAAATGATGTCGGGTCGAAGCAGTAGTTACATCATATAATAATAATATATATTTATATGTATAAGGGATCGTATAACCCGTAATTTGTTAAATATGTTCAGTAATTGGATATTATATGCAAACAGTGAATTATTACGGCAGTCCGAAACGTGCTTCTGAAACGAAATCCTTATTTTCAATTTACTATTTATTGAATGATAATATTCATGCAAAAAAAAAAAATTTCTTGATAGTTATACTAAAGAAAAAAAAATAATTGGGGGTTTAAAAAAAAATTTTGAACTTGAAAATTTATTTGAAGAGTTAAATTTCCAAAAATTTGAGTTTTTCTTTTATTATTTCCAATTTTTTTTAGACAATCTACAGAAAAAAATAACAGTTCGTTTTTTACGAAAATAAATAAATGATATATGTACATTGCAATAAATCAAATGTACGACATTCTCATGTGTTGATGTAATGATTTAAGACACTAGAATGTTAAATTCTACACACTAGAGTGTAATATTCAACACACAAATTTTAACACTCTACACAATGACGAAAAATTTTTTACTGTGTATATTTATCGAGTAACAACAGCAATGTTTACTAAATTACAAATGATGTTACGTTGGAAAAATAATTGTTAAATAAAAATTATTTTTCTTGAATATTCATTTATAGGATTTGTAAAATAGTTGACATATTCGTCGAAGTAAAAATATCAAGCACAACAGTGTTTAATTAAAAGATGCCAAAAGGCAAAATCCTGAAAAATTAATTATAATTCAAACTTTTTATTTTATAAAACTGGGATTCAAAAAAAAAATAATACTAAGTATAAAATAAACAGATAAAGTTTATTCTGTGGATTTCACTTTTATATCACGTTCATTCGGATTTTCTTAACAAACAAGACTCACCATCGAATTTCTGCAGTAACTTAATTATCAAGTTAGCGACTCTGGGTTTACTAATTTTACATTATATCCCTTTACAAACTTCTAGAATCCTCCGGGTCATTAAAAAAATTAACATTTACGAACTTTATAAATTTTGTTATCGTCGGACAACTTCGGTAAATATTTAACTTGCGATTAAGTGATCATTTAAAGTTTTTAAATTTGTAAATGTCGAGGAAATTTCAACAGTCGTTTAATATTATTATTATTAAAAAAAAAAAAAATACTATCTTAATTTTGATAAAAAATAAATAAAAATGTAAATATTTTTTTTGCTAACAATAACAATGACAACCGAGAGTTGAACTGATTTTTTCCCCATTTTATTATTCAATTAAATTCAAGTCCACTTTACTAATTAATTTAAAAACTTTTTTATCAAATTACTTAGTTTAAATTGACAAATTTTTTTATAAAAATAAAATTAAGCTCAATAATAAATTACGCGCCCTCAATTATTTAATAAACAATAATTTAAATTATTGAAAAAAAATTAACAGAAATGATTTTCATCCGCGAGCAAACCAAATAAGTAAATTGTTTTATCTAAAATATTATATATGCTATGTTGTGTCGACTCGAGACTATTAATGTCATAAAAGTCGATATAAAAATTTAATCTGCAATTGCATCGTTACAAAAAATCTCGATGTCGATGTTTATGGTCTGGAGCTTCAATTTTTAATCTAAAAAAGTGTAATCTTCACTTGAAGAGCTTTTTCATGTAATTTAATATTTAAAAAATGTTTTTCTTCTATGTTTTATCCTTACTAGTTTTATTATTTATCATTTTACTGCTCTGACAGAAGATAAAATGAAAATTTATCCTCATAAACTCGGAAAAATTTATTTATATTCCTCGAAAGCGCATGGATTAATATTAATAAATAAAAAAATTTAATTTTCAATGAAACAAATTTAATCTACGGGTGAAAATTATTAGAATTATTTAGTATATACATTTAGAAATTTAATTTTCAGAAGAAAAAGTCTTGTTTCACCATATATCTTATTTTTTAGCCAGAATTTAAATTGACGGGAAAAATTTTTCTTGTCGTAATCAAACGAATAAAATTGCTTCTAAAACTTTGGAATTAAAATTCTGGATAAAATATTAAAGATACAAAAAAGTTATAAGATCTGTTCATAAAAAATTTAATTTCCTCCAAAAAAAAAATCCTTATCACTTTGTCAATATCTACTATTTTTTCTACAAAATTTTGATGAGAATTATTTCCGAATAAAATTTCCTCCTCTACACTGAGAAAGAAAAAGTAAGAAATTTTTTTTTTTGCTCGACGGGCAGAAAGCGTCAACTTTCAGCCCGCTGCGCTAAACGAAGTTGCCCCTTTCTGCCTTCGTCGAGCAAAAAAATAGTATACACTCCACGGGAAGTAAATAAGAAAGCCTCAGATCACATGTTTGTCGACCTCGGCTTCGCCTCGGCCAACAATTACATGTGATCTGAGACATTTTTTACTTTACTTCCCTAGGTGTGTAATATACTATTGTCACAAGAATATATATTCTCGATAATGTTCAAAAATATATTTTCTTGTCTCAAGAATTGATCGAATTATTTTTTATTTAATTCAAGTGAACCTATTCATTTGTTAATCCATTAAAATAATGCCAATATTTTATTATCATGATAGATATTGATATTTTTTTATTTATTTATTTAGTTTTAATGCCAAGGCGTTGAGCCGAATGGCAAATTTTATATACATAGATAGTGTTCAAATAAGTACAAGAAATTTTGAGGTATTAACTTAATAAAATATATAAAACAAATTGCATTTAATAACAAGAATGTATATCATATTGTTATATACATCACGTTATTATATTTTTTTCCAGTATTCTAATTTCCAACTATTCATTACTTAATAAAAAATCAAATAATTTAATTTTGAAAGTCTCTAAACTAAGAACGTTTACAATCTCAGGAGGTAAGTCCTTCCAAAACCGGATAGCCGATACTACAAATGAATGCTCATAGGTCGTAGTAGCAAAATTTTGATATTGATATTTATATTTTTTTGTCAAAAAACCAAAATTTTTTAAACGATTCTTGAGCCAAGAAATTTTTTTCTGGACAAAAAATTTTTTTTCTCAGTGTTAAAAAGAAAAAAAAAATAAACAGCAATACCGAAAATATTTTCCATCATTAAAAAAATTTTTATTTTCCTTCCGTCTACATTTCCAATTTAATACCCGAGAACTCGTTGGGTTGTCTGGAAACAGCAAACACACCCCGAAAGCAAAGCTATCAATCCATTTCCGTTCGTTCTATTCGCCCTATCAGTAATATAAGCAAACCATTGATGAGTGAGTAGGCTGCACATAGCACCGGTGCCCTGAACCGCGAGATTTGTTTTGGACAGGCGTCTGCGCCGGAATGCTGAGTTGAGTAAAGGACCAGAAGGCGGATCTATTGCTCATCGTGGGCACCACGGGCTGTGAGCCAGTCGTCCCCGAAGCTTCGTGTCGTCGAGATGCGAACACCTCGACACCCGCCACCCGCCACCCCTGTTCGCACGTTTATTCTCATTGACAATTACTTTATTTTCGTCTAAAAAATACAACGACACTTTTAACACCACCAACAAAAATACAATACCGTAAACATTTTTACAATTCACAAAATTTAAAAATTAGCCCAAAAAAAACACAATTTTTATTGCATCGAAATAAATTAATTTTTTAATCATTAATCCAAATATATATAACGAATTTGCTCTACAGAATTGTCTTCCTTGTAGTTTTATACCTTACTGACTTGTTTTTGACGTTACCATAAATTTTATCTATCTATTTGATATTTTATCGTATAAAATTTGGTTTTTAAAATCAATGTGACTTATTTTTGAGAAAACCCGCGCAAATATATAATTATTATAATCATTGTGATCACGTATGTTTGATGACGACGCGCGCAGTACCACGTGAGCACGTTATCAAGTTTAAGATCATCATATATATAAATATACATATATAAATAAATCTAGAAGTAACAATTAGTCTTTAAAAGAATTTAACAACAAATAGATGTCAATAAATTTTTCTAAGTGCGAATTTAAATAAAATCAAAAAATCTAGAGGTGTTTATGGCTAACTCAAGAAAGAGCTTTTTTAATCTGAGGAAAGGACCCCGACATCGAACACAAGGTATCTCGGAAAATTCATGTGAAATCGGGTATTTATTTTGAGTTTTTACTGGAAAAATTTTAAATAGTAAATTTAGAGGGTAAATATATGAATTTTTTATGGATTAAGGGTTGAGGATTGTAAATAAATAAATAAATAAATAAATAGAGGCGTGTAGAATTCAAGGATCAGAATCACCTGTGGGCATCTTGCCTAGAATCGTGACGAGTGCGCCATCTTGTGTCGCGGGTTTATTTTCTGGATCGTATTACTTCGTAAATAGCGCAGCTCGTAAGTTAAGTTGGATCTTGTTGTATTTTATTACAAATTTAATATAAAGAGAGCTAAGTAAAAGAAACGATGCGATATTTATTTCAAAGGAAACGAGGGTAATTTATTGTAGAGGTGTCAAATAGATATATTTTTGAATTTAATATATATAGTATATTATATTTAATAATGAAAATAGTTTTGTACGTGTTGTCAATGTGTGTATTCGATTAGAGTAATTAACATATACGTGTAATTTTAATTTGTGAACCGTGAAAAAATAACGGACGATGCTTATGGTAGAAGGCTTTAAATAATTAACGAAATAAATAGTGTATAGAGTGATAAATTATCGAGTAATTGACAGTTTTATTTTTGAATCTCCGTTTATGGAAATTAAATGCATTCAACGCTGAGGAAAATTTTATGGTAATTATTAATGTAATTAAATGACATGCTGTGCGTCGAGTAATTATTATAATTATCAATTCATAATTTATATTTTCCATATTTTAAATGATTGTAATGATTAATTATATTTCGAAATTAAAAAACAGATATTTGAGCGCGCTTATTCTCTGAGGTGTATTTTATTGATACATATTTGGTTTTTTTTTTTTTTTTAAATATAAAACACAATTTTCATGATTATTATTGTCGTTATAAAGCCATGTAACTAAGAGTCGCATCGATATTTTTGTTGATAGTCGTGTTTATTTTTATATCAGCTTGTTAGTTGTTATTTGGTATTATTGTTTACTTTTAACGATTGTTTGCATTGACAGTAAAAATTTTTTTCATAGAATAGAAGAGTTGATTTTTTATTTTTTTTTGTTTTATTAAAAAATAAAAGAATAATTATTGATAATAATTTCGTTTGATAAAGTTAAAAAAATTTTTTTTTCGTGTACTGAGATGATGCTAAAATATCATAAACTCATTAATGTAAGAGATAATTTTCTTGATTCAGAAGAAATGAATCTTACTACAAAATTTAATATCTTGGCTATGATAATAATGCTAGAGCGCCACACTCGGGTTACTGACAAAGTAATTTATAACCTATATCTTTGATCCCACGTGTTACATAAGACTCTTAAGGGTGGGTTGTAGAAAATATTGTTTTCAAAAATTTGATTAGTTTTCTAATTTCGTCTCAGATCAATTTTAAAATGAAATAAAATCAAGTTTCCGAGAAAAAGGATAGAACTAACTATTGCGAAAGCTTTATTATAGTTTATATAACAAATACGGCCCACCTTTATTTAACCTTGTGGTTAGTTTGTTTTACAATCAAGAAAATTAACGATTTTCTAATTAGATTTATTGAAGAAAATTTTTTTTAAAATAGAGAAAAATTTTCAACCAATAAAAAAAAATTTTACTTGATTTGAAAAACTTTCCATGCGATCAAAATTACAATACAATATATCACATTAGGGTCGTGTCATAAATAACTGAACTTGAATTTCCATAAAATATTTCCATTCTCCGCAATAAATTTTTTTTTTTAAACATAATTCATTCACTTGAGGTTTCTTCAATTGATTTATTTGACTAATTATATTCAGATGATCATAAATTTTCTAAAAATTAAATTTAGTTCCTTTGTCTTAACCAAAATCAATTCATATTTAAAAATTAATTTTCTCCCGACGAGTTGATTAAAATTTCTATAAATTATGACTGATTAATGACCTCGATAAAAGGACAGGAAAATCGTTACATTTTTTTCATCTCTCTTTCAAATGATTCAATAACGACTTTTTGATGATCTAGCTTCAGTACGAATCCACTTGAGTGTATAAATTTTTTCCATTAAATTGATATCATGTTCAAGGATCATCAACCGGACGTTTGTTGAAATCTATATAGATCAATTGAAAATATTGACAATTTTAACGAAGCCTTCATAAATAAAAAACCACAATATTGATTATTTTAATCGTTAATAATTTATTAATATAAATAATGATTTTTTTCATTATTCTTCATCATATTCTGAGTAATAAAAATGATTTTTTGTCATTTTGAAACATGAGTACGATTCATTCCTAAAAAAAATTTTTTTATTAATTTTTTAATTACTTATTACTAATTAAAAATAAAAATAATTACTTGGCAATTTTTTGAAAGCTTTTTCTTGAACACTCAGACCAATGAGGTAATTTTGAAGAGTTTTTATAAATAGTTGAAGTACTCATTATAAAATCTGTATTACACCCTAAAGATTCATCATTTTCGATCCCGAATCTAAAAAAAAAATTAAAGTTCAGTAAGAAAAATATTTTTTTTTTAATATTAGTTTAAATTTGTTCTCTTAAAAACAAAATATGAAACAATTTTTATCTTCAGTATATATTATAAATTTTAAAAACTATCTTTATACAAATGTAATTTTATCTTACCCTTGAGCTATTAATCGCGCTGCAACGATCTCTGAGAATCTAGTATCTGAGACAACTGCGACATTTATTCCGTCCTCAAAAGAAGAATGCTTACAATCAAATAAATTTATTGAGCCCGTGAGGTTATTGTAATTATTATCTACCAATGGAAAGCTGAGGGAATAATTGCAATAAAAATATATAATTAAAACAAAAATAAAATATAAAAAAAATACTCACGACGTTTGGAAAATAAAAACATCTATATCAGTGTCAGGAAGACCTTCAAATCGGTCGTAATTTTCCTTCCACCACTCTTCCATCCTATCGACCGTAGCCATCGGGTAATATTTTCGGGGATTATCCTCATTATTTTCGATCACTAAATCAAATACGTCTGGTTCCTACAAAAATAAATCATCTATCATCTGTATCAACTATAAAAGTTTTTTAAATAAACGAGATTATAAACAAAATATTTTACTGTTGGTATAGCGATCCCTCGGAGGATTATCTTTATTTTCGGATTATCTAGTTCTTCCATTATTTTATTCACGTTATTCCAGTATGATAATATGTGATTTATTATATTGTCACCGTGATTTTTGTACAAGTTATAGTCTACTGTCACTAGTATTGACAAAACCAATGCATCTGCAATGAAAATAAAATAAAATAAATAATTGTTAATATTTAAATGAAAAAAAAAAAAAAAATATTGAAAATTTTTTCTCTACCTGGTAACAATTTTGCTTTGTTATAAAAATCATAAGATGACGAAATTTCAAGAATCTAAAAATTAAAATCATTCAATATCTTTAAATTTGCATTTTATCGATCTTTTTCATACCGAAAAAAAATTCTTGGCTTTAGAATAAATTATTGTGACTAATTACCCTTAAAAGCATCCGAGGTTTCACATTTTTATCTGGATAATGTATCAAATAAACTGGAGTCACTGGACGAATTATAACTCCGTGTTCTGCTTCATTTTCATCGTAAGGAGAACATGTACTTAGACTTTTAATTACGTCCAAAAAATTCTGAAAAAAGTCATATGTAATTTATGGAAAATTTTTAACTTTATAAGTCACTGAACTATTAATAATAATATTATTTTTGATAACAATAATAATTTAATTGGTTCATTACACAACCTATTATCGTTTGTAATATCATTTTGACGTTCATGGGTGGTTAAGATTCAAGGATTTAATTAATACTTCAAAGGGTAAATTATTAGTTTTAATAACTATTAGTTCAAATAATTTAAAAAACAAAAATTTGTGTAAAAAATGTTTCTTACCGTTGAAAAAGATGTGACAAAAGAGGCGCTTAAAAATGTTATTAAAAATAAAAAAAACTTCATTATTTATTTACAAACTCTATTTTTAAATATTGAAACATATAAATTGAATTTTAGGTTATATTTTAGATATCTTTCTATATTAACGACATCAGCTAATGGCCCGCACGATGTCATTATCGAACGATAAAGATAATGATTAACGTCAGTAGATTGAGACATTAGTGTTATCAGAAATAAAATATCGGAGTTCTAAATTTATTTTTTCTTCCTTAAATAAAGTTGATAATTTTTTTATTCATTTCAAATTTTAAAAATAAATTCAAAATTTTTTTATTGCTTTAATTAAATAATTTCCTTGAAATATCGCAATAATTTTTTTCAACATTTATTCTAATTAATTGTCAAGAAAATATCTGCAGCATAAATAGTTATTAATAAAAGAAAGAGGAAGCTTGTAGATTTTAATTTACCTCAGTGGTTATTTTAAAAAAAATTAATATTTCCACAGTATTAAAATTTGTTAATCGACTGATACCCTGTCGACTTTACGAGCATCAAAGTGTCAATAAATCGGCGAGTCACTTACCTCTGAAGTAAATAAACCTAAAAAAGCACCGGTGTCAATGTTCGTCGGCCATACTTTATCTGGGATTGTTTTTGTCAATAAAACAAGAAATATGTCCCTCTACCTTCGAGATTAGTAATTTATTTGAAAACAAAAGGGGGAAAAATTAATCAGAGAACCGCAGGAATAAATCGAAATTACGGAATCAAGTTCTTTAAATAATTTTAAATCTCCACATTAACATTACAAAACCTGCTTTTTTTAAACTTAAATAATTAATTGTTAATTACCGTGCCGGTTTATCGCAATAATAAAACTCAATATGACTCTGATCATGTGTGTTTGATAAAAGTAAATAAACAACCGCACGAACACATTCGCGTTTTGATTTATTCAATTCAACAGGTGAATTTCCTCGCCCACATTTAATTAATTATTATCATCATTATGGCAATCAACGCAAATTTTCTTTAAACAATAAATAATATTTTTCTTTCGTTCCCCAAAATTTGAATTTAAAGTAAAAAAAAATAAAATATTTATATTTTTCAAAAGTATGAAATTATTTTTATTTTTTCAGAAAATAAATAGTAAAAAAAAACTTTTCAACAAACAACCAAATAAATTAAACATTACTCTTAATGTAAGTCTGATAAAAAATTACTAGAGAACGTATCGAAGGTGCCCTCTAATTTAATTAGGTCTGACCTGTTTTACTTTCACCCTCGTCTTAAAAAAGAATGAAGCTCCTGTTTCACTAGGAATAAAAAAGTAAAAAAATTCAAAAGGTTACTCTTGAATTCTTTCACTCTCGCTACTAATGAACATCTCGTAACACGAGTCCGCATTACTAAAAATCTTGTATGGTCCCATTGGCTTGAATAAATTATTGTAATGAAAGGAGTAATGACGGGCGAGGTTAAAGAGCAATAGAACAAACAAAAGTGACTAATGAAGCTGCTCTGGGGTCTAATCTCGATCTATAGCCTTGTATTATAAGTCCTTGTGATTATTACTATACGTCATCTTCAATTGAGACAACTGCGAAGCTCTGACGTGACGATTTTCTTAGATTAAATGTCACTGATAATCAAAAGCTACTGATTTGTTAAAAATAACCGGTTCTAATTTTTCTTACCGGGTATTTTTGTTATTTTCTTGAGTTTTCGCACGATGATGGTCGAAGAGGAGAAGGAAAATTTAGCCGATGGGATATAAAAGTAAATCGAGGACAATAGTCTTCCGGACAAGTATCTATTATCGATGTCATCATCGTGATGCTTCTATAATGAAGGAGGAAATTGAGAGATATCATCTTGCGGCTTGAAATCTTTGAAGCCTGTCTCCTGATAATATTATCAATCGATGGTGTTTGATATTTTTTTCTGAGATTAATATTTTATATTTAGTGTCAAGTGCAAAGTTTATTTTTTTATAATAATGTATAATAATTTTTAATAATAATAATAATAATAATATTTTTAAAGGGGAATAATTTTTTGAAATTCTTAATTTTTTTAATTTTTATAAAAATTTTTTTCTAACAAAAAATTTGATTGGAATTTTTTTTTTTAAGACAACAATTAATTTTTTTTAAATTTATTTTTAATTTGACGTTTCGAAAATTATTATTATTAAATAAATAATTAAATGGATTGAGTTAGCTTAATATAATAATAAAAAAAAAAATTTTTATTTTCAATTTTACAAATTAATTTTTTTTATACACGGAAAAAAGTAAACTGTAATATTCACTCGGATTCCGGTTAATTTTTAAAGTTTCAAACAGTAAAGCAGACATCGGGGTGGCAAAATATAAACATTACAGAACTTAATGTAGAAAGTATAAAACCCACAATTTATAATTTAATATCTAAAATAAGTGATTAGTAGCTGTCACTATAGTAAATAATGACTCTTTCATCTTAAAAAATTACAGTTTCAAACAGTAAAAATTGCCATTTCAATATGTAGTCCATATTATGAGGAAAAGGGGAACTCAGATGAAAGAGAAGGGGTCTCACTCTGGGAGAATTTAACATTTGAAACACTAAAAATTATACTTTTAAAATATACATTTTACCCGTCCTAGCAAGTCAATAATTACAGTTTGATTTTTAGCGTTGCGCTTAAAATTTACCATTTAACTTTATAAATATTGACGTTGCTTGTATTAGAAATTTACTAACTTTATTTTATACTTTTTACAAATCATAAGATCATTTTTTAGGTACGAAATGATAAATATCAAAGTCTGAATTCTTAATTATTATACTTTAACATTTTAGACATTTACATAGCGAATATTACTGTTTGAAATAGTATTTTCTTCCACGTAAAGAGTAAATTGTAACGTTTAAATGGTAAAAATTATATGGTGAATAGTAAAATCATGATTTTACTGTTTGAAATGGTAATTTTTAGCAGTTGATCATTACTTATTATAAATCGAATGTTATTTATTACAGTTTACTTTTTTCCGTGTACTCAGAAAGAAAAAAAATTTTTTTTCACACATACAGAAAAAACAGACAAAAATAAAAAAATGTTCTTGCTTTCAATTACGTAATCAAGTAACCTTCCTTTGTTTTTTTTTTCTGTCAAAGATTCTACGAAAGGGAATCGGTAAACAGGTTGCATACTAAATAAACCAGTACGTGAGTGTGTCCGAAGTTTCCTCAGCATTTTCGTCCCTTCTTTGCTAAATTTCTTCGCTTACTTCATTTCCAATTGACCTTATTTCTCTTGAATTAATATATAATCCTCCCTACTATTATTATTATTATTATTATTATTATTATAATTGTAAATTAATTAGTGAGATACTAATCTCAATAAAAAGTTTCATAATAGAAATTTAATTCCGCAAATCCTTTAGGGGAGCCTTGGATTAATCTAGATAGCCGTAGTGATAAAGCGTCAATTAAACAATTGTTCTCAAATTAAATGTAAATTTTAATTTATTCATTTATCAAGTTTAATAGTTTCATAAATTAATATTTCATTGCAAAATAAAAAATATCTTCGAGGTAAAACTTCGCTCTGATTAAATTTAATTAAAAGTAAATAAGTGAAGATATTTTATAACACGAATAAAGAATTGATTTTCAAAAAATATTTCAGAATAATAACACTAAAAAAACAATTTTTTCTTCAATCATGACCTAGAAAGTCTTTTATTAAAATTTTCTAAAGCTAAATGGTTACTTAAACTTTGCATTTATCACATTCAATATTTTTATAAAAATAAATAAATAAATTATTTAATTAATATCCGAAAAAAATATTAATTTATAAATTTAAGCGTCAGCTTTCGAAGTCTATTATTTTATTTATTGTTTATCACGAGATTAAGATTAGTTTAAGCCTATAACATTGATCCCTCCGCACAAGTTAGTTCAAGTTTCATTTACAAGTTCAAACTTTATAAGACCTTGTAATAATATCCATTTTAATCACTTATCGAGAGTAAAATTCAATTTTCTCACAAAGTCACTCGAAGTTGATCTTCGAAAAAAATAACAATAATTATTTGAACAAAAAAAAATCTCATGAATAAAAATTTCCCTAATTTATTTCTTAAGTGTTTTTTTTACAAACATTTAACTTCTCTCCCCCGGTCATGAATATGTTGACCTTTCAGAACTTTAAACCGTAAAATTTGTCGGTGAAAACGTCAGTCAATAACAAAACTAATTTCCTTCGCTAAAATAAACTCGACACCCATTGATTCAGCGGTTGGTGAATAATTAAATTAATTCAAAAGAAAAATGTATGTTCTTTGATAAAAATCGAACAGTGACCTTTGTCATTAAGCAACATATGACCTGGCGGAAAATAGTTAAAGAATGTGTTAAATTAAAAAATTAATTAAATTAATAATTATTAAGTGAAGCAAAGTAAAATATGATATGAAATGTTGAATAGAGTTTGAGTATTTCTAGACTAATTATCAATTAGGATACTCGAGGGTCTGTTTCAATTACTGGATGCTATCAGAAACTACTTCGAGTGACTTCAGTGCCTGTAGAGAGTTACTGATAACGAATTTGTAGCTGAAATGTAGTTGATCGGAAATCGATTGTGAACGTAACCGAAAAAGGACTGCACTTTCATCTAAAATTGGATATTGGCATTTTCCATGTTCTTCATAATAGTTATAGATCAAAATGAAAAAAAAAAAAAACGTCACACGTGAAACATGAAACATGAGTATATACCAACACACATTCAATTTATGACAAGAGCTATTTTCTGTACATCATTTATTTTTCATAGGTAAAATCAGGAACCAAGGGAATAAATAACTGAAAAATAAAAATAGTTTTCTTTTATTATGGTAAATGGGTTGAGATTCTTCTAAATTCCGCGAGTCAATAATGTGTGGAATCCAGTGAATATATCTTTCCGTTCTTCGCTGGCATATTTCATCAATTTCGTGTCAAATTTATTGGCAAACGTATCATCGATTTTGACAGACTTATTGCCGTTTTTAACTTTTGGTGCTTTGTTTACTTCACTGGATTCTACAATTTGAACCTTTTTTTATTTATTTAATAACTTCGGTCTCATTTTTCACGTCCTTTTTTATTTAAATTTTATTACCAAAGATTTATCGCCGTCTTTGTTTTATTTATTTTGATCGAAATTCAATAACGCCATTTTTTTCTCTCTTGTTAGAGGATCGCCGGAAAAAGATGTCAGTCATAAAAAGATAGATGATTTTGGGTGTTTTCATGTTTCAGAACTAATTTCTTCCTTATGCTATCAGAAAATTGTTCTATGACTCGATTTTTCGGAAGTGGTTCATATAAATGATCAATTTATTCATTTTTTTATTTTGATCCTGGAACAGTGCGTTCAAACTATGAATTATTTGATGATGATGATGATGATGATGATAAAAATGGTTATTAACGTCGTACAATAGAACATTGCGCATTAATCCCCAGTCAATTTACATTAATTTACATATTATCCCCAAATTTATGATTCATCTGATGATAATAAGTATTAAGCATAAAATTACTGAATATTGACTTTTGAATTTGTTCAAATTTTTAACTTAAAAAGTAAAAAAAATAATTGTAAAATTGTGCACTGATAGAAGGATTTAATTCTATTCAATAAGATTTAGTAACAAATACTAAATGATTTAGTAACAAACTTTTCATTACCAAATATTTAGTAATAGTTACCAAATCATTTATTAAAGCCCATTTAGTTCCACCAAATAAATATTTAGTAGTATTTATCAAATCATTTATTGCTACTCAATAAATTGTTTATTGGGCTCAAAAAAATTAATTTTTTAACTAATTTTAGCATGTAACCTAACTTTTTAACTTAAAATAAATCGAAATAATTAAAATAAATAATTTTGGGTAAAAATATAAGGTGTTATAAAGAAAAAAATCTCATTATATTATATATTTTTTTGTTTGAGACATTTATAAAATTTAAAATTAAACAAGTTTTTAACATATCAATAATAGACAAATTAAAAAATTTTAACTAAACTCCACTGAGAAAAGACATAAATAGAAGACATTTATTGGGTGTAGGTATGTTTTTAAAGGTTTAATAAATCTCCAAAAATCGAGCTGAATAAAATAATCTGAGTCAGTGAATAGGTTATGTATTACATAAACATTAAAATTAAAGCATAGCCATCTACCGACAATACTTGACAAAGAAATATTTAGTACCTGTTACTAAATATTATTTGGTGGAAATAAATATTTATTTCCACGTAATAAGGCTTTGTTCATATAAAGAAATCATTTATTAAACTGTAACAAATAATATTGATGGGTACAAAATATTTGTTTCTCCCAAATAAATGAATAAAAATTTTGTTACTAAATCAGTTTAGTACTCCGTACTAAATCCTTCTATCAGTGTGTCGAATAAATAAATACAGTTTTATAATGACAATTTTATCTTTTAATAAAAAAAAAAAATCTCAGCGTATTACTTTTTTTTAGTATTAATAAAAAAATGAATGAAATTTAATAAATACTCGACGCAACAGCATTCATGAATAGATTATCAAAGTTAAAAGGATCAATTTCCTTTATCATTTATACTTTTAATATTTTCTTTTTCCGTACACTCGCAGGCAATTGAATGACAAGAGGGCACCATGAATGTCTATTTCATAAGCACAAAGCTCTCGACATTATCCTCAATACGTAGCTGGAAAGTATCATTAGCTGCACTGCACATACCCTCCGAGTAGAGCTGAAAGAAAACTATCTAAAGAGTATAAAGTATAAAGTAGAATAGAAAAGAGCCGAACAAATACTTTCATTAAACATTTAATCAAGTACATTATCCAAAGTAACGCTTTCAATATTGATTCATTTGCCAACACATCAAACATCAATATCCGGACCAAAATATATATACAAAGTACTACTTATCTATCTATATACAAATATATATCTTGAAATATTTGATATACAACATATCTTTAGACGGGGCCATTTTTAAATAAACAAATAAATATTTTATATAAATTTATAACAGTAAAATTTTATTTTATTTATTATTCGAACCGAGATTTTTTCCCGGTACTCGACTGTAAATAATTAAGTAAAAAGTACTTTAACACAAGTATTAACGATCGACTTTAACAACAAGCTACGACTGTTATCAACGAGTTTTTTAACTTTTCACTAGAGAAAACACGATAAACTTCACCAGGTATTATTTATTATAAGTAACTTTTATATTATGTGAACTTTTTGCACGTTGTAGGTGTCAAATGTCATTTATTAATTTTTATTTCAATGTCCGTATTTAATAAAGTTTTGCATTAAACTATTTTCTTTTATTTTTTGCTGTATTGTGATTACAAAAATTAATGTAGCGAATGCATTATGTTGTTTTGACGCACGGCTTGTAACTGTACCTGTCTGTTATGTAACCTCTGTTATATTAGCTCCTTTTAATTAGCGTAATAATGATATTCGCATTTCCATCAACGTGACTTTCGGTTACTTCATCAGTTGTAATTAAAAAGTAGAGGCTATTTATTTATGGAAATTCATTGAAAAAGAGAATCTGTGAATATATACAGAAAAAAAAAAATTTAATTATCTAATCGTTAGTACATAAAGGTCTGAAATATATTTCAATTTGTAATTTAGATTCATATTTTGCATAGATAAAGGTGATAAATAGAGCAAAATCCATTATAGATTTTATAGAGACGTCTGAATAGAAAAATAAATATCTAGATCGTATGTTTTCAAACAAAATTGAAATACCGTAAAGTTGGGAAAAATAAACACGGAGAAAATTTGTTGGGCTTTGATAAATTTATTTCCTTCAAACATTTATCATTTTGCAGAAATAAATATTCGATAGTATTTTATAAATTATTTACGCCAAAATAATATTTTTAGTAAAATCACAAAGTTAATAAAATAAATAAAATTCTGTTAATTCGAAACATTTTTTATCGCTGATAATGATAATAATAATTGAGCTGCGTAAAATATTGTCATAAAAAAAATCCATTTTCCACAAATATTGTACAGGTATTATTGCCTATAATCCATGACAATCACAGTTTATGACAATTTAAAATCCGACAAATATTTGCATTTTACCTTCTACCTATGCATCTATTTACATCGCCACGATACACCGAAGCTTTACATATATTTATTATGATACATACGTCTAATCATAATCACTATCACTATCGTATCACCCAAATACATATATAATATAATATAACATAAACATAGTCATGTAGACGTTTATATACCCTGAGAAATGTATTTCGTTCGGACACCACCCGATACATAGGGGAAGAGATTTATGTCCCATCGTGATTAAACAAAGATAATACCACTAAATCCTACTATTATATACAATTCCACTATACACTGCCATTTCAATAAATACATACATGATAATCGTAATATAAACCATTATATACATATTTTAATATTCTGTAATCACAAATTTTTATTTTGATTGCTCTTGTTACACAGTAAAAAATTTTGTGTTAAAAATTTTTATGTTAAATACACAGTAAAAAATTTTACGTCATTGCGTCGAAAAATTTTGTGTTAAAATTTTTTATATTAATATATAACACTTTTTTTGTGTCAATTTAACAGAATAAATCTTAAATTTACAGATAAAAGTGTTAAATATTTACCACAAAATTTTTTGACGCAATGACGCAAAATTTTTTACTGTGTATTCGTTAATAAAGATTGAAGTTCTAATTACTAATTTCTAAACGACAGACAGTGTAATTAAAATAATTAGCGTTCGATACAGGGCGTTGCATTTCGGAAAATACGTTTACGGATGAAAGATTAAATTAGTGCATTAGTTTATTTGGGTGGAAAACACGGTTTAGTCGTTATAGTTAAAGGTTTAAGAAGAGTAGAGTTTGCTATTCTAAGTGTATTGAGATTACTCTTAAGAGCGTTTAATGCTCGTCTAACTTTAATCTGTATCTGTTACTATCTAATTAAAATGGTAACTGTTATCGCTTTGTCATTGTGCCGCTGTTCTACAGACAAATATCTCTATTTCAAATTGTATTATATATATTTACTCAATAATTGTATCTATTATTTTTATATTTTTATAAATTTTAATTTACATAATTTAACATTTCAATTTAACTTAGCTTCTGAGAAGCGACTACTTAATCCGCGATAAAGAAAAAACGTTTTTCATTAAAATAGTCATTTCGGATTATTATTCACTTTTATACTTTTCATTCAACTGACCTTTGTAAGTAAATTATTTTCTCATTATATTTAATTCCACTTTCATTCTCATTAAAAATAATTTTTATAATAGTTACATATTTAATGAAAAAATTTCATCATAAAATTTTACAAATAATTTTTTCTTGTAAAAATATTAAAATCATAATTAACAAAGTTTAAAGATATGAAGGACATATTCTTTCTACCTCATATTTTAATAAATAAATTTATAACGTAAACCACATAAATAGTAACCATCAAATATTAAATCACAACGGTCTATTTAATAATTAACCATCATAGAATTAAACTTTAACATGTTAAACTTTCCGTAAACCAACATCAAATTCACATAATGTTATTTACACTAGCGCTAACTCACTTTTCCATAACCCACATATTAATATATAAACATAACATATAACTAACAACAAACTCTTAACAAGACGAAACCAACTTGCCAACAGGTTAAGTTTTATATTTACTGAGAAATAGTAAACTAGAACTATTAACAATTCTCTCTTTGTTTAACTTTCTTTTATGCTCTATACTTAATTACTATTTACAAACCTGCTATAAAATTCTTTCGCGAAAATAAAACTCTCAGTAATTTCATTCTAATTTATACTCGAGTAAGAAATCAACTTCCGTAAGTTTCAACCGTTTTCCGCTCAAACACCTACTAATAGTACGGTTAATTACAAGATCGATTGCTCTTTAATACACCCTCACCCTCGATCTCAATTGTCGGGGTTTAATGAGGTCATGTAAGTGAATATTGCTTTCAAAAATAAAAGTTCTTGTCGTCCAAAAGTGCCAAAGTCAATGAAAAATTCCTTTGTGATCATTTACTTCCAGAGCTTTTATCTCCCTATATTATCAAGAATAATTGCATTTCTTAATTAGTCTTTCAATTTAATGCTTTTTTGTCATCTGCATTAATTCACAAAACTCTTTGGAGCTGTCACAGTAAAATATAATACTCTTAACTTAATAAGTAACCTTTTTTTTAATTATTTAAAGCTCTGGTCACTACACAACAAACTAATCCCGTGAACTTTAGACGAAATAATATATTTTATTCATCCTTTAATTCTCGGGGTTTTCAGATTTCCTTAATATTTAATATAACCCACTCGTGGCGAAGTTAAAATAATTCAATTTTGTAACATTTCAGGTTCGGAGATAATCATTAATACATATCAATGCAATTATATTGATGTCCCCTGGAAATTAAATGTCATGACCGCGAAGTTTTATTTTACCCGTGATAAACTTTATATATAATTTTTAAATCAAAAATGAAATAAAATTTTACTCAAAACAATCTCTAGAGTAACTTATTTTAGAGTGTAAATAATTTATAAAACGAGATTGAATATTTATTTCTGCAAAATGATAAATGTTTAAAGGAAATAAATTTATCAAAGCCCAACAAATTTTCTCCGTGTTTATTTTTCCCCAACTTTACGGGATTTCAATTTTCTCTGAAAACATACAATCTAGTAATATATTTTTCTATTAAGCTATTTCTATAAAATCTATAATGGAGCTTTATTCTTCACCTTTATCTATGCAAAATATGAATCTAAGTTACAAATTGAAATATATTTCAGACCTTTATGTGCTAACGATTAGATAATTAATTAAATTTGAAATTCATTAACCCATAAAAAATTTTCTGATATGTCCATACATGACCTATTACGAAAATTAAATGCATACATGGTTATATATACCTATTAATAATTTTTCGACCAACGAAAATTATTTTTTTACTCTGTTAAAAAACTTATTTGACATCGGTTTTTATTTGAATTAACTACACTGAAAAAAAAAATTAACTTGATTCGAGAGGAAAATTCTTGAACCAAGAAAATAATTTTGAAGAGGGTAATTGTCTTGAATCAAGACGAAAAATTCTTGAATTAAGTAAAATTTACTTAAACCAAGTAAAAATTTCTTTATTTAAGAATTTTTTTACTCAAATTAAGAAGATGGAGTTCTTCAAAACTATATACTTGATTCAAAAACATTTTTTTTTCTGTGTACTAAACCAATTATTGATTACAACGACTTGTTAAATGACTTGTAAAAATTTTTAGATACAACAAAAAATTAAAAAAAAATTTTTTTTACCCTCTTAATCAGCCTGATAGGTCAATATATGACCTCGAACTAATTTTTAACAAAATGTACTTTTTAAAAAAAATCGCCAAAGAAATCCAACCTCAAATAAATATCAGTACTCATATCCCGATCCCCGGGATATCAAATACTTACATTATGACCTTGATCTTCTCCCTCAATAAAAGTTTAAGTCTCAATAAAAAACATTTGACTTAATACCAATTCGTTTTCATTTTAAAATTGGCTAACGCAAACGGTAATCCGTTAAAATGATGCTAGGATTATCTTACTTTATTTTCACTTACCCCAGCGAGCCGGTGGCTCATTTATACATTTCAATCCATACCGATATCTACAGATATATAAAAATATACCGGCTAATCTCGGTTGATTCCGTTGGTAAAGTTTAGCCTCTGCCTGAGCCGCATTTTAACCGGGTAGATTGAAATTTAAAGCCCGCAAAATCAGATTTATTCTTTATTACAACATCCTTAATCACTATCCGATTGTTATTTTCATTCGCACTAATTAATCTCAACCACCAAATAAATAAAATAACTTATAAATTTTGTCCTCGGTACACCCAAAACTAATTTAACTTACATACATAAAAAAACATCAATTCATTAATTTAGGAAGCCAAAAAAGATGTAACACTACCGTGACTGCGAAAAGTTAGAGCTCATACACAATTTTTTTTTTTTAATAAAAAACTTTTATTTTGTAAAGATATTTCAAACGTAGAAACTTTAAATGATTCCCTTCACAGCTATTCATGGGTTTCATTGGGGTCAAGCACCTTAAGTGCACTTTACCAAAGTTTAACTATACGCTCCTCAGCGCTCTGTGGAACCTCCGATTTTTCTTTTTCCCAAGATCCATCACCCAACTCCACTTCACGTCGCCAATTTATATTTATACTTTATATATATATTTATTCCAACTTCAGAACTTTTCTAAAAAAAAATAACTAAATTTTAAATTTAAAGATTTTTTTTTTTAGTACTAAAATCCCAATACGGATTTTTTAAACTAAAACAAATTTTAATTAAATTAAAGTTTCATTTGCAAAATTATTAATAAATACTTCAAAAAATTTATCTGAAGTTTAAGTTTGAAAATATTAATTACATTTTACAATTTTTAGAATTCATTTTTTTATTTGTAGAAATAAAAAAAAAAAGTATTGATATAATTTTTTTTTTTAATTAAAATTTATTTATTACATCAAATTATCTGTTTATTTTAATTCAATAAATTTAATAAATAAATTTAATTCAAGAAAAAAAAATTACTCCACAAATTTTTGACAATTTAATATTTAAATAAATCACCAAAATTCAGATTGTCTCGTCAGACGTTGAGATATATCACTGATACACTTTCCAACTAATTAGAAAAGTTTAAGTGCAAATTATTCTTGCTTACTTCCTTATCGTTTTTACACAAAGATACAAGGATATATTTAACGTTGGTTGGGGGCGGTGAAGGGTGGTGATGATGCTGGATGCTCCCTCGGGAGTTCTCTCGATCTCGCATGGGTCATCCGGCGTCACCGGCTTTATTCCCACTGCCACCGATTTAATTAAGGTTGCATAATACCCACAGCGTTCACGTTGATTACTTTGTAGATAGACTACACCATACCATACCGATTATATTGTGGACAGATCGATGTTCTGTGTTCATGTGTTGGTGTGTCCATTTTATTTAAATTGTTGTCAAACATATCTCCTATTTTTGTTATTATTTTCTACGCAATATTGATCTCTATTCAATTAAAATTCAAAGCGACAGTATTTCTTGCGACCGTGTTGTTGGGTGACCTAGTCGATGAAATTCAACTTTTCTCTCAATAAAAAAAAAATACATTTTTATGATCAACAATTGGATCAGAAATCGACAATTTTTTATTTATTAAAAACTACAAAAATTATTTTTTCAACAAATTTTCTACATTACCGATCACTAATTTTTCTTAATTTAACTTTCGAAGTTATCAATCTAGAATTTTGTGGCGCTACTGGTCTGCCTAGCAACACACATGACTAAATTTAATTATCATCAATTTTAGTAAAATCAAATAATTATTTTAATTAAATTATTAAAAGTTATAAATTTTTTGAAGAATTTTTTATGATAAAAAATTTAAATAAAAAAAAAAAAAAAAACAAATCAGATCTGTAATTTATTTATCAAATTTTTTTTAAGCGTTCGATGACTGTAAAATGGTAATAAACTGTCTGGTCCATTAATAAAAAATTTTCCTGCCTAAAAAATGCACCCCCACCTTGAAAATGAATCCTTTAAAACGAATCATCCGTGAAAAAATCCCCGTAAATTTTTTAGTATTTTTGTCTGGATTTTATTTATAAATTTTGACGTCTCGCCGAGTGCAAATGTTTATCGATCTGGGAACTTAGCGGTTACGATCGTAGATAAGATTCCAGTAAGACTTATCAAGAGAAGTAATAGTCGTCGGGAGAGTCCCAACAGCATTTCCCCGTGGAGAAAACGAAGCACTCTGATACTCGGATGTGTACAATATACAATATAGAGGAAAAGGAGGAAGAGGTGAAAGAGAAATCCCCTGTCGTTGAGAACTAGTGCAGTCTTGCAAAACGTACTTGCTTTAAATGAGGTCACAATATATATAGAAACAAGTGCCAATGGCATTTTCGTTGTGGTCATCACGACGACTACAACATCGACTGGATAATCCTATCGAGAAATAGTTACTCTTCCTTTCAAAGCTAAACCCTTTAATTCTCCTAACTTTTTTATTCACTAATAATAACGATACACATTCTATCACACATTTTATCTATATCAGGGTAGTCCCTGTTTAAATAAGATACATTTTTTTCAAGTCTTTTAAATGCTTATTACATTTAGTAAAAAAATTTTATTCTTTAGTTTTAATAATATTTCTAAATATTCCATGAATTTTGAAGAAACTCGCTCAAAAAATATATATATATGTTTAACACACATTAAAATAGACATAATTTATACCTACACATATATTTATTTTTGCTGAAAATTTACATGAAAAATTTTTTAAATGCACCATAAATGAAAATTTTATTTATTTTCTTTTATCGAAATTTTAATAGTAAATTTTTCGAAAAAATAATATTTTAGTTACTGAGATAAAAACATTATCCATAATCTTGATATTAATTTATCTGTGTGAATTTAATATATCTATTATATATGAAAATTAATAAATAAATATAATTTTTTATAAATTATATTATTATATTAATTAAATTATTATATTTTTATTATTATAAATAAATAATGCATATAAAAAATGATTTATAGAATTTTTCGGTGAAAAAACAAAATAAATATCGATGGTCTAATTAGCAATTGGTCTAACTCATTATTTTTAAGAGAGTGATTTTTTAACATTTTGATGTAGCAATAGTTCAATTTTATAAATTATTTGAATGATCCAAACAATAATACTATCTATACCTCTATTAGATATTAAATTATTTTTTAAAGTGATAATAAATTTTGAACTAATTGTTTTTTCGAACAAATGGAAGATTTTCTAAAATGGAGTTAGACAATTCGCTAATTAGGACGTCGATATAAGTTTAGTTGATAAATTTTTTATATTTAAAAAAAATAGATTACACTAAATTTCTAAATTGAAAAAGAATTCAATTTATGTAGAAAACATACATAGAAAAAATAAGTAAAAAAAAATTACATCAGATTGTATACTTGAAGTGTTAAAAAATGCAACAATATCAAAAATATCCAGGTCAAAAAATTCTGCAACTGTATTTTAAAATGAGAACGCCGAATTGACTTTCAGAAAAATCCATGACTTAGAATATCTTATCTACAATTCACCCCGATTTTTTTAAAGCAAAGCAAAGTTTCCTTAGAAGGCAAATAATTAAACAAAATAAGGACCATATCCTAACACAATGAATACATACATAAATGAATGTGAGCATGTCTCTATTCTCGAATGCGAGATACAATGCCCATAAATTAAATTGACAGACGTAGAATCATAGTCACAGTCACAGAATCGCTCTTACAACAAGTTTCAAGAGAGTTATGCCGAGAAAATAGCCCGCGGGTACGGTCGTGGTGAGCTTTTGCACGTCGATGAACTCGCATAAATTTACGCCTGAAGACTTGAGGAACAATAATAAACATATAGTACATCATACTATACTATACGGAACATCGCTTCTTTGTTTCACTTAAAGTAACTTCTCTTACTTATTTTCCAAGTCTTTTATTCCTCTGTACTTTTCTTCACTTAATATTTACCAAGACTTTTTATACCCACCTACAGTTTCTCAGTTTGTCCCAGTGGAATCTCAAACCCGCTCAGGGTGGTTTTCTTATTCACATTTTTTTAATGCCTACACTCCATAGATTTAATGCTGCTTATTTTATTTTTTTTTAACACCCCCAGCGGGGGATGACGAAAATTTATATTAAAAAATGTTAGTCTGCAATTTCATGGAATTATTTTCGCAATTAAAAAGATGAGTGAGGAGAATTTTAAAAAGAAAATTACATACTGTCAAACTCAGAGAGAGAACTGTCAGCTTACGGTTTTTACGAGACATGAAACTAATTTTAATGGGCTAGAAAAATAATTATCTCGGAGATAGCAGTTACCTTTAATGCATAAGTTATTATTTAAAAATAACTCCTTGGAAAAATAAATTAGTAGAGTGTCCTTCGTAGAACGCCGATGGAAATTGTCCTCAAAATTATAAATTTTAAATTAAAGAAGCTTATGCAAAAATAATCTTTTAATAAAAAATGGATTACACTTAAAATTTAAGTGGAAATTTAATTGACTAAGAAAATTTTTAACTTCAATTTTCATTAAAAAAGGGCTGACGTGAGAGGAAATACATAGTGGTCCTTCGTGACGCAAAGCATTCTGTAAACTCAAAATCCACATGTTCAATTGGCCTCTGTACTCTCTCCCTCTCTCTGTCTTTCTCTATATATCGAGTGGCATGTGCCGCATGTTTAGCATGAGTACACAATGAAAGTTTGCATGTCACTGTGTCTATATTCGAACCGTGTTCCCAATTTTCACCGCATTGTTGCCGAATTATGCTCCATTCAAGCCCGGCAATACTTTGTCTAATCTCCGAGACTAAATGATGATAAACCAAATTAAAGGATTTGTCAAGCTGTCAAGATTAAAGTTATCTCTTCCACTACCAATAATATTCATCACCGGTCACTTGATTTTATTAAATCTTCAGCAATTTTTAATTGATATTTTTCTTTATAATCATTTTCATTTTTATTTTTTCGGTAAGATAGTTTTTTCTTTAATGATTCCGTAAATTTACTGTATTATAGTGGAAAATTTTTTAAAAAATTATCAATGAAACCTCAAGGCCTAATTTATTCAATCTTTGCCTATCGATTGGCTGGGTTAAGCCCAAAATGGGCTAGATCAACAATCAACATGCTAATATTTGCTCGTATGTTTGACTGCTTGTTATTTAATGGTCGATTTTTTTTTAATTTAGATTAAAGTCGGACAAAAAGGACTCGCTAAAAAATTTAATATTTTTTAATAAAAATCAAAGTTTATTTTGCATAAAAAAATTTTTTTTGATTGTCTCATTTTTAATTTTTTTTTTATAATAAATTACAGTCCCCTATGAAAAAAATATATTTTAAATATATTAAAAATCTATAAAAAATATATAAATATATAAAAAATATGTATAGTAAATATATTTTTAATAACTAAATTTTTGCCGATTTTCATATATATTTTATATATTTGAAATATATAAAATATATATGAAAATCGGCCAAAAGTTAGTTATTAAAAATATATTTACTATACATAATTTATATATTTTTTATAGATTTTTAATATATTTAAAATATATTTTTTATGTATTTTGACATATATATATTTTATATTTTTTTTTTCATGGGAGTTACGATTTTTTTTCTTGTTTAATTAAATTTTTTAATTTTGAAATCCAAAAAAATGCATATATGTCTTGATTTTTATTGAAATTTTTAGATATTAATTTTAAAAATAAAATTTTTTAAAAATTCGTCATGCATGTGAATTGTTGCAAGTATAAATATTCCTCAAAAAATTGTTAAAAATTTTACACGACAATGTTGTAAACTTTCCAAAGTAAGATTGTTTACTAAAAAAAAATTCCCACACTAAAACACACCCACAAAAATAAATTTTACGAAAATGAAACAACTGTGGGATAGAAATGTCGGTGTTCTTCTTTCGGCTGCACAACTTGCGTCGGCAAGCAGAAGCTCAGAAAAAACGTGAAAAATGCAGCGGAACCAGTCAGCCCGGGCAACGTGGGACCAATTGTGGGGACCAGTCCCAACCAACGGCTGGTTCAATGCAGTCTTGCAAAAAGATCCACCGGGGGCCGAGTAAATTGTTCGAACGAGCGCCACTAGAGCCCAGCGACTCGCTCGACGAAATAGCCTTTCAGATTCCCAGGTAACTTTTCCTCATTATCATTATCGTTAACATTGTCATTAAATTTGTACATATTTATTCGACCTGAGTAAATAAAGTGCTTGAGCTAATGCAAGTGAAAGAAACATTATTACACCCTCGCTGGGGTGGTTAAAAGATTCGAGAGGACATTAAAGGTCAAGAAGCAACACTTCTTGGCAGAGAAGAGCACTTTCTTGGTGAGGATGAAAAGGAGGGGGAGCTCTTACCCTTTAACCTTCACTTCTTCACTTCTAAAACTTCCGTCTTCGAGTAGAGCCCGCATCCGGAAACGCTCTACTCAGAGAAAGCTTCTCTGTTTTTTCTCGGTTTTATTTTACGCATCCTGTTAAGTCGGAGCGCCTTTATATTACTTGAGTCACTGAAGACACTAAAGATTCTATAAATAAATGTAACCAGGTTCGTTAACAACCGGGTTCTGACGACAAAACAGCTTCTGGGTAAACTAATGTCACCTACTTCTAGTAATGACATCTTCAAGATAACGAGATGGTCTTGTTATATGTTTATATTATATGTAAGACGTATAATAGTTTAATATATCAAACGACGCACATTTCGTTAAATTTACATTCGCTTTATAATTAATTGCTGAATAAAACTTTTTTGATTGTTTATCTTACACAGAAAGAAAAATTTCTTGACTGAAGAACAAAATTCTTGGCTCAAGAAAATTTTCGGGTGCTTGAAGGAATACCAAAGTTGTGTTGGCCGAAGTAAAAATTTTTCTTGAAATTCTATTCTTGCTGGAAGTCATTTTTTCTTTATTCAAATTATCATAAATACTTGATACAATAAATTTTTATATTTGATCAAGATTTTTAGATACTTTAGAGAAACAGCGCCACCTACTTCAGCTGAGAAAAAAATTTTCTCACCTTGAGAAAATTTTTCTCGAGAATATTTGATACCCATTTTATATTATTTTAGCGTGCAATTATACATATTGAATGAAAAAAAAATAATGAAACATTATTTGATCTTCCCATTTGATATTAATCAATAAAAATATTAATGAAAATTTACTTCTATCTTTATATTTAATTTTTTGGAGCAAGAGGTTGAATTTTCTCAAAACAACAAGATTTTCTTGACTTAAATAAATTTTCTTGGATCAAGATACGTATTTCTTAAAGCAAGGGAATTAATTTTGTTGGAATAAGTGAAATTTTTTGTGTCAAAAAAAAATTTTTGTTTCGCTCAAGAAAATAATTAAGAAGAAAAATATTTTCTTGGCTCAAGTGAACCTTTTTTTCTGTGTAGACTTAATGATGTCTTGAAAATTTTTTTTCAGTCCAAAAAAAATTTAGATAAAAATTTCTTCAACATTAAAAAAAATTAAAAATACTTTGAAGACCATTGCTAATCAAAGAATAAATATTATTGCTTTGAAGCTTCAAAAGAAATTGAAAGGTCAAAAAATCAGTCGAGTGTACAGTGGTGACACTACTGGTGATGAACTGAGTCAGAATTATTGCCTCAAGAGCATCATCTCGTTTGTGTCTTGCTTCTTGGAAACCTTTACCTCTCCTCCTACTTTTACCTTTACCTTTACCATTAGTACATAGTACAGTACATACTATACGTTCTATGCTGGTGGTGTGGTCTGGCTATGGTCCAACCACCACTGCTATCAGAAAATGACCGACTAGACCGAGAGTAAAACATTTAGCTTCACCCTGTAGTACCGTGCAGTGCGTCCAATCTTCGACGACCACTCTCTCTACTCTGAGCCCCAACCCTCTCTAGCCAATGCCCCGAGTTAATGCGACGGAAGTGAACTTCCAACGATGTTATATCTAATCATATTGAGCTTTCCAAGATGAACATAACTTGGGATTTCGTTTAATTTATTGACTTTCCTTCGCTTTATTAGAAAAAAAAAATTAATGTATAATAATAATAATAATAATTTTTGTCGTATAATCCATGTTCTTATTTTAATGCTGAAAGTAGAACTGATATCTTCATCTTATCTTAAATTTTTGATATAATCCTCGTCCATACTTTAAAAATAATTATTTACAAGAGTTATTGTAAGTAAATATGTTCATGGTTCAGAAATAAGACACAAAGCTAAAGTCAGCTCTGTAAAACTTATTGTATCGAGTTTATACGGTTTAGCTGGTTTGCTGCACTCGAGTAATATCTTTAATCTCATACAACAAAAAAACTAAACCGGTAAAAACAGAGCAGACTTAACTGACAACAACCCTCTTTAGTCCTCTATTCAGAGTCACTCGTTTTTCATTTTTATAATGTACTATAATTTTTAAAAAATTGTTGTTATTGCATAAAAAATTGCTGACGCAAGTACTTTGTATACAAAATAAAATATATTTTAACATTTAATTTGCATATCGGGAAATAGGTAAATACAATATATTATTGCATATTTTATAATTATTTGATATTTAATCATTGTACTGCAAGATAGGAGAGGGTATTGGAAGATTCTTAGTGGAGTTGTTAGTAAATATGTAATAGTATGATTAATGGACAAGGGAAGATAGTATTCATATTTATTGAGATATATTCAGATTTGTTTTAAATTTCAATTTAAGATCATGTAACTGTTTATCTATTAATATAGTTATTATTAAATAATTTTCAATATTTTCTGCTGCTTTAATAGGAGTTATTTTTGTAAAAACAAAAAAAATTGAAAATTAAAATATTTCAAATAATAAAGTCGAATATCGACGGTCTAATTAGCAATTTGTCTAACTCCTTATTTTTGTAGAGGGTGTTTTTTTAACATTTTGATGTAGCAATAATCCAATTATAAATTATTTGAATGATTCAAACCTAAATACTATATCTCTATTAGATAATAATGATATTAAATGGTTTTCTAAAGTGATAAATTATTATCACTGATAATAAATTTTGAACTAATTATTTTTTTCGTACAAATAGAAGATTCTCTAAAATGGAGTTAGACAATTTGCTAATTAGAACGTCGATATAATTGATCGAAATTAAAAAAATAATTTAAAACGAAATATTTTTCATTATCTTTAAAAAGGATTTTAAAAAATAAAACAATATGTAAAAAAATATTGAATATTCTGTTGGAAATCTCAAAAAAATAATTTTTTGCACAAAAAAACATTTATAAAGAAAAAAAAATAAAAGAAAAAATTCGAAAGTGTGAATACAAACAAATGAATTTAAGAGTCGTTAGATTGTTTGCTTGTACCGTAAAGCATTACTAGTTGAGTAAACATACGAGAGCCTCAAATGATGTACTCGACCTAGTATAGTCCCATCATCACATCACATCATGAAACCCCTTTACAATCATTGCGGGCCATGTCTATCTCAGTATCTACCTGGCTATTCTCGGGCAGTGCATCATGATTACCAGCCAATTATTGTCCTTGCCATTGGTCTATACGACGATTTCGAGTATTCGAGTGGCCAGAGGCCACTGGATAGTGCATTAGTGAGTACCCTAAACTACTATTGTCTGCTTGCTCCGATGATCGACGTCAGTTAGACCGATCACTTGATTGTTCTCTGATTTGATCGTTACTTAGCGAGCTCATATTCCCTGTAAGCTCATTATCTTCCTTCGAGATCTTCCATTGTTCGATATCAACCCATTCCAGTCAGAATTGTCATGATAATTATCATTATAATTATCATCTCTGTAGTCTAGCTTTCGTAGATTCATCAATCAAAATTACAAAATTAAAAATTAATCCATACACAGAAAAAATTTAAATTTGAAAAAATATAAAAGGCAATATTTATAATTTTTAAGTAATAGATTTATAATACTGTTTATGATAATTTATTATTTTTTTTCGGAAGGATATGAGTTATTTTAATTATTTTAAATGATCTATTATTTTAATTTTTAATTTTATTATTTTTATGCCAGGATATTTTTTAAATAATATTTAAATGTATTTATTATTATTTTAAGAAATGCACATTAACCAAGTGATTTTTTTATTGGCTGTTATAATATAAATTGTGAATGATTAAATAGTTTAATCTTTAATTTTATTTCATGTTAACCGGCTTTATCGAAAAATTCCAATTCACGCCGTGATACGATAAAGTTTTGAGTATCGAAAAATTGGAAAACTCTCTGAATACAAAACTAAATTTACAATTGGCCATTGTGAGATTGAATTTCCGAGTGTAGAGTTCATAGTCTATTGTGAAATAAAATATCAGACGAACTCGCGTCAAAAATAAAATAAACTCGTTATATGTATAGTTGTTAATCGTTAATTTTTCAACTGGAAAGTTATTTTTGGTCATTCGCAATAATCTAATGGAATTTTAAATTCAGTCAATTATTTTTTATTTTTATCGCTACTTTAACTTTTTAGCTTTGACCTTTGTAATTTTTTAAATTTAGAAATTATTGAAAATTATTTTTCCCTCAAATAAATTTTTAAATTTACAAAAAAAAATTTTTTTAAACCTAAAACTGTAATTTAAGAAAATTAATTGTAATTTATTTCGAAATTTATTAAAAAAAAATTTTATTTTTATTAAATATTAAATTTTACAAAAATTAACGAAATTATCTATAATTGTTTTAAAGTCGCGAACTTTCGTCGAGACACAAAAGCTTCTTGTATAAAAAGCGTACTGTATCCTTGGATCCGGATCTTCAGTCGGTAAGGCGGCGACTATCGCGTCGAATTACCCTCACGAGATTTGCAAACATTAATCCAGAGCGCTTTATTTTAAATCTGGCAGAATAATTTTTTCGCATTACATAAAAAATTAAATGAATAAATAAATATAACAAACGAGGAGACGAGAAAAAAAATTAATATAAACTCACACTCGAGTAATTTTATCACTGACGATATTTAAACGCAATACACAACAGAATTTAAATGTTTTTGAGAGTTAATATTCACAATGCCGTCTCACGGGACATAACAGCTCAGTGATTCGTTAAAATTAAATGTCCATATCCACTAGCGAAATTTCTGTCGGTATGAATTTATTTATACTTGTGGGGATTAATCACTTTAAGCAATAGTATTAATCCACTGGAGCGAACCAAAAATTAATCATTTCCACTTTCGGGCTATCAATTACAAAATCGAATTAATGAAATTCACCAATAACAATTTTGGTTAATCAAATAAAAAATCTATTTATCCTCGTGATAATTGCTTTATTTTACTGTTATTATTTTTTTATAAAAATATAATTATTTCATTTTATTAAAATTTTTTTAACATGGAAATTATTGATTGAGAGTTTTTAAATTAAATTTATTTAAAAAATAAAATTAAGAAATTAAATTTATTAAAAAAAAAATTCTTAAAATTTTTTCGAATTAAATATTTAATCTTTAATTTCAATTTCAAATTTTTAAAAAATTTTTTTTAACAATAAAATATTTTTAATAAATAAAAAGAAAACATCTTTAAAAATTACGCGACACATTAATTAAAAAAACAGAATTATTAAACGATTGTTAATAAAAAATATGAATATGAAGAATAGTTAACCAATAACCATCGATTGGTATCGATAAAATCGAAATAAAACTGTAAATAAAATCACAGACCCGCAGAATGAGAACTCGTTACCCAGCAACAGAAACAGAATTGAAATAATAACGACCGGCGATTTTATATTTTTCACTCATCTATTGTTTATTACTTCACCTATATATATGTACATCCATCTACAATCCACATGTCACATACATACGAGTTTCCACTACCACCAGGAGCTTTTTTTTAGCATTACCACCACCACTGGTTTTAGTAACGAAACACTTTGTGTTGGCCGCGAGCTTGCGCGGATGTTGGCCCGTGGGGTAAACTGACGTCGACACCGATAGTCGGCGCTCAGCGACGACGCTTTCACTCCTTCGAACTTCGCGGAGAAAAGCTCGCTAGTAACGGCGCGCAAATGAAAACGCGCGTTCCGTTATTCTCTTAAATAAATCCTAACATATTTTATTTTTCTATCAAACAAAAAGCAAAAAAAAAAATAGACTCAATAAAAAAAATAAAAATTAGTGATATTTTTTACAAAGTAATTAAAAATCCAAAATTTTTGTACCGTTAATTCGGTAATGAAATTTTTAAAAAGAAAGTGTCGGTGTCTCGTGTCAAAACGTCGTCGTTTAATGAATTTTTATTTTTTCATAAGCCAATTATCATTTTTGGCATTAAAAAACGGGGTAAATTGATACGTAAATTTATTGGGAGACGAAAACGTCACAGAAAAAAATTTGTATTATTATTTTTTGTTTTTTTTTTTTCATTTATTTTCGACTGTAAATACTGAAATATATAATTAAAGTGGGGACTTTTGGGATTTAGCTGAATAAATTAATTTTTTATTATTAATATTATCATTATTATTGTGATTACGTGAAAATTGTAAATAATAAAAAAAATACTGATAGTAATAGCAATAGAAATAACAATAAAGTATATAATAACGTCGTAACTGTAAAGACTTAAACTGTAAAGCTCTGAGCAGGCGGAATCTAGTTAACAAGTAGAGTTCGCGGTTACAACAGTGACAAAGAGGTGTCCGTCAACGTGTTGAGGGTGACAGGGTTGACATTAGTTTTCCCAACGATTTGCAAATTCTCGTCTGTCTGCAACCGGTATTTTAACATCATCAATTACTATCATCGAATTGTTTTTATACCAGCTATTAAAATATTTTTCAATGCTAACATTTGTATTTTTTCGTAATACATCGATCGTCAAATAAAAATAACTGATTTTTTTAAATTCACTCTTCATGTGAGTCTCGATAAAATCTATTGCGTATTTATATGTAAATAAATGTGTATCTATAATAATAATAATAATTATTAATAAATAATTAATTACTACGACCAATGATAATTCGCTGAGGCGAAAAATTAATAATTAATTAAAACTATGTAGGCAATTAACTGTAACAATAACGATAATAATGAAATTATAATTAAATAAAATGAGTGGAGGTTTAATTATTATTATCGAACGCTGGTTGGCGGGTCCAAAAACGTAGAATATAAATAAATTATAAGGTTATTAAATAATAAACACTATTTGTAAGAGTATAAACAGTAAGTAATAATTCAGCGGAGATTTATAATACTCGTGGTCCAAATATATTTAGTGTTAGTCCCAATAAAACATTAGTGACTATTTTTTGAGTGTTTATATCTACGGTCTTTGATGTTTATTTACTGACTAAGAAAAGGGGGGCTTTAAAATGCGGGACAGAGATGTGTTCAAGGGGGGTCATGTGGTGAGACGGCTTATGGAGAGATGGCTAATGTGATATTTTAGTGGTGCGGAAGTATTGCTAGTTAAACAATGATTTAATCTGTGGGAATGGTAGAAATGGCGACCTCCAGTAGATATAGCAGCTACAATTGTCTTACTAGTTGGGACAGCTACGACAGAATTCCAAGGTATTATTTACTGCATTAACTCTATCTACTGGTCTATGTCTGTTCAATAATATTGTTGATGTTTTTAGTCTATAGAACTTTTTATTATTAATTACTATTTCCTGGAAAAAATCACTCGAGGAAAATTTTATAGATTATTTTATTATTATCACACCGACTAAATTTAACTTGATTAAAAAAAATTATTTTTTAAGTTTTTTCATTTTATTGCAATAAAATTTAGCCGTCAAAAAAATTTTTTTAAATAATGACTTTTGTTAAATTGCACTGTACTTTTTTAATTATTGACATTTTTAAAGATATAAGCTTATCCCGATATTACACTCATCAAGAGCTTTCATTTGAGTACCTACATGCATTTTGATATATATATATATATATATATATATATATATATATATATATATATATATATATATATATGTATATAATGTATAAAAATATATATATAATGCATAAAAATATATGAAAAATTGATGTGGGTACTCAAATGTAAGGTCTTGATGAGTGTAACATTGAGATGAGCTTATATCTTTAAAAATGTCAATAGTTCTCGAGATACAAGGTCATTTATTATTGATTGAGACAATGTATTTGATTTTAATAGAATTTTTTAACAGAAGCTTAGTTTGGGTATTTCCGGTGAAAATTCAAAATTTGGCCGGAAGTGCCCAATTAAATCTCCTGTTAAAAATCCTATGAATAATCAAATGAATTCTCTCACCCGAAATATCTCAGGAAATGCCCAAACACAGCTGCTGTTAAAAGTGGAACTCAAAATTCCAATTTTAAAAGGTTCTCCACGGAAGTTACATTTTGGCACACCCTAATACATATATATAATACATACATATATGTATTTATGAAAAATTGATGAGGGTACTCAAATGAAAGGTCTTGATGAGTGTAACATCGGGATGAGCTTATATCTTTAAAAATGTCAATATTTTACAAGATAAAAGGTAATTTCTCAATCATCTATCTAAAAATAGAGCATTTTTGGATGCAGCCTAAATACCTATCACCATAAATTGACTATTGGTGAGAATGATATGAAACTATAAAAAGGCACAACTCCAGGTCAAGACTTTTTCAACGATCCCAAATTTAATCATAAAAATCCATTTTATCATATAAATACACTGGCCACAAAATTTTGCTTATTCTCTTTATAATATAGATTATTAATATAAAAATAGTTTTGATTAATTATCGATAAAAAGAATGAATAAACTGCAACCCCTATACATAAATATATTCGGCATTCTACCGTATAATAAATATAAATGACATATTTATGTAAATATCGATGTGTCAAAATTTTAATAATTAACGAGTGGTATAGCTTACAATTGAATTTCGACTTGATTAAACTTAATAATAACAAATCATACGTAAAGAATAAACTTGACCACATTTTTCTTTACATGTCTGTACACCTTTACTTTTATTATTAGAACAAGAACTACAACGAGCAAGCACTTGAATATAAAATAAGTTGGATAATAATTTCAAAACTCAACAATTATTAAATAAAAAAAATAAAAATAAATTCACTCGAGCTAAAATAATACTTATAAAAGTCAAGAAGTCTAGTTTAGGTTTTAAAGAATGAACTATCATTAACTATTAACCACTTGGTTAAGACACGGTTAAAAATTTATATTTAATTTGTCGTAAAGTAGAAAAGAGGGAAAGAGAATCAAACGACCGGTGAGAGACAAGTGGTCGATAAATATTTGAAACAATTGTCCTTTATAATTTAAAGTTTGGTTGAAACTGAGCTAAGTGAGTTGGATTGTATGCGCTGGCATGCTAAAGCGTGAGGGTGGGAGGTTGATAGTGGGTGTTCAATACCCTATATATATATATATATATATATACACATTCTACCCAATAATTTGAGTCATTCGCCTTGCCTGAGAGTACTTTACCGACGAAATGCACATTGCCGTTTCGATTGTACTTTCATTCGAGACATGGCGCTTACGATCCGAAGCCGAGTTGGGGAGTGTTGAAACCTGAGGTAAAAAGGTATTAGGCAAGGGGGTTGAAGTTTCGAAATCGCTGTAGGCAACCTCTCGGATGTCGGATCTTTACAGCTGCTTTACGTATCCGTCTACGTCTACGTCTGTGAAATCAGAGTTTTAGACGCTGCTTGATCGACCAAAGTAAAGGCACTTCAATAAAACATGAGTTATCGTGACAATTGTAAGCTACTGGGGAGGTGTAACGTATGTTGTAAACCGGATGCGCTTTTCGGTTTACGTTGCTAGCTTTATACCCATTTGTCGTTTTATAAGTTATTATCATTTATGCACTGATAGAAGGATTTATTTGTATTAAAACATATTTGTTAATAGTTAAAAAATCATTTATTAGTATTAAACAAATATTTCTTAATATTTGAAATAATTTGTTTGTGTTTAATAAATCTAATATTCATTTATTAAATATTAATAAATCTTTTTAAATACTAAGAAATATTTGTTAAGGACTAAAAAGTGGTTTCTAATAAATGATTTGTTAAATATTATCAAATATATTTAACTATAAACAAATCCTTCTATCAGTGTGTAAAATCTTAACAAATTTATAAGAGTTAAGAAAATAGAAATAATTACACAGAAAAAAAAATTTACTTGAATCAAGAAAATAATTTTGGAGAATTTTATCATCTTTATTCAAGTAGAAAAATTATTAAACTAAGAAATTTTTCTTGGAATTTTTTTTCTTGATGCAAGACAATGAAACTCTTCAAAATTATTTTCTTAGTTCAAGAATTTTTCTCCTTGATTCAAATTAATTTTTTTTTCTGTGTAATTTTATAGGCAAAATAAATTATTATGTTGTAAAGAAGATATAAAGTTCAATAATTAAAAATTTTCACTCATTATTTGAGTGTATAAATTGTATAAAATTTAAAACTAAGAAAGTATTAATTACTTTACACGATATTTTATACTTATAGAAGTTTTTTTTCTAAAAAATCTGGCCTTTTGACAAAAAAAAACGCCATTTTCAAGTATAGTCTCAGTTATAGTACCGACATACTCCTGTTATCATTTATCGGAATTTCGGAAAAATACATACAATCAATAAAATTGATGATAGAGAAGAAAGCTTCAAAAATATTAATTTGAGTTTATGAATTCATTAAAAATTTTAATTTTAGGTCTTTATAAAATTTGATATTTTTTCCCCTTTAAGTTTACTAATTTTATTTTTAAATAAATTAAATATTTTGGACTCGGCTCCATTATTTTACACGCTAACGCTCCAACAGCTTTACAAACATCCGTATATTTTAAAAAATACTTGACCAATTTGGCATTAAATTTTTTGTGTATTTACATAAATGCACGTAAAAATATTTAAATTCTCTTGAAGATCCTAAGAAAATTTTTTTATTTAAATCAAAAATCATTTAGTAAAACCTAAATAAAATTCCTCAACATTATTTAAATTTTTCCATTTATATTAAGCCGAAGTTAGTCACCGTAATTTTTTTCCGAACAATTAATTCCGACATTTACCTCAGACAAATCTTTTTTTCCCGAGAAATTAAGCTTTTAAGCCAATGGAAATAATTGCCTATATTTTTAAAGACAAAAATGTCCTTAGTATCAGTATCAATGCCATTTTTCATCCATTAAATAAAATAAAACACAAATTTATTAGTGTAAATTTCCATTAGAGCGACATGAAAATTCAATAAACAATAAATCTTATTTTTATTAAGAGATAAGATAAGATAGCTCAATATATTTTATTTATAGCAACAATTTGGTGTTATTGACTTTTAAATGGTAGCAAATGAACGACAGGAAAGAGATATATATCAATAAATAATTCAATGGAATTTAAAGTTGAGGCAAGTGAAGTGAAGTCTCTTGGGATGAAGAAAGAGAAATTGAGTGGGTAAAGTGAAGACTAAGGAGACTACGGAGCTCGGGGATGTGGTGAGGGTGATGCTGATGTTGATGGAAAGGAACAAGGACGGATGATAGTACACAAATATACAATAATAATAGTAATAGTATTTTTATTACGAGACATTAATTTAGTAATTTTGATTTTTTATTAAGACAGCTAATTGTATAAATAATAGCTGAAATTATTTTTTCAACTTGGTCCTGAGTAGTAACTACAGCGTTCATTCGTCAGTTTGTTTGTTAGTTACCAGAGTTTTTTACACAGATAACGAGAAAAGCTCGATTCCGAGTGGGGTCGAGATGGTAAAGTAGTTCCGTCAGAACTCCTAAAAGTCCAAGTGGGAATGGAGAGCAAAAAAGTTGCTGAGGTTCTCAAGGATTGTTGGAAAAAATTTAAAGCAAAAAAATTCCATCGTGGCAAAAAAATTTTCTCACTTGTTACTTTTTGCTTAGTTGTATACAATTAACAAAGATATTTCACTCCAGAGATCAAACTTGTTTTTTTATGAAAAATTACTTAATTTTGCGCTGAAGATCTTCAATTTTTTTATTCAAAATAAAACTAAATTTTTTTTAATTTATACAAAAATTAACAAGTTATAAAAATTAAAAAAATTAACTTTTAAATTTTCTTATGATTGTTAATAAAATTAATTATTTTATTTTTGATAAAATCTCATGATAAAAAACTAGTTTATTAACCAAAATTTCCATTTTTCTAGTTTATAATTTTAATTTTTTGATCAATCAACTTTTATAATTTTTCATGACGAAAACATGTGCATCACCAGCTTGGTGCTTTATTAGATACACGGAAAAAAGTAAATTGTAAAATTCACTCGGATTCCGGTTCATTTTTATAGTTTCAAACAGTAAAAATTGCCGTTTCAATATATAGCCTATACTATGTGGAGAAGGGGAAGGTCTCACACTCGGAGAATTTAACACTTGAAACAGTAAAAATTCTACTCTTAAAATATATATTATACCAGTCCAAGCAAATCAATAATTATAGTTTGATTTTTAGCGTTGCGTTTAAAATATACCATTTTACTTTGTAAATATTGACGTTGCTTGTGTAGAAATTTAGTAACTGTAGTTTATATTTTTTACAAATCATGCGATCATTTTTTAAGTACGAAATGATAAATATCAAAGTCAAAATTCTTAATTATTATACTTTAACATTTTGGACTTTTACATAGCGAATATTACTGTTTGAAATAGTATTTTCTTCCGTGTGAATAATGAATTGTAGCATTTAAATAATAAATATTATAAAATGATTGTTAAAATCACGAGTTTACTGTTTGAAATGGTAATTTTTTCCAATTGATCATTACTAATTATAAATCGACTACTATTTATTAGTTCACTTTTTTCCGTGTAAAATAAAAAAAAGTTTGATATAATTGGGCTATATATTCGAACAGAATTTTTATTTTTTCACGAAACGATTTCCTAAACTTTATTTGATAAGATAATAAAAACAAAAAAGTTTATAATAGTTGAGCAGTCTACTGGAATCACGGCTTTTCGTTTGAAACCTACCAGAATAAAAGAGATCAATATTTAGTCATTTTATTGTTACAACTTGAAAGTTATCACGCTAATAATTGACATGTGAGACAAATGAAGATGTTTATCTAGAACACCCCATTACAGATTTAGTATTTGAGGAAGAAGACGTGAATGTGTTGGTTGGTTGTCAGTCGGTGGGTTTAAATGCAGTATGTTTTGAAAGACTGGCGCGAGCACTGATAAGGCTGTTGAATGATTTTCCGGGAGCACTGAATATTGGGTTTGCGTGTTATGCCGGCTACCCTGTACTGACATATAACGAAAGGTTCGTACTTATGCGATCGATTCGTTGGTGTCACAGTCTGAACATTGACGGAGTTTCGTCGGCTATAATTCACCTGAATACACTGCATAGGTATTATTGTCCTGGACGTATTGATCCGTTCTGACAAATAATTATTTTTTTTCCCCATCTCCTTCCCCTCTCTGTCTCTTTCTCCTTCCACTTCTCTTTTCAAACATTCGTCAGTATTATACATATGTCACCCCTTTCTATCATCTTTCGCACATTAATGCTTCAGTCTATTTTTATTCTGTTAAATTTACAAACCGACACTTTAACTTCACTCTTTTAATCATTTTTACTTTGAAATAATAAATAATAAAAATAATTTAAAAAATATCAATTAATTAAATTAAATTAAGAAAACATCTAAAAGCTACAGCTTTAAAATAAAATTAATGAATCTAGTTCATTAAAGCATTATTAAGGTTTTAATAAATTTTCATTAATATAAATGATATTTCCCGTCAATTATTATGACGTCGTTTACGTAATTGTTATTAATGTTCAAGATAAATCAATTTATTCAATTTCTATATAAAGCCTGTATCAATTTATTATAATTAATTAACCAATAATAGCCATATTTAACTGTATCTTCTGTTTCATTTTTTTTCTATATGAATAAAATTATAATTGTTGTTTTTTTGTAGGCGTAGCAATTGATAACGCTTTAATTATTCTTCCTTTTTTTTATTTTATCAAATAAAGTTTAGTCATTTTACATTTTTTCCTCATGAAAAAATTAATAATTAATTGAAAAAAAATTAAAATTTTAATTGAAAAATTGCCAGAATTAATTCAAAAACAATAACAAAATTATTTCAATTTCACTCGTAAAATTAATAATTACTATAAAATTCAGAGAAATTAGAAAGAAAATCGGAGCTTTTTATTTTCAATTCAATTATTCCAATAAATTTTTTAATTAAAACTTGATCCCATGTATTTCGTCCGAAATTTACCTCTTGAATTTTTCATTTTAATCTCACGACCAAAAATCACCGGCATAAAAAACTCGAGTTTGTCAAAACCTCAATCAAACATTTTCGCTAAAAGTGAAGTACCTCGAAAAAAAAAAAAAAATAATAATTGACGACTTCATCCATAAGAGTGTATAAATTTGAAATCTATCCTGTCAAACATAACCAGAAATATATAAATTTCGATCTTGATCATAAACAGTAAAAATTCAACGTCATCGCCATAAAGCATCGCTTGACCATCGATCACTGTCATTTATGAACCACTCAGTGAAACAAATAATAGTCCGGCAAACATCAGACCCACTAATAACAATGTGAGTCATATTCATACTCTCACATATGTTTTGATATTCACATATGTTGGCTGAATTGACTGAGAGCCATTGAATCTCGCGGAACCGCCAATTAATTAATCCATCATTATTTCCATCAATTTTCGACTGTAACAAGAAGAGCATTACGAAAACCCTTTAATTGGTTCTCATCACCAACCATGATAATTGAAGCCGTTCTCGGTAGGCTATTGTTGTAACTCTGGACGCAAAAACGTGACTCTAGTCGGTGGTAAAAATAACATATTACGTTACATCAAATCATTGTCAAATCATCATTATTACACTTACGTCACATATTATTACGGTATCATGGTGCACACAGAAAAAAATTGACTTAGCTTAATTAAATATTTTTCTTATAAATTGCACGCCTCATAAGCGAAGCGGATGAGATTGTGCTCTACACTTGCCTTTTATAGTAGAATCTGGTAAAATTTGTACTAGTAGATTCAATATTTAATTAACCCGTGAAAAAATTCTCTGGGATGCGCGTTTATAATTTTTTGACTAAAAGTAGTGTTAAAAACTTCCAACAGGTAGCGCATGGTCACTGAACCGTTTCCTTATAAGAGAATTAATTTTGAGGTATTAAGGTATAAAATAAAAATTATTTTTTAGACTTCCTGAAGAAGCTAATTTAACATTCATTTTTAATTTAATAAATTACTAAACTAATTTTGCACGCCTCATAAGCGAAGCGGATGAGGTTGTGCTCTACACTCGTCCTACAAAAATCAAGCGATTTCTTGAACTAAAATTGTCTCTATTTATTTTCTATCGCACTTGTAGAACAATATTTACATATAAATGTAATGGAAAAACACTAGTTTCAACACTTATGACATTTTTAAAAGACATTTTGCTTTTTAAATAAATAAAAAGAATGTTTAAAAAAATGAACTGATCAAGTCCATTTATTTTTTATACGCTTCAGTATGATTTAAAACCAAGTCCTTTCGAAGATCACGGTCTAATTCAATGTAGTTTATTTATAATTAGCTATAAACTAAAAATCCACTAATCGTTTGTATATCTATATCTATGTAAATAAGGTTCGTTTACAATTTCTTTTCTTTTCTGGGTGGACAATTGCGCGAAAAATTCAAAAGTATTTTTTGTATTTTATTTTAATCAATTTTATTATGAAAAATGAGATTATGAGGCGTGCACTTTTGAATTTTCCAAACTTTTTTTAGTCTTATTTGAAAATATTTACTACTTTTAATTAAAGAAAATTATAATTGAACAAATTTTCATGCAAGAGTTTAATCCAAAAAAATTCGTACTGTTAAAGCAAGAATTTTTGAACCTAAAAAAAATTATTGAAATAATATCGGCTATCTTCCTACGAGTTTTCTTATTTCAAGAATGTTTTTCTTTAATTAAAGTTAATTTTTTTTTCTGAACTAAGCTAAAGCTCAGGTGAGCGACACAGTGGATTCTATTAACTCTTAATTAATCTATTTGATGTACCGATATTATTTCTTTTCATTTGTCCGCACCGCTGCCCATCTCCGAGCAGTGTTTTTCCAATGTATTTTCACTTGCAATTAAAGTGACGAATGAGAATAGCTAGAAACAACGATTAAAACACACCAATGAACCTGCTCCATACTCAAGTTAAACTGCACAGGCTTCCAGTTTTTCTGCTACTGCTACTAGTCCTGATACAGACAACTGATGTTTCAATAGTTTTCGATAAAAATAATATCGGTAAAAATGCTTTTACTTACAAAAGGTTTTTTTTTTTTATTTTATTTTGTTTTCCAGAGGAAAAAATTGGCGAAATATTCAGATAATAATAATTGAGGTGAAACTCATTATTTTATTAAATCATAATCGAGAGATGGAAGATGAGTTTTTTTTTAGTTCAATTGAATTTATAACTGATAATGCAATTGAGAGCTTCAAGCTTTATTCAATATTATTATTTTTATATTAATACAATAGATAGGTATTTGATTTAATAAATACATAAAAAGTGAGTAGTGTCTGTGGCAGGCGAACAATTCTAAAAATTAAAAAAAAATTTATTTATTGTTAAAATAATAATATAAAAAAAGGAACAAAAATTTTACTATTATAGTCATTAATTTGGGAGTCTAAATTTTTAATACAAAAGTTCTAAAATTTGACAAAAAAATTCCCAATTTGAAACTTTGTCACCCCAAAAATACACTCCATAATAATTATCCTGCTTAAAACATTAAAATAATTCTAATAATCATAATGATTACTGTTAATGAAGGAAACTAGGGCATGACTAAATAACTAAGGGAGTAATTAATTATTGTATCCTTCAAGCACCGAGCATAATTTCTTTTATTCATGTAAAAAAAATTCTAAAAATTCCAATTGAATTTCCCTTCTTTTAATCACTTTCCGCAGCAATTTTTTAATTTTTTTTTTGTATCAATATTATTAATTTTTCCGGTAGAAAACTCAATGTTACTTTTTAAATTCATTTCAAAATTTCATTCTATTATCCGACTACAATTAAATACTTTTATCCATCGTATTTTTATCATAACCTTCGTCATAATTATTTAAAAGAAAAAAAATATGTATGTGTACCAGAGTACACAGGTAAGAAGTGAAACTTCTTTATGACATATCATTTTTTTACTATTTAAAACTTCACAGAAATTGGGACGATAAGGCTTAAGAAAAAAAATTTTTTCCGTATTTGATCAAAGCTATTTTAGTATTATAGACATGCATACAAATAATATGAGTAATTCATTTTATCATTGCTCTTATTATAATTATTGTATTTCATCAACTATGATCGCATATTATTGCCATTGTCGTAATTATTTAGATTCTGCCATTATTTAATTTAAAAATTACTTAATCAGCTTACAAAAATTATATAACGAACTATAAAATTCATATTTCATGTCATAACTTAGTAAAAATAATTCAGAGCAGATATTTAATAACTTACTCAATTGCACAAGTTATGAGTAAATAATTGGAATTATCTACTCAAAGTAATACAATTATATGACGACAGTTAATCTTGTAGATATGCAATGATTTCATAGAATTCAAAATGAATAAATAAATCTTTAGAAACGAATAATTAAAAAAGATGTACGTATGTACATATTTTTATTTTTTAATTGTGTTTTGTTTTATTTTTAAATTATTATTTAATTTGTTCTTTTAGTTGTTTTTAGAATTAATAATGTTTAATAGATTTATTCTTTACGTTGCTTTATTAAACTTTGATAAAAAAAACAACATGGCGCGTAACCGAAAATCGTGACGATTTTTTTTAACATTGCTATAAAATTTCTCTCATACGTCAATAAAGAAGTTTCACTTTAAAATGATTTTGCTTAAAATAATAAATTTTTGTCGAAAATTTTATTGGATCGAGAAATGTTTAGAGCTGAGTTTAATTAAAAAAACGTCGGTAGATGAATAAAAATTAAGCTTAAATTTCATTGAATGTTATCGGAGGATGAATAAAAGAAAAGAAAAGAAAATGAAAATGCAATCAACTTTTTGAATTGTTAAAAAGTGTGAATGAAAAAAAGGAGTGATAGAAATAGAAAAGGAAGGAGTTGGTTGGGTTGGGTTAGAATGAGTGATATTCCGGCTCAGCAATTTTCATGTAAAGCTCTAAAGAGCGACGGTATGAGGTATGAGGTATGAGGGAGGGGGGAGGGGGAGACAAATAAAAAGTAAAAGACCGGAAGGGGATGAATGGTTTACTCGGTAGGATTGGTAGGAGCCCCTTGGCCTGCTGTCGGACCTGTAAAAAATCGTGAGTACACTGAAAAAAGTAAAAACGGGGAATCGCAGGAGGCTTAAATTTATTCAACTTTTAAAATTGAAGCTCCAAGACTTGACGATTGGATTCGGGTGATTGCCGTGAAGAGAAAATCCTGGCAAGTGAGGAGAATGAGTACACAGTTGAGAGTAGACATAGACAGTAGGACTGGAATGGGAATGAGTGCTACCAGAAGCACAAGCTACGAACGAGCTGAGGGTGGATGAGAAACAGAACAAGAGAGAGAGAGAAAGAGAGAGAAAGAGAATAGAAACGGGAACTGACTAAATGTCACGGTTTTATAAAAGGTCCAGAAGAGATTAGTTCTCTGCTATGAAACGTACACTTTTGAAGGTTATATTAAACGATCATCCTGACATTATATTCTATAGAGAGATCAAATTAATCTTTAAGCTACAGCCGACTACTGACAATCTTCGTTGAAATCCTAGTCCTAGCAAAATACTCTTTGATTATTATTTTTATTATTATTATTGTTGAGGGTACCACACTGATTATCTTACTTTTCAATTTAATTCAATTTCCTCGTCGATTTTAAGTCACTTTGGTATTTATTATTATTATGAGTGCGATTCACTTTAGTAATTGCTTTTTCGGTTAGCCGCTTAATGCTCCGGTTATCTCTTCGATTCGGGTGATTATTTTTTTAATCTTTGGTTTTAAATTATCGTAAGTATCGTATTAACTCATTAGTATTAACCCATTTCTTGTGATTCATTTTAATTTTATTAAATTTTCTGTATAATTTCGTGATCTATGCTTTTGGGCATCAATATCCTTTAAAAAATTTTCTGATTTATAATTTGGCTCCCCGCCTCTGTTAATCCGCAAAAATTACCCATGTCAAAATTTCTCATACAAAAATATCTCAAGTACAGTAATTTCTCAAACCAAAATTTATTACAAAATAAATTAATCTGACGAAAATTAATCATCACTTATGAAAATGCTTATATATCTTCAACAATAAAATTGCATAAGAAATTTTGTCGTAGGTAAATTATTGCATGAAAAATAAAAGACGGTCACCATATAATTTTTCGGCTAAATTTAGTACCGAAATTCTCCGATAGGTGGTGCATAATCGCCTATTTGTCTCACTATAAGAGAGTTTGATTTTGAAGTATTAATTTATAAGATAAAAATTATTATTTTGACACTTTTAAAAAGCTTATCTAAAATTGACTTTTAATTTTATCAACTGCTTAACCGGTTTTTCATTTAAAAAGCTATTCACTTTTTGTATTATTTATTTAAACCTAAAAACTTCTAAAATAGTCCGTACAAAAATACATTCACTCAATAATTTACGAGTTTCGTGGGTATTTTTGATCTGGATCAATAGTCAAGTATCAACAAATTGACTTTAATTTTGATAATTGCGCTTTAATAATTCACCACCAAAAAAATGATGAATTAAAACGATTAATTATTTTATTATTCAATTTAAAATTCGCTGCTACGCAAAATGAATTTTAGTAATTATACTAAATTAATAAATCGTGAATTATAAGTTATAAAATAGATTTAAGTTAATTACTTGTTATTTACTTACGAGCGAATAACTTGTAAAATAAACCCTTTAGTCGAAATAGAGGTTCTTAATTTTCATATAATATTAAACTAAAACCGCAAAGCGAGTAGAGCTCGACATGCACAAGTAAACCAGAGTAGAGCCTTTGATCACGAATTTGAATTGTGTCTTAATAGCTTCCTATCCATAGAGCCCTCAATTTCTCAAGAAGGTAATTATGTCGAAAATTTTTCGCTTCGGGGAAAGCTTGTCTAAATATTGCTTTTCGTCTCATTAAAAGTTGTATTAAATTTTTGCTCTTTTTTTTTTATTTGTAATAATTTGTGTGATGCATTATTATTATTATTATTATTATTATTATTATTATTATTATTATTATTATTATTATTATTATTATTATTATTATTATTATTATTATTATTATTAAGAGGAAGTATAACAGCCAAGGGGAGTGTAAAAAGTTTGATTTCGCGCATTGAGGAGACAGAAGATGACCACTCGTGCAATACGTACTCGACGACTCTTGACATTTGTCTGCTCAAATAACGAGACGCTCTCAGGAGAGCTATATGACTTTTCTCTTTTACTTATTTTCTATGTATACTTTTTACTTTTGTACATAGGTACAGGGATCTGATTATATAGGACCTACCTATGTGGATATGTTTATGTGGATAAAAAATCTAAAATGGCGGAATGATGAGAAACAGTATAAAAGTGTAGAAGTGTTGGCTGGGGATAAAGGTGTTAGCCGGTAGGGAGGTCTAACCACGACAAATCGAAGTATAGTACCACTGGGAAATAACCTTTCTTGAGCAATCATATTTTTAAGATAAATCCAACCTCCAACGCTGGACTCTTTTGTTCATCCTCAATCTTCAATCTTCAATGCCGATGACTTTTATTGCTCTATTTTGTAACTTAAGGTTACTTTTTTCTTAACTTTTAATAAAATTTGATTCTAAATCCGTTAAAGTTTATTCAATTATTGTTAACATTAATCAAGAATTAAGTAAACTATTTATTTATTTTTTCGGTATAGATTTTAAAAAAAAAAAAAAAATAATTTTTTGCGGCAAGAAATTTTTTAAGAAAAGCTAAAATTATTTCATTTAAGAAATTTTTAGTCCTTAATATTTTCTTAAGCCAAGAAAATTTATCCTTGAATCAAGAATTTTTTTTTCTGTAGCGTGAATTATCAATAGTTGTAAAAAATTCTTAATATTATAAATTAGCTAGATATAAATTCTAAAAAAATTACCAATATAATCGAAATTATTACTCAGATTGCACAGTAAAAAATTTTGAGTAATTGCGTCAAAAAATTTAGTGTTAAAAATTTTTGTGTTAAATATTTAACATTTTTATGTGTAAACTAGCTATTACTCGCCCGCTCCGCGGGGCGCTTTATAGAATTGCATTTTTAGCTCTAAACTTGAAATTTAATTAGAGTATTGTTTCAACTTGCACAGATTCAAAATTCTATCGAATTGGCGTGCACCTTTTATCTATGTAATTATTCTAGCTAATATTCATTGTAACTTTCAATGTGCAATCATTATAACATTCCCGTGTCTTTCTTACAAAAATGAATAATAATTAATATGAAAAAAAAAAAATTGTAATGAGCATTGAAAGTTTCAGTTAAAGAAATTGCAGGTCTCATAAGTGAAGAAATCTGCCTAGTATATAAACATATCCAATAGAATTAAAAAATTTGTTTTGAACAAATGACAATCGAATAGAATAAACTTAGTTACAATAAAAATTCATTATTTTTAAGTCAAAAAAATATAGGTTCCGGATAAGTAATCACCAACATATCATATACTAAAACCTTCTCCGTAACACGCTGTATCTTATGGTATAAGTATTATTCCGATCGGTTCAGTAGTTTTCGCAGTATAACCGGACAAAAAAACCGGCTCTCCATTTATTAGTATAGATTTAACACTTTTCTGTCAAATTAACACGAAACAGTGTTAAATATTTAACATAAAAAATTTTTAACACAAAATTTTTAGACGCAATGACGGAAAATTTTTTATTGTTTGATAAAAAAATTAATTTGACTCATGAGCCAAAGTCTTGAACCAAGAATATCATTTTGAAGAAAATGACTTTCTTGAGTCAAGAGAATAAATTCTTGAGTCAATAAATTATTCTTGATTTGAGTAAATTTTGTCTTAAGAATTTATTCTCTTAACTCAAAAAAATCATTTTTTTCAAATTAGTATTCTTAGTTCAAGATTTTGAGTCAAGTTAATTTTTTTATCTGAGCAATACTGTATAAATTTTTTTTTTAACTTGAGTTCTTACGTAAGTAAATCTCAATTAAATAATTATTAATAAACAGTAAATAAGCTTATAGAGAAATAATAATAAATGACTGATTAAGGCATCAATCGACGAAGACGTAATCGTAAATCCCGCTCTTAAACTATACGTTGGACTACATTTCACTCCGGTAGTACGGAGCCTGTCCTCGAACGTGACGTGGATACGCCGCTCTGGGGATTTATGTTTCTACGTATAACGTCTGCTCGGCATTACACGGCACTCGGATCTCGCCGGAAGTGTCGACCGCGTTGTTCCACGTACACGCGTTTACAGGAATGTCTCTTTACCGTCACAGAAACTCTGTACTTTTTACTTTATCCTTTTCTGTCCTCCCTTTAAGATTACCCAACCCGGAATGTCACGGCTGAGTGCCGTCAGAAAATGCCACTGCTTACACAGTCCGCATTACGATACAAATAAAGCTAAAATAACCCTCTACTAGTCGTACAAATTTTTAAAAATTACTGAATTTGTCTTTCAAATTAGATTAGATTGCTCTTATTTTCTAGCTTCGCTATTTGTGTTGCTTACGTCGTAATTTATTTATTAAATAAAAGTTGCAAGTATATATTGTACGTAGAAGTAAATCTTGATAATGATTATTAAGAAAATGTAATTGTAAATGTGTGTACATGTGAATGGATGGATTGTATTTAAGTTTAAATATAAACGAAGTGAAACTTAATATAGCTGATGAAAGTTGTTAAAGGCAAGCTTAGCAGTATAACTCGTGTATAAATCCTGTCATTCGCATGCACGCCGGGATAATAGTATACGATACGACGGTACATTCAACTCTGAAAGAGCTGAGAAAGATATGCTTTTGAGATATTGAATGACCACTTACTAACCCACAATTAAATTTAAAACGATGATAAAAGATCCCGGCTGTGGAATAACAGAATAGCTTCATAAGGTTAAACCTTATTGCTTATTTCTGTTGCAATATTGTTTTATATCATTATTATTATCATTCTTATTATTATTATTACCATCAGTTTATATCTAATGGTATAAAACATAGCTCTAAAAATTTTACGGGGAACATTATAGGTAATTTTACTATTTTAATAATTACTAGCAATCTTGCAGTCACTATGTGAACTATAAATAAATGAAATTTTGCTCGATTAAATAATGACTTTTGTTAAATTGCACTGTAGTTTCTTAATTATTGACATTCTTAAAGATATAAGTTCATCCCGATGTTACACTCATCAAGAGCTTTCATTTGAGTACCTAC